>NC_137125.1:40312149-40670261 GCF_949319135.1 Squalius cephalus
CTTTCATCAAAAACATTAACCCCCTCGACACAACGTCTGTTCTTTTCTGCCTTTATTTAACTTCCTACGATCCAATCAATTCCCAAAGGACGAAATCAACATTTTTACATTTTTCTCTTTCCAGAAGCGTTTCACTCCATTTCATGCCGACTTTAACTACGAAAGATGTCAATGCATTTACTCTAGAGTTTCAGAGATCACTAGAAAATGATCCCAAAAATGCCTAAAAAATGATTTTTTTAACATATCAAACTCTGAGATCTCAATATGAGCTCAAACATTTCTAATCAAATTCTGTCATCAATGTCCGGGTGTGTGTTGATGAAAAGATTATAATTAATTAAATAATAAAAATTAAAACATTTGCAATAAATAATTGTAAAATAAAAACAATAAAGCACTTAATAAAACATCCCTTACTGACATCAAAGAACCGTGAATATGCAAATGTGTTCTTAAATAATTTAAATATTACATGACAAAAAAAGTTTGGGAATCCCTGCTCTATACTCTTACGGTACGTCAGCAATTGCCTCATTTGTTTCTATTTGTATTTCTCATATATAATTACAGGAGAAATATCTGAGAAAAACGTAATGTATCAATCATATCCTTTAAATCTGAGAGTCAGAACTTTCCTCCCGGTGCACAAGCCATCTGTAATACATCGGAGCTTACTGTACAGCTCTCCAGGGTACAAAAACCGTAGTAGGACTGGCACTGCAGACGCGATTTAGTTAATTGAGGTACAGTAATATGACACTGAAACCCTCACAGCACATGACAGAGACGGGAATATTATTATAACGACATACCATTATGTAATACTAGTTGTGTAACGCAATGCTGTGAATGTGTGTGTCTCAGATCATTGAGCACAAGGTTACAAGTTGCTTCTGTTTATGCCAGGCCAGTTTGCTGTAAAATGGCCGCTGCTGTCTTAGACTGTGACACTTCGGCCTTGTCACCTGCCACATCCATCACAGCGTGCGTGTGTGTGTGTGTGTGTGTCTGTGTGTGCGTATTTGCGCAACGCAACACCAATACACCAGCCTGTCATCTGAAACGGCACAGTGGAAAAATGTGCAGACATTTAGAGGTTATATTGCATGTGTGTGTGTGAGTGAGTGTGTGTGTGAGTGAGAGTTTCTGAAAACACCTTTTGGAGTTGCTCAACACGTGAATATTTTCAATGCATTACGTTTCCTAGAACATGCAAGTTTGAAGGTGTGAGAATGTGAGTGTGTGTGAAGAGAGGATAATTAGTTGAGGGATGTGTCATTTGACTCTCGAGCATGCAGCACACACACACACACACACACACACACACACACACACTCACACGTGATGTAACAGTCTCTCACTTTAGCAGCATCTCTCTCCATGTCCAGTTCAGCACATATTTCACACTTTCTCACCCCACGCCGTACTAACTTCCTGTGAATGCACAAGGTCAACTATGCATGTGTGTGACAGCATATATGTTGTTACTGTGACTTGAAACACATAAGTAAATAGAAACGCCCTTTAGATGTTCACCTCTGAACCAGTCCTGCTGATCTCTTTTCTTTCTTTCTCATGCACACACACACAAAAGGCGGCAATCAAAGTCAACGGCGGCAAGAACAGAGCGAAGAAACGTTAGAAACAAAGACATGGAGGCCACGGGAATGAATTATTAACAGCAGAATCACAAACAAAGACACGCTCTCATAAACACTCATTCAAGCAACACACATACAGTATGCGTAAAAACATACAAATCTCTTACACAAATGCTTTTTGGTCCTACCATAAATGTATATATATATATATATATATATATATATATATATATATATATATATGCAAGTGTTCACAGGATTGCATATTGTAGAGTCCATCTCACTCCAACATGCTCAAATACACTCAAAAGCAGCATTCCAGAACATCACCTGTGGTCACACACACATCTTTACATTTCCTTTGTGTCCAAATAAAAAACTGGGCATCACATGCTCTGTAACCCAAAACAACAGGCGAATGTGTCTGTCTAAAAAAAAAAAAACATCCCTCGGCAAACATCATAATCATAATTAAGGCAAATTGTAATGTGTGCTTGTATATGTGTGTTATAGGTTAACAGTGTTTCACTCACCGTCTTTAGATGCTGTCCTTCTCGGCGTCCCCCCCAGGATCACACACTCTCTCTCTCACACACACACACACACACGGTTGTGGGAGAAATTAGCGAATAGCAGCTCTCGTAACGCTCCAATATGGAAATGAAAATATCCTTCCGCTGCCAAGAGCAACGGCTGCCACAGAAGGAGAGATGGATTGGAGGAAGGAAGGAAAAACGATTAAAATAAAGAAGAGGGAGATGAAGGAGGGGAGTTAAATCCTGCGCAATGCCTTGTTGTAATGCTCAGAGAGAGGAGGACAGAGAGAGAGAGAGAGAGAGAGAGAGAGAGAGAGAGAGAGAGAGAGAGTGAGTGAGTGAGTGAGTGAGTGAGTGAGAAAGAGAGAGAGGGGAGGAGGAGGCGTGCTCCAGTCTTTCAATTCTCTGTGGTTTCCAGCAGATCGGCTCGCCTCTGTGTTGGTATATTGAGTCCACAGAATGCACTTGTGTGTGTGTGTGTCAGGAGGTTGTCTCTTAAGCGCATACTGTCCTCAGGCTAGCCTTTGATGCGCATGTGTGTCTGTGTGAGTATGTGTGTGAGTAAGTGTGTGTGTTTGTGTGTTGCGTTCTCCATATGTGCATGTGGTGAGGCGTGCAGTGTAAGCGTGTGCCAGCCTTGTCAAAGATAGTAACATTAGTGAGGGATGAGGGGAGTGAGGAGGGGTAGAGAGGACAGCTGATTCTTTCTCTAGATAGATAGATAGATAGATAGATAGATAGATAGATGCAACACTGCTGCTTTTAATGGATGCATGTGAATCTATCTATCTGGGGGGGGGGGGGGACCCTTATTATTGCTCCCTTGTTATGGATGGATGGATCCAATCACATGTTGCCATCACCAGCAGTGATGCATTTTACACCCTGTGATGTCATCAGAGTGCTGACATCATGCAACAGCACAGGAATATAATCATACATGTACTCAGCATTGTTCACGTGGACAAACTGGACCAAATGTCACCCATGTAAACAAACATTTCTGCAATTGCCTGGTGTGCTGAATAATGCATAAAGGCATACAGGCCATGCTGCAGCAACAGCACCTCAAAAAAAGCTATTTATAAGAGGAAAAGCATTCTGCGACACCAGAAGCGTTTACCTCCTGTATGTTGTGGGCTGTTGCAACGCACCGTGTACTTCAGAAGGACCTCAGTGCCGCCCACATGCTTTCACATGCCAGACATTGACAAGAAAAAGCACTACAGCTCCATTAAGTCCTTACCATGCCATTTCTCTCCTTATCAGAAGCCCTCTATGTTATGAGGAGTGTATGTGGGTGTGTACATACTGTGTGCTGCTCACGTTGAGGACAGTGTCATATTTGGGCGGTGAGTCTTCAAGGTGTCGATAGGGGCTGCGCTGACATCATGTTACCTAAGCAACAGAGAGAGAGAGAGAGAGAGAGAGGTGGGGGAATTGAGAGGGTGTTTTTTTGACTCACTGTTAGCGTATGCTCTTCGTGATAATCTGCCATGTAAAGACCCTGCTGCTCTGTTTGCCATCGCACACACACACACACACACTGCAGTTCAGTCCTGTCAGATTCAAATAGATATTAACTACATTAGCATAATTTAGAATATCATTTGAAATGCATATTAAGCTAAGCATAAAAGCATATAGCAGAATCTACTGCACAGATCAGTGAGCTAGTTAAAACTATACATGAAGTACAGTGTACTCACACACACACTCAGCTTATTTCTACATCAACATTAAGCTTATTATGACCAGAGGAATCTCATTCTTAATTAACAAGGTTTTGTTTTACATAGCCTACTTGAAATAGCAACATGTGATTGGATCCTACCATCCATCCCTCCATAACAAGGGAGCAAGAATCTATTTTTGGTGAGTTTCAAGATCTGATGGTGTAGCCTATTCATGAAAAGGGCCACATCCATTTGACACATTCTCTCTTTCTCTCTGTCTTTACCCATTAAATTGTAAAATCTGTTTATTTTAAGTAGGACTGGTTGCCATATTGTCGCTCTAAGCTTTTTGGTTGAGGTTTCATGCTGTATCACATCATTGTGTTTGTTTTTGTGTGTGGGATGTTTGTGTGGAAAAGAGAATGACGGAAGCTCAGAAAACTGGGTATTTACTGAATTATCTGCTCTGCTGGAGTCACATGTCTTCCGTCATTCACACTTCTAACTGTGCTGAGAACCGTCTGCGAGCTCGCTCGTCACTATTTTGGGTAATCTTCATTGCAGGGTTGTCCAAATCTTTAGGATGCTGGAGGAGACATGGTGACTGTAATCTTCCAGTTTTATTACAGTATGTCTGCTAGGTCTAGAGCTTTATAATACACATCTACTCATTCAAGAGATTGTCTGCCCTCCACTAGCCATCTTCCCTGCCCCGAGCAGCTATTACCAACACTGCCTTCCACTCTCTGCCACTCTATTAATTAGCTTCTGTATGATAGATCTCTCTCTCTCTCTCTCTCTCTCTCTCTCTCTCTCTCTCTCTCTCTCTCTCTCTCTCTCTCTCTCTCTCTCTCTCTCTCTCTCTCTCTCTCTCTCTCTCTCTCTCTCTCTCTCTCTCTCTCTCTCTCTCTCTCTCTCTCTCTCTCTCTCTCCTCTCTCTCTCTCTCTCTCTCTCTCTCTCTCTCTATTTTCACTCAAACGAACAATTTACTGCAGTTTAATCAGACCCGACAGCTCACAGTAAATTCTAACTGTCCTACTAATTACACAGGGCCATTAAACAACAAAACCTTGTTCTGTAAAATGCAGCAGTTTATGGGGGAAGTGGATGCACAGATTGAGTTATTAGGTATCAGCGTTGATATATGAGGTAATGGGTTTAAGGTAGTAAACTGATGAGGTATCAGGTTTGAGGGAGATAGCAGGTTTAATATATGAGGCATCAGAACTGAGGCATGGGATATCAGCACATTTTGCATTTTTAAGCTTGTGAGAGTGCATGGACACCCACTGATGCATGCTGGGATTATATATTTGCAAGTCGAACGGAATTGGGCCTTCAGCAAAAAAAAAAACTCAGTCTCAGTCATTTTAAGTATTCACATATGCATTTCTACAAACATATTTCTTCATTTTTGCATTTTATTTGAGATGTTATAATACTATTAGAATACGAAAACAATTTTCTTATCTTTTTGTCTGTGTTTCTTTCCTGCATAGCCATAGGTGTACAGATGTCTCTTGAGATGTTGGAAAAAAGGCTTTGGTCCGTAGCCACTCAGGTACTAAAACTAATATATACTGCAATTATACAATTATACTGTGTACAAAGTATTAATAGATTTATGATTAATATAAATATAATAATAAAAAAAAAAAAAAATATATATATATATATATATATATATATATATATATATATATATATATATATATATATAATTATTATTCTTTTTTAAATATATAAATTATATATTTATTTTATATTATATTATATAACAAATGTCAACAGGATGTCTCTCTCCACAAGGATATGCACACCAGCATGTGTGCGATACTGCCCGGATGGGTCTTATCTGTTTAAACATTGTGCATTTGATGGGAAGTGAAAACAAACACAATAATGTTAGTGGTGACACTCCTAGCACAGGCTTTTGTTTGATATTTATAATACAAACAGAAGATGTTACGTGTTGAGAGAGGAGTGGAAGAGTCCAGAAGGCATTCGAAAAGAATAAGGAGAGGAGGTGATATCACTCTCTGCATCCTCCTCAGGGAGAACACTCTCCCTTTTTTCTGGTACCCCTGGGATTTTCAATGCCTGAACGCTCTTCCACCTCAGCTGGCACATTACCACTGAGTCTGTGTTCACTCCTGACTGCAATATATTAACTAATGCCACCACAGTGATTATTCTTACTGTTAAATGTTTGAAATGTTCAAATACAAATCCATTAAGAAAATCTTAATGGATCAATAACAGTGCAGAATCCATAATGATTAACTACAATGCAGAACATGACACACTGTAAGAAGAAATTTGAAGAAATATGCATGCTGTTAGAAAGAGACCGACATGTCAGTGTGTAAATTGTGCAAGGTTATTTTAGTTTTACCATAGTTTTACGGTACATGAGACACAAACACAAGCTCAGTTTGTCACAAGAGCACACGTGCATCATCCTTAATGAAGCAAGATAAATTTACTTGCGAAGCAGTTTAATTTTAAAGATAGAATATTATGAGTAAATATACAAGTATTCAAAAGTTTGGGGTCAGTAAGATTTTTTTTTTTTTAAATGTTTTTGAAAGAAGTCTCTGATAAAAGTCTGATAAAAAATAAATATTATGAAATATCATTACAATTAAAAACATTTTTTTGTCAATTTTGATATTTTTTGTAATAAAAGGAATTTATTTCTGTGATGACAAAGCTAAATTTTTGAACTCCAGTCTTTAGTGTCACATGATCCTTCAGAAATCATGCTGATTTGCTGCTCAAGAAACATTTCTTAATTCATTATCAATGTTAAATACAATGTGCTGCTTAATATTTTTGTTGAAATCATGATACATAAAAAGTATTAATTTCTTTCAAAAGTAGTGTATATTAAAAATATATTGATCCGAAAACTCTTAATGTCATTATTAAGTAAATGTATGTTTTACAGGAAAACAATAATCTCTCAGTAGGCCACTCAAATGCTTCAATTGAGATAAGATCAATTAGATACGGATGAATCAAAATTAAATTGAGACATGATCTATGGATCTTTAACAGTAGCTGTAGTAAATATTCACAGGTCCTTATGAGAGGATTGTTTTCCTGTCCCTATTTTCATCTGATACATGGCTAGAGTAAACGCACACAGGAGCCTGCACAGATCATGTGATGGCTCAAAGGCAGGACAGCAGTGTTATAAGCAAGAGTTGAGTTTGAAGCTATCAGTCCTGAAATGTTTTCTTTTCCTTTTTTCACTACTGCTGCATATTATCTGGATGGACACCAGGCGAATGACACAGATGTATGTACTCACTACAAACAAGAGAATTTACACAATACTCTGCAAAACGTAATGCTCAGTTTCTCTGTCTTTGTCAATGTCTGTTTATCACAGTGTTCTGGTGTAGAGGGGGTTTGTCCTCTAAGCTGTACTGATAATGCGGTGAGTATTATACAATATAGTATTTATAATGCATAAATGGTCGGTATCTAGAGCATTTGTGGACATATCAGTGAAAGTATGTATCACCATTCCTCCATCAAACTAATTCAATCTGACAAAATGCTTTTTCTTTATTGTGTTTACAGGACGTCAACTGCTACGTCATTGACAGTAATGGCTTCATCATCATCTCTAAGGACAGGACTGATGTAAGAGCACTTAAAGTGACAGGATAAGGTCAACACAAAATGCCATTTGCAACCCACTAAACATCTGTAATGATGCTAAAATAGGCATTTCCGAGTGAAACTGAATATTAACACGTAGGGAAAGATGCCATTTTATCCACTGTTAAGGGATTGGACTGTGAAAAGTGTCCGGTACACACCAGAATGAAGCCAGACCTGAAAGTTCAATACTGACTACTATTTACATGCTATTACATTTAAGAACTTTTTACATGAAACTCTCCGTGTGTGTGTGTGTGTGTGTGTGTGTGTGTGTGCGTGTGTGTGTGTGTGTGTGTGTGTGTGTGTGTTGTAGTGTAAATCACTGGAAATTTAGGTTAAGATTGTCACGTTCTGGTTCACAAATATACAGGAACAGAAGAAAGTGACAACAAAATCAAACTGAACATAACTGTTACAAAGATGGGGAAATGAAACGCAGTAAAACAATATTTTGCCATTTAAATGGTTCCATTGAAAGCAGGTCACAGTAAAAAAAAAAATCAATGAAGTCATGAAATAAAATGGTTCTAAAATAAGGACATTGTGCTGTGAATAACACAGATTAAAAAAAGCTCTATTTACCACTGACTCAGCATAGGAAAGTGACTGTGAAAATGAATAAATAAATAAATAAATAAATGAATGAATGCATGAGGTGTTTTCCATCATTAGTAGAGATCCTATGAGAGAGAGAGAGAGAGAGAGAGAGAGAGAGAGAGAGAGAGAGAGAGAGAGAGAGAGAAGGAGAACAGTGCATCATCAGGGTAAATATAGAGAAGGGGAGGGATAACAGAGGTTATCTGAATAATTCAGCGTGCTGGTGCGGTAAACGCTGACTCTGATGTTGGGCTGCAGCGTTACAGGGCCCAAATGACGTTTAAAATTCGATTTCAGTGCTTTATCAAACAGTTAAGTCAAGATGTATGCGGCGTTAAAGCTAATACAGACGCATTCATTCTGAACTGTCATTGTTCCTATCGTGAACGAGAAAGAGATCCTGGTGAAATAAATAATAAATAACAATGTCTTGAAGTCTCTCTATTCTCTGTATCTGTAGGTTGGCAGGTTTCTGGGGGAAATCGATGGGTCGGTAATGTCACAGCTCTTGAGAATGGGCATGTTTAAAAGGTTAGAGAACTTCTTTTTGTTTTTCCATCATCAGGCCGAACAGTTCTAAGAACAGTAAGGAACGGTTCCAGTTATATTTCCACTTGAGATTGGAACTGGAATTCTAAGAAAGAATTCTTAATTTATTATCAATGTTGAAAACAGTTGTGCTGCCTAATATTTTTTGTGGAAACCATGATACTGGTAGAGCTGTGCGTGTAGTGACGTCGCCACTCACTTTCCTGTTGCCTGGCTGCCAGTTTCCTGTAGCTGGCCAAGCACATTATTAGTTAATAATAAAATTAAAAGAAATATCTGATCATCCTCTCTAACACGGTCACTATTTACGTGTCATATCATGCAAATTCTTGCGCTACCAACCAAGGCAGCGATGGAAAAGTGGCTAATGGTTCCATGAAGAACTTTTAACATTCATGGAACCTTACAATTGCAACCTTACAAGCTCTTTATATATATATATATTTTTTAAATGTTTATGATCTTCACACTAGGAAAAATGGTTATATAAAAGAACCTTTCAGTGAACCATTTTTCGTAGTGTGAAGATCATAAACATAAAAAAAAAACAAAAAAAAAAACATTATTTTTAAAATGTGCATTTAATGTAAATGTGATGTACTGCATTAAGGTGTGTGTGTGTGTGTGTTTTCCACAGAGTGTTACTGTATGACTATCAGGGCATGTGTAAGGCGAATACTCACTCTTCTAGCGGCGCTCGACCCCTGCTAAGTGTAAGCATTCTGCTGTCTGTTTTAATAACGTCTACCAGAACACAACAGTCAGATGCTATCAGTGTAACATGTAATACATTACATTGCTGCTCTTGCAATCCATTGTGGTATGACTTTATGAGTGGAGGTCACAGGTCAGGGCTGATCTAGAAAAAAAGACTTGGCCTTCACACCACGATCACAAAGATGGTGATGGTGTCGAGAAAAAAAAGACGAGATATGTGTCATGAGCTCTTGCACAGAAATTCTCAGTGTAACTGAAATGAAAGGATGCCATCTTGATTCTTTTATTCTCTTTTTCCCTTCGTTCTGCTTTTCTTTCTTCCCTCAGCCCTTTTATAATCTCCTGGCAGCACTGAAATGGTTCCTATCGAACTTCTTGCTGTAAGTGTGGCTGTTTTTCTGCTCTTTACGACATCAGTGAGTTCATCGCTTGTAAAATCAGACGTTTTTTCTCCGCCAGGTTTTTACTGGACTTCAACATCTACGGTCTTTGGCATTCCGATCACTTTGTGGAGGGTATGTGTAAAGTAAACTAGATATAAATACTGCATTCATTTGTGTTACTCACCTGTTTGTATGGCCGTTCCTGTGTCTTCCTTCATCTTCACCTTCATCGTTTGCCCTTTTATTTCTTTAATTCTGTAACCTTCCTTCATCTTGATGTGTCACAGCCAAAGCCTTATTCCATTCAGGTAAGTGCCGTTTCCATCACTGTGTGTGATATTGCTTGTGCTGTGTGTGAAAAAGAGAGAGCAGAGAAAGATTTGGTCATGGCTTTCATGTTGTTATTCATGATCAAAAGTGATTTTATGAAAGTATCCTATAGCTGATGTTATTTGAGGATAAAAGGACATTGCATTCTTTAATCCATGGGTTTGCTTTGTAGCTGGTAAGAAGTCAAAGGGAGGCATTCTGCAGCCATGTGACACTGAGTATCCCAGCTTCGTCTACGAGCCGTCAATCAAAGAAACCAACAGCCTGATCAAGTGTGGGAGATGTCAAAAGTAAGAACTCACATAGATCATTTGACCAAAGATGGTATTGCAATGCAATTTCTTGTTATTCATATATTAAAATATACATATATTTTTGTATGTATATAATTCAAGTCGCATTTGCAAAACGTAAAATTGTAATTACTAGAGCCTTAAGTTGTTCTTAGATTTATAAATGCATACTGTAGTTTTCAACCATACGTTTGAAATACAGTATATTCTGTGCTCAGTATATTTAACAGTATATTTTATATATATATAAAAAATAAGTTGTAAGTGTGGAATTATAAAGTCACAATTTCAAGACACAAGAGACGGAGGGCAAACGAAGTCCTATGCTCTCAGTCAGCTCTAATGCCTTCCTCTCTATTTGACGCCCTCTAGTGACAAATTATATACTGGAAAATAAGGTTACAGTATAACTAAAAAGAAATGATTTAATATAGGCCAGATTAAGCATATTGCCAATCTAGACAATTACAGTAATATAAGGTTTGTCTATATTCTTAATGAATATTAATGAATATTAGCTGGTTAGTTCAAATGTTTTGAAATTAAATCAATATTCAGGGTAGACTTGAAAGATAGTGTAGAACCTACTGTATTGTTCGTGCCTACTCTAGTATACAAACTAATATGTGTGTGTGTGTGTGTATATATATATATATATATATATATATATATATATATATATTATTATTATTATTAATAATAAGCATTCCCTTACTGGGGGGTTAGCCCAGGTTTTTTTTTTTTTTATTAAAATCCTAGAATCGCCCCTGGGATATGCCAAAAATATGAAAGAAAATAACCGTTTTAAAGCATATACCTTTATTTCCAGAATATTTTACTTACTTACTAATTATGGCTAGGAGTATTATAGTCCACATCTTTTTTCATAGTTTTTGAAAAAGTGAATATGGTACATGCATATATTTATCAAACTTCTGTACAAGTTCTCAGTTTACTTGCGTTCTAATTATACAACTATGTTAAGGTGATTTTCGTGCGTAGAGTGTTTTTCTTTTGGCACCGATAGCACAACTAGCAATATTGAATATTTTAGAAACATTATAATGAATTAATACAAATGACCTTATTTATGTTTGGTAAATGTACAATGCGATACTGATTCTAGCAGAAAGTTGCTATGGTTACCTCCTGTCGCATACTGGCTTGACTTGATAATCTATATTCAAGATGCTTGACGCGGATGAACCATGAAATTACATTTAGGACGGAAAAGTTTTTCCTGTGCGTTTTTCACGTACAGATGACACCATTGTCAAACACACGGATCTGCGAAAATGACTTAAAATGCTGTATTATGCTCCCAGGCTAGTAGTTGGTGATGTAACTTTGTAAAGAAAATACGCATGCGCATGACGTCACCGTTTTCACAAATTTCCGTTTTTGTAGTTTATACTTAGGGGCTGTTTACACAACACCGTTTTCAACTAAAAAGTAACACTTTTTATCCGTTTTGGCCATTCGTTTACATGACAACGGCGTTTTGGGTGCCTGAAAATTGGTTTCAAAGTTCGGCCTCCATGTAAACAACAAAAACGCGAATCTCTGAAGACGATGAAGTCATGCACATGCGTATTACGTGTTCAATCTATAGTGTTTCATCGCCATCTAATGGCCTGACAGCAGAATACAGCGTTTTTTAGTCGTTTTAGTCACTTCACCGTTTTAAGCATATCGTTGTCGTGTAAACATACCCTTAAGGGCCCTACACACCGGGACGAATGCGCGTTATTCGCCAGCATTTTTCAACGCGTTTTTTGTGTTGACACCCAAGCGATTTTCGCTGACGATGAGCCGAGTGAACATGCAAATTCATTCCCTGACATTAGATGGCGCTTAATGTAAAACAGAAACCACTCCATAACAGTTCTCTTTTATCAAGATTTTTGTAGTCGCTGTCGCATTTGTCATATAGTTCTTTATGTTCCGACACCAACAAGACCAGCAGCTCTACATTCATATTGCCTTGCATCTTCCTCGTCTTATTTCTTCCCGGCAGTGTAGACGCTACTTGGTGTATATCTTCTTCGCCGTTGCGTATGTGTGCTCGGCAAGACCGTTTTGTGTTTGAGCGCCCCCAAGTTGTGTTTTACTGTAACTTCAGAAGCTCCAGACACGTGAACAAAAGCGGCAATCTCATTGGTCGGATAGTTTTTGACGCGGCGCGTCAAACCAAAAAAACGAACCCGAGGCGTTTTTAAAAAAATGACGCTTTTACGCGTGCCGTTTTTCGCGCCGGTGTGCACACTCACATTGGCGCCCTTTGTTTAGTCACGAGGCGTTAAACGTCGGCGAATATCGTGCGCGAAATTCGTCCCGGTGTGAACAGGCCTTTAGATAATCATGGTATAGTTTTCAAAAACTTGCACTTTAAAACCAGTTTTCAAAAGTTTTCAGTCCCACAAAATGCTGTTGTCATATAAATGAATGGCCAAAATGCATAAAAAGATTTTACATTTTTAGTTGAAAATGGAGTCCCTTAATGACAAAGTAGTAATGATAGACAGGTGCAGGTGATTAGTTGACATTGTAACAAACAAGGGCAACTATGAAAAGATAACAATGGAGACAAGGGAAACGGGAACTAAATATACAGGACTTGAACCTTATGTTCAACAAGACAAGTCAAAAGGATATCAAAACAAATATAAGACACAGGGAAATCGTGACACCTCCCTAGGTCATCGAGACTTTTATTTTGATAGCGCCTCATGTAACTTATATCTACATTTTGTGGTTATTGAAATAAGTCCATTTGCTCTGGATTAATAAAGTTGTTCTGCAATAAGAATGCCATTAACTAGACTTGATCTCTCTTTTTCTTTTATTGCACGCAGGGTGTTCGTAATTAATCAGATTCCAGACAGTAACTTGCTGTTGGTGGTGGTCCAGGCAGATTGTGACTGTTCTCGGCAGTACGCACCCATCACCATGGAGCCCAAAGAGGTCAAATATATCCTTAAAACCCCAGCTAAATCAGGCTCCCCAGACCACACACTGAGGAGATGAATCACAGTTTTGAATGAGATCAGTTTAGTCACTTAAAGGTGCAAACAGTAAATTTACTTCATTAGAAAGGACAAATTTCACTCAAATTTCTGGGTGCACCTTTAAGTAAATCAAATTAAATTTATGTTCAAACATATCTTTATACGTTTTATAAACAAGCAACCAACTGTATAACAAAGTATATTCTATTTAAAAATATATATATTTGTGAAATGAATTGGGATCTGCTATAACGATGCTTTGTTTTTATTCTTGCTTTTTCTTCATTTTTTTCTTAACCGCTGAGCACACAATGCCTCAGTCAAATGTGACCGCATGAGATCTCAGAAGATACGAAGAAGGCCTGAGTCTTGTCATGCTTACCACCCTCAAGTAAACACACACATACTAGACGGCTCTCAGACATGCATTGCAAGGCTGCCTTCTGATTACAATCTGTCTACCTACAAAATAAGATTTTCAGATATTAAGAAATCTCTGATACATATTCTGTGTATCTTGTCTGTTTTAGGAAAATGCCAAGGACTGCGGAGGGGCTGTGGCAATCAGCCTGTCCATCATGCTGTTTCTAGCCTGTTTATCAGTGTCTGCACTCATCCGTCGATGACAGAGGGCCTGTTAAATGCCCAAGAGAGTCACCCATAGTGCACACACTCAACACAGCATGTTTTAATTAGCAATAATATGAGTTTAAACTAGAACACACCATTTTTCTACAGTGAAAAGTCTTTAATATCAAGTGTACTGTATGTAGCCTTACTCATTATTTGACAAATTTGTGGATTTTTTTTAAACAGTGCTGGGATTTTATGTCTTTGTCTGGAACAAAATGAGACCCACACAAGGACGAACAGAAGCCAAGCTTCATTGAACTATGACATTAGAGAAGGGAATTTGTGGCCAGTAGCTGACTGTAAGTGACTGTCTCTCTAGCCTATATAAAGCAGGAGAAAAGTGCACATTGTGTGTGTGTGTGTGTGTGTGTGTGTGTGTGTGTGTGTGTGTGTGTGGGTGTGTGTGTGTGTGTGTGTGTGTGTGTGTGTGTGTGTGTGTGTGTGAGAGAGAGAGAGAGAGAGAGAGAGAGAGAGAGAGAGAGAGAGAGAGAGAGAGAGAGAGAGAGAGAGAGAGAGAGAGAGAGAGAGAGAGAGAAAGAAAGAAAACAAGAATATTTAACATTGCTTTTCACAGCTGTCTTTGTCACCAGAGGACTAAAACATTATATGATAATGTCTCTCAGAGGATGTTTCAGGAAGATGTGTTGTATTTAAACCTTTGTTTTTTGGTTGTCTGTTCTGCAACTTGCACAATGTGTCAATTATAATAACTATGCATTATTAAAGGTACAATATGTAAGAATTTTGAATCAAAATATCCAAAAACCACTTGCACAGTGTTATATATTTCTTTCAATTATGTACATACATCCATTATGTACATTATCCTAAATGTTTCCAAGAATTTGAAAATTCAGAGAAATTCTAAATTTTAAATAGTGCCCATCCCTTGTCACTTGTCGCCTGTCAATGACGTAATACCCGTGTTATCCCTGGTTTCCGCTTGTACTGCCATAGTAACCATGGTGACAGATGTGGACAACTGCATAATGTTTAGTGGCATAATGTTCAAACATTATGAACCATGGCAGAACTAAGGAGGAACTATCGGCGTGGCGTTTTCGAGATGCGTCCCCGTCCGCGACAAACTTCGGCTTGACACAGAAGCCGCTCTTGCATACTTTATTAGACAGGTGAGCAAATGTACATACAACTAATCAATGTTATATAGCTCGACATGATGAAGTGTTAGAATATGATTAGTTTGTTATTCTAATGTTGATCTAGCTTACTGCTAGTCTCATATAGCCAACACTAACACATACAATAACATAACTTTCAACATAATGTCAAACTGTCAAATAAACTGACTTGTGTGAGTATTTTTCAGCACTTGCGTGTAACGTTAGTTCGGTAGAATGAAATGTCCTTATTCCTCTATATCCGATAAAAATATGAAAAATAAAATA
Organism: Squalius cephalus; assembly: GCF_949319135.1. Classification (NCBI taxonomy): domain Eukaryota; kingdom Metazoa; phylum Chordata; class Actinopteri; order Cypriniformes; family Leuciscidae; genus Squalius; species Squalius cephalus. The sequence goes on from NC_137125.1 coordinate 40,327,561, forward strand.
AAAATGTAAATAATATTGTATTATTATAAAATAGCAGCACAACAGTTTCCAACATTGATAATAAATCAGCATATTAGGATGATTTCTGAAGGATCATGTGACACTGAATACTGGAGTAATGATGCTGACAATTCTGCTTTGCATCACAGAAATAAATTATATTTTAAAATATATTAAAATATAAAACCATTATTTAAAATTGTAATAATATCGTGAAATATGACTCTTTTTTCTGTATTTTTAAATCAAATTAATTCAGGCTTGATGAGCATAAGAGACTTCTAAAACATTATATTATGCTTTATTTTGGAAAATTATATTCAAAAACATTAAAAATAGTATTTTTCCAAACTTTTGACCAGTAAGCCTTCATATATTATAATATAATGGAGAATAATATAAATTGGCAAAATAACATCGTTTTGCTTGGTCTAAATGGCTTACTATCTGGGCTATTTTGTCAATTTCTATAATTTTCCATTATTCTATTGTGTGTTATCGTCTTTTTTGTCAACTTTTATTCTGGAAAATTGTCATGGGCCGTCAGGGACTCTTGATTTGTCAGCGTGAGCGCGTGCGGGGAGGAGGATCATAATCATCAGAGTCAGCGCAGCTCCGCAACAGCAGCAGCAGCTCAACAACACATCAGCCTGAATAATAGAGAATAAACATGAGCGATCACTGAGCGACTTTGTCTTGTCAACGGACGGCCATTCAGTTCGCTTTATTTTATCCTTATTTTGATCCCCGGGTGTCCGGCAAACTGTCTAATCTGGAGGAGGACGGGGAGGTGAGAATTTACAAATATGATGGTGGTGGAAATAAATCACAGTGGTGGTGCTGTTCTAAACAATCAGCTTTATGCAGACTGATGCTCATAATACATGATACAGAAGCAGATGTTATATGTGATAATCGCAATGCTTTTTTTGTTATATATCACCCGTCCGTTAAGATGTTGTGTGTTTTTGATAGACAAGGTATATTGATAAATGCAGTCTTCATTGAATACGGCCATCTATGTGGTGCATCCGCGTCAATGTATATGTTTTATCAACCTGTCAAACTGCATGTCACGTTCGCAAGGTCACGCACGCAGACGCGAGGCCGCGCGCGCTCAAATCAAGTTTTCGTTTAACGTTACCCCACAATGGCCCGTATTCATTTAAACATCAGTGACCGCAGCATGAGCAGGTGCAGTAACGTCCTCCTCAGTCCCGAACGGGTAAATGTAACTAACAAACAATGCTTAGACATCAATAATGCTAATTGAACAAAATCACAAAAGCGATTCGGTTTTTAGGCACGAGGCTGCAATTATTTGAGCTTCAGAACAACAACACTTTTGTTTGCGTGATATTGCTTAAAATACAGTTTCATAAACAAGCAGTTAATATCGAATATCTCACGTCTCGGGCAAAAACTGGTCAGTTGGTTGCTATAATTCTTCTGTCGACGAAAATAGTTCAAAAGAAGCCAAACCATCAAGTTGTGCGTGTATCCACACAGCAACGCGCACAGACTGAACGCCGCTCTGGAATATAGATTTCCTCACAAACTCCACTCCGGGTTTTTCCATTGTCGTACTAGCGATGACGAACTAGCCTCTATTTTAATTTACCCCAGTGTTATTTTGTAATTGCGATATAAATCAGATTAAATAACCCTTATTTACGAAATTATATTGTTATAATATTCAAAAATGTAAAATGAATCTTTTGGCTATATTTGTTTATTGTTGGTCATGGTGCTGTGACTAGAATGATGATGATAATTATTAATATTATTAATAATTACATTATGATCTACAAAATAATATAAGTCACAATGAGTCCATTTACAATTGTTGTAATTATTAAAATATTTCATAGACAAACATGTGTTTTGTTCATAAGTTGGGCTTTTTGGTGGAGGTTGCATTCATTTGTATTCTGAGAACTCTGCTTTGCAAATGATTTTCCTGTTACAGACCAGCGTGGCCATGACGGGAGGCATGGCAGCGCCCCTCCCCATGAGCAACCATACACGTGAGAGAGTCACCGTGGCCAAACTCACGCTGGAGCACTTCTACAGCACCCTGCTCACCCAGCATGAGGAGCGGGAGATGAGGTAACCATGGCAACAGCGACCCACCACACCTGCTTCCTCCAGCCATATCACTCAACGTATCAATTCAATCAAGTGTTATTTGATTAGAATAAATCTAGTTTGTTGTGACTGGTCATAATGCAGTTGTTCTCCCCCGTTTCAGGCAGAAGAAGCTGGAGAATTTGATGGATGAGGAGGGTTTACCCGATGAGGAGGTGAGATGCCCTCAGAGAATCTATCTATGCTGACCGTAGAAGTACTTCACATTCTGGTTATATTCCGAATGACTTTCTGAGTTAATAATCACAGAAGTGTCAACAAAGCAAAAACTGGTTTTGCTTATCTGCGAAGTGATTTGAATAGGACTCAGACTGTTTGCTTAGTGCTTAGTTACCCTGCTTTGAGTACGCCAGATAGATTTAATGTATGACTAACACCAAAAGAGTATTCAATATATTTGGCTGAGTAGTGTCTGGTTTTTTTTGTCGTAGAAGAGCATGAGGCGCTCTCTGCACGCTCGTAAGGAGACCGAGTTTCTGCGTCTCAAAAGGACCCGCCTTGGTCTTGATGACTTTGAGTCCCTCAAAGTGATTGGGAGAGGAGCATTTGGAGAGGTGTGTCTATTGCTGTGTTCCAAACTTTGACGTGTACCGTCTTCTCAGGCAACATCCTAGCCGAAATGGAAGTGACTGATATGAAACGCTCTTCATAAGCAAGCCACATACTGTAACTAGCTCTCTTCATGTGACTCACAGTTGAGCCCAGTAGAGTTTGGTGTTAAACATAGACCTGTTTTATATGGATTTTTCAGTATTCTATGAAATATAAGTATGCTTATAATCTTTCTCTCAACTTGTCCACCATATTGGATGAATCTGAGCTTGTGCAATGCGTTCTGGGATTTCCTTTTCCAATAAGTACAATGATAAACTTCCTTAGAAAATGAGGCATCATAATGTTGATCCCTACTTTTAGGAGCACACCTATAATGCCCTAAAATGTTGTCTAGTTAGGCAGCTCTTTAGGATTTGAAACAGAACCATTGTGTGTTTGTACCAATGTTATTTAAGTACTATATATATACTATTTTAGTGTTTATTAATAGTTTGAATTTGCCTATATTTTTATTATTTCATTTTTCATTTTAATTTGTTAAATTTCTTATCATTTTCTTATTTTTCTTAATATTTTGGTTTAATATTTCTACATTTTATTTTATTTTTATTTCAGTATTTTTAGTACTTAAACTTATTTCAGTTAATTGCCAGGGCAAAATTTCTAAATGTTTGTTTAGTTTAAGTTTTTCATTCAATATTTATATTTTATTTCAACTTTATTTCAATTAACAAAAATGTTTTTAATAGTGTCAGTTAGCAAAACACTGTTTTTTAGTAATCATCCTCATCGACTTCTTTGTTTTTCCAGAATTTTCCAGAAAGGAATTTAAGTAAAGTTAAGCTTACATTTCACTGAAAATCCCAACGATTCTCCAAAAATGTTGTGTTGTATTCAGGTGCGCCTGGTTCAGAAAAAGGACACAGGTCACATTTATGCCATGAAGATCCTCAGGAAAGCAGACATGTTAGAGAAAGAGCAGGTATGGACAATCGATTCCATTCAAAGCTGCAGTAAGCGATTTCTGTGAAACCAAAACAAACACGCACCTACCCAAAAGGATCTCCCTATCCTGACAGGTCCACCCCCAAATTCACAAACGCTATGCAACATAGGCACCTCCCCCCTAACGATTGGACACGTCCATTAATGCTGATTGGATACAAGTGCATTTTTGTGCTCGGTCCAATCCAATTTTAACAACGTTTCTCAGAAATTGCTTACTGCACCTTTAATTCAGCAATCTCCGACAGTCACCTCTCTGCCATACCGATCCACTGATTATATCTCTCCTCACCTGTATGTCTCCCTGCGGCAGGTGGCTCATATCCGGGCCGAGAGAGACATCCTGGTGGAGGCTGATGGCGCCTGGGTAGTTAAGATGTTCTACAGCTTTCAAGATAAACGTAATCTGTATCTCATCATGGAGTTTCTGCCTGGAGGTGAGGACAGATGTACAACATGTCACATGTGCTTTACTGATGTAACAGTGAGAGATTTAGAACTGGAAAAGTACTAACAACAGTCTGCTAATAGCAGCACCATGGAAAGTCCTATTTTTAGAGCAGCTGCCCAGAGGCTGTAACTCTTGAGTGTGTGTTCAGGAGATATGATGACTCTGCTGATGAAGAAAGACACACTATCGGAAGAAGCTACGCAGTTTTATATCGCAGAGACGGTTCTGGCCATTGACTCTATTCACCAGCTGGGCTTCATTCACAGAGACATCAAACCTGACAACTTGCTGCTTGACTCCCGGGTGGGAATTCATCTTCATCTCTCTTATTTGCTCACACACAAACAAAATAACATCTTAAACTGAAATGAGTGGGTTTCTGGAAGGCTTTTGTACTCTGAAACTGAACACCTCATAACAGACTGTGTCTTTATGATTTGTAGGGTCATGTCAAGCTGTCTGACTTTGGCCTCTGCACAGGCTTGAAGAAGGCCCATCGGACTGAATTTTATCGGAACCTCACGCACAACCCTCCCAGTGACTTCTGTGAGTAACCAACATACGTACACAAATTACACAGAGAAACGGTACTGACATTTTTTTAATCTTTTACTATATAAAAGTCATATCATAAGAAATCAATTTACCTTGACTATTAAAGCATACTAAAACTATGTGGTTCGCATACAGGGAACCAGGACTCACTTGGGGTGCCTGAAAATCATTTAAAATAAGACAAAACAAGTAAATATCTAGATAGTTCTTATTTTATTTTATATTTTTTTTTGTCTTTGATTCCCACAGTCTTGGAAAACCTAAATATTTGAGGAAGCTTTATTTTATACATGTAATTTTCAGACCTGGAAAAGTCAAGAACATTAATAAAATCTTAATTCCATGGGGATTTTATACATGTATCTAATTAAGCTCTAAAAAAATGTATTAGGTTGAAATTGTGAGTTAAAATATTTAAAAACAAATATTTATCCAGTAAATCACAAACAATTGGAAAAGTCATAGGGCCTTCAAAAACTGTTGTACACAGTGGCATTGAGTTAAAAATGTTAAGAACCACTACTGCAACTTCCTACTCAGTTTAAAAAGACCATTTATAGATGATGCCTATCAATGATGCCTATTCAATACTCAGAAAGCTTTTCTTCTCAGTGATAGTGGGGTAATAGAAATAGGATAGACTAATTACCAACAGAGTCCCTTATCATTCCAGTCTGACTTTGACACAAAATAGCAAAATAACATGTTTCCATCCACCTATTTTTATGCACATTTTGGGATATCACATAAAAAAAAACTTCTGGAAACGCCAAGTATGCATAAATTCTAAAAATGTGCATAAATAAATGTTTTTTTCTGATAAGAAGACATGCACAAACTACGATGGAAACAAAATAGTTTAATCCCTTTACCTAAATCCCTCGATGTGAATCCCTCAAAAAACTCTTTGTGACTTTACACCAGGCATCCAAACGCAAGTTAGCATGACAGCGTTAATTCTGTTTTGTCTGAGTGCTCTGAGACTCAAATAATTTACAATGTAGGAAAAAAGATTCCCTGATTGCAGCAACTTCCATCTTTATATTTTCCTGGAAATTGCTGTTTTGTTCTCTTGAACACAAGGGAGGAACGCTGCTTTATTCGCAAATGTTTTATGCGATATTCCAATTTTGTGCACAAGTTAAATTTTCAACTTTGGATGGAAACATGATGTTATAAGTAGACCTGAAGGGATAAAAAAAGTATGACCCTTTTAAAGAAAAAAATTAACTGTATTTGCTCTGCTTCAACCTCCTTTAGCCTTCCAAAACATGAATTCAAAACGGAAAGCAGAAACATGGAAGAAGAACCGAAGACAGCTGGTAAGAGAGTGTCTTTGTGTTACAGAACAGAAAATTCCTGATAGTGTCAATGGCTCATTCCTCTAATATACAGGCATATTCAACCGTCGGGACGCCGGACTATATCGCCCCTGAGGTCTTCTTGCAGACGGGCTACAACAAGCTGTGTGACTGGTGGTCTCTTGGAGTGATAATGTATGAGATGTTGATAGGTTAGTAACTTCAAAACACTAAGTGAACGTGTTCAGATCAGGCCAGTCATCGCTTTCTGTAAAAGCCTTTTACTGTAGGCTTTTCCTGCGCTGAAACAGGTGTTTGTTTTGTTTTCCTGTTCCAGGCTACCCACCCTTCTGTTCCGAGACGCCACAGGAAACCTACAGGAAGGTCATGAACTGGCGAGAAACGCTAATTTTCCCTCCAGAAGTCCCCATTTCAGAGAGAGCCAAGGACTTGATCCTTAGGTCAGAAACATTACCGTATCCGTTACACAAACCGAATAGGAGAAAGCGGCAGTCGATTTACTGTACAATTCGAAAAACAAAACACCACTGGACTTTTGAGGTTAAAATGATTGGTTCCTTCAAGTAAAGAGTGCCACCGCTTTCAAAAATGAGCTTGTCATTACTTGAGATCATTTGATCTGACAAAACTGTTTGATATGTTTTCAGGTATTGCACAGATCCAGAAAACAGGGTTGGATCAGGAAGTGTGGATGAAATCAAATCTCACCTTTTCTTTGAGTCCGTGGACTGGGAGCATATCAGGTACAACTGCACACACACTTTTCTGTGTTCTTTACGTCATCGCAGTGTCGTCTAGAACGGCAAAAGCACTCAAAATGTTAATGTAATCAAGCTTTTTGTGCGTACGATCATAGAGAACCACTGTTTGAAGTTGATAACTAAATTTAACTATTTCACTGCTCACAGAGAGAGACCTGCTGCTATTTCCATTGACATCAAGAGCATTGATGATACATCCAACTTTGACGACTTTCCAGAGTCAGATATTCTACAGCCAGGTACCGTAAACCATTTTTGATAATAAGTTCAAACTTACAGACATACTGTACATAATAAGAAAACTTATTTTGAATCGGCATTGAAATTGTGCATCTCCACAAATGTAAGACCTGTTCACAGCCAGAACAATCCTAAAGTAACTATAACGCAATCTTTAGCATACACATGTTCAAAGCATCAGTGTTACTAATGGCATCACACTACCCAGGGGGCACTACGTGAATTACCTCTCATCTCGACAAATCACATGATTGCAAGCAGAGTCAGTCTACCCTATCGGAGAGTTCTCTTTTATGATACTAATTTGAATAACCTGAATGAATGACATTGACACCTAATGTAGAGGCTAGTCTTGCAAGGAATTCCGTATTACTATCATACAGTTCTGCGATTACTATTTTAGCCTGGCTTCAGAAGGGGACCAAAAGGATGTGTGAGTCAGACACAGAACTTCAAACAGAGAAAATATCTTTAGACATCGTCCGTGAGCAGAAAACTAAGCTAACCAGCGGTACTAATGAGAAGTCTGCTGTAGCAGCAGCACAAACACCTGAAGAAGCAGCAGCAAACATTACTGCTACTACCACAGACAATGATGATGTTAACAATAACGTCAGTAACCATGAGTGTTGGTTAAAAGATCAAATTATGTATTTTTTAGGGCTGTTAAACGATTAATTGCGATTAATCGCATCCAAAATAAAAGTTTGTGTTTACATAATTTATGTCTGTGTACGGAGTATAATTATTTTCTATATATAAATACACACACATGCATATATATATTTAAGAAAATGTGTTATTTATATATAAAATATTTATATATAATATAAATTATATATAATATAAATATATATACACAGTATATACATGCAAATATTTCTTAAATATATACATGCATGTGTGTGTATTTATATATAGAAAATAATTATACTCCGTACACAGACATAAATTATGTAAACACAAACTTTTATTTTGGATGCGATTAATCGCGATTAATCGTTTGACAGCCCTAGTATTTTTGCTCCCAGAACAACTGGCTGATTTTCAAAGACCATAAGCTTGGCTCTAAATTATGTATACTTTATGTATAAAATATATTTCATGTATAAAACATATTTCAAATGTGATAATGATTTGCATTTTCCAGCCAGTGCTCAAGAGAGTACCGACACTTTTTTTTTTTCTACTTCAAGCACTCATTTACTTTTCTAATAAGATGACTATAAGGATAGCTTTGTTAGCATCCACACCACTCTGTTTATCAGTGCACACTACAGTTATGTTGTCTGCCGCTTTAAATGCTTGAGCTCTTTAAAATTACATTTTATAAATGCATTTCATGTCTCTTTTGGTTGTTCTGACTAACCTCTTCACCAATCATTTCAGTGACAAATGTAACAGAACCAGACTTCAAGTCCAAGGACTGGGTTTTCCTCAACTACACCTACAAACGCTTCGAGGGACTGACACAGCGTGGCACCATCCCCACTTACATGAAGGCGGGCAAGGCGTGAAACTGGAACAGATGGTCTGGAAGAGAAGGATTAGAATGTAAATGACAATTCATATGCAGATATCTGCAGATGAAAAGCTTATGCACTGCCGCTTTGTGCTACACATTAGACCTGTTCTCAGAGGAGTCCCTGGTGACGATAAAAATGAAAATGGAAAAAAAAAGAAGCATACTTATATGGCCAAACATATGGAGAGAATATCTTGTCCTGCTGCTCTGCTAAAAGGAGACAAAAAGGTTGTCCAAATGCTCTTCAACACTGGATCAAACAGGGTCGCAGATTTAAAAAAAGGGAAGCATATACATCACTGAAGCCTTATGTTCAGAAAATATAGGATGTTATAACCTCAAACCTCTTAGGTGACAAAATTGCAATAAAGTTGATTTCTCTCAGTCACTTTTTAGCTTCTTTCCCCCAGGAAGTTGAGAATCTATATAGACCCAAATGAGATGCACATTGTTAGACATACTGTATACACTGTATAATATAGTTAACTACCTGATGCTGAATATTTCCCACAAGTGTATTTGTGCAGTTGTTTTGTTGTATGATTGAATCCTGCCTAGAAGAAACTTGATGAGGAGATGAACTTGAACGGGTTTATGTCAGTGCCAGTGAGCAGCCAGTCCTCCTCTTCCTGTTCCTGTACATTTCATCCACCCAAAGTCATGTAGTTGATTCAGTTTTGTTTGAGTGTGAGCATTGTTCACCTATGCAACCATTTGTGTTGTTCTGTTGTAACTCATGCAAGATGTAGCTTCAATCAGTGGTTTTTAAGGGAAGATCAATCATGATAAAAACGTGCCCTCCCAAGTTTTACAAATCTACAGGGTTTAAAAGGATAAAAGTAATTGCTAATTTGCAAGAACATTTTAGCATATTGTCTGCAAAATTAACATGAACAAAACTTTAACCAAATAACAAGTACATGATGGTCAGTAAAGAACACAAATTGGTGAGTGAACTGCCAGTGTATGTTGTGTTTAAAGATGACAAGTTTTAGTGAAGTTTTTGCGTTATCATTTACAGAGTTAAAGACATCTCAGCCAGTAACATCATACAGCACTCGAATAATATGTTCATCCAAATGTAATCATCTCTTACTAGCTGTCTTAGTTGTTGAAGATGTATAGTGTCTTGACATCTGCTGTTGTGCATGACTGCAAATGACTGGCCTAATAGAAAGACTGAAGAGAGAGCAAATGCTGTAGCTTACGTGTAAGAGATTGGTGCTGTTTTTTTTTTTTTATTATTATTTAATATATTCACTTATGTTAATTTGTTATTTGTTGAATGGTGTAAAAATGTAAAAGCAAGAAATAAATGTTAAAAATGTGGAAAGACTTCACGACTGAAAATCGATGGACGTCAAGCGCCCTCTAGTGGTGATTTCTATAACTACAACACAACGGGATTTTTCCCCAAAAAAAGTTTACTCAGTGCTACTTTCAAAGGCTCTTTGAAAACGAAAATGATTATTATGTTTATATATATTATATGTAATCATATAAATGATCGATAGTTTGACAAATGAACGTATATTAATAATATAATGATAATATATCATGTAGCACGATGAGTGTGATTTCTTATTGGCTCAGCAGTGTTTGGGATCCGCCTATGTGCCCATGGCAGAGCGCTTCGGTAAACACTGAAAGTGATGTCGGGAGCGGCAGATTCATGTACTTTCGGTTCATTTCGAGTCGAATATGATTGATCGTGATGGTTTTTTTATAATTTTTTTTAGGTATAATAGCCAGTCAGCTCGATCGTTTCCAGCTCCTAAAGTTCGATCGATTCATTTTCAAAGAACCGTTCTAGTTGTAATAGATGTCTGTTGATGTTCAGCGTACTGTCTGTGTTCGGCACGTCGATAAACCGGAGCGACTTTATTACAAATGTTATATCATATTTCTAGTTCTCAATGTTTGTGTGCAGTTATTATCTCTGCTGACGCGTGAAATCAGGTCATTTCCTCAATCTGAGGTCTAGTGTACTTGCTTTCTGCTAAATCTGTGCAGGACAACTTCTCAAGTCACACACATGTTGAGATTAAACCCCACTTTTGACACTCAAAAAGATGTCGTCTCAAGCATTTTGGCGAAAGAGGAAAGGGCGAATATAGGTAAGCGGATTTAAATAATGCAGCGCGCGCGTGTTATATATATATATATTTTAATATAAACGCAATAATTATTAGAATTTAATACAATGGTTATTATATTATAATAAGAATTATTATTGTTTATATATTGCTGAAACATTCTTTGTTTATTTTAATGAATTTATAAACATGCACAGATGATGTACTTGTTTAAAATGTGTGCAGGTGTTCTTGAGCCTCGCATTCTGAGTGTGGAGAGAGATGGAGGGGTCGTGTACTCTTGGAGAGTAAGTATGTGTCACTTTAACAGGTCATTAAACAGGTCATGCGCGCGACGTTCCATTCATAGTTCACAATCTGTCGCCAGTTACAGCACATGAGAGCACGGTATGCCGTTACCGTACAATACACACTGTAGTAAATAAACAGCATACATGCAAACTGAATGCCACTACGTTAACTTACTATTATCTTTTTTACTCCTTTTGACTTTTTAAAAGTTATTTTTTTTTCCAATCATATGTTTAGGGGGCAACAGGAACTACAAGAATCGGGAAATATGATCCTCACAGTACAGAGAATAAGGTACAGAATGGGTTACCATGTTGGAGATGAACATTTGGCCTGTAAATATGTAACTCCAACCATATACAAATGATTATAAACTGAATATAAAGTGCAATATTCAAACTCTCTGAGGCCAGTTGCATAAACATAGCCATTAGTATAAGCAACTAGCAGTTAGTTAGGGGTTATCAGTCTTACCTTTCGGTATCAAATTAGACCAACAAAGTTTGTATGTACAAAATTTGATGACTAACTTGTAAGACTAGTCTTAGCAGTTTATGCAACTGGGCCCCTGGTATATTAAAAATATGATAAATGCACATCTATTCCAGTTTTCATGAATGAAGCTAAGGAAGGATCGTCTATCACACGTGTGCCTCTTGTGTTCACAGCTCCTCTACACTTTTGACAAGCAAGTGTGTGTCAGCAGCTGCTCTTTAAATAAAGAAGAAACACTCCTGGGTAAGACTGCTGACAAATATACATACTGTGCATCAATGCATTTATTTTGGTTCATCATTATTACTTTTTGGGTTTGGGAAGGTGATTACTAATGTGAGCTTCTTTTGTGCTAGCGGTCAGTCTATCACAATGCACACTAGGAGAAGGCCGCTTTAAACCAGGTACAGAATATAATTTATAACAATATATTATTTACTGTTTTAATTGTTATTTATGGCAGGTTTCTTGACAGTGTGAGCATTTCACTCGCATTTGCTACTAAAAATTGATGTGTGTGTGAATAAAAAAAAGTCCCCAAAGGTCCTTAAAAAATAAAATAAAAATCTGTTTTATTGCTACTGAAAATAGATGTGTGTGACAGTGTGAATAAAAAAAGTCCCCACAGGTTCAGTTTTATGAAATGCAAGGTCATAAAAAGTAATTATTACAGGCATTTTATTTATCATTTTAAGAGGGCATTTATATATATGCACACACACGCACATATACTGTTTACCTCCCTCATTTCCATGTTGCGCACGGAAAAGTAAAAATATATTTTTATAATTAAATACACTGTTGGAATAAATAAAAAATAAATGAAATAATGAATTAATAAAAGTTGAAAAGAATAAAAATACATTTAAAAATAAAATAATAAATAAAGGAAAACAAAAATGAATTTAGGATTATTTAATTAGAAATTAGTTATATTTGTTTTATCAAGTCATTTGTTCCTTTTTTAAATTTATTTATTAAATGTATTTATTTATCTGTTTATAATTTCCACAGATTTTGGCCTCCATAATAAACACTCACACGCACACACACACACGCACTGTGTCTGAAATATTTGTATTGTTGGACCATTTGAGGAAGAAGAGGCAGTTGCAGTTTTATATCATTATTTTTTCACTTCCCTTATTGGTTGCTGTGGTAACAGTAATGTAGATTAAATAAATGTGGCATTAGGATTTGTTCTTTGTATCTTAAGGAAACCCTAATTCTTTCATAAAATACATACAAACAAACAAAGAAAAGTGCAGCCAAAAAACAGAGAATCTAAATGTATATAAAGGAGTTTAGCAGGATAAAACTACTGAAATCAAGGTGCAGTTAAATGTGCAGAGATTCGCAGTCACGTCGTCCAGATTATCCTTTAACTCCCGACATTGTTTTCTTTTTCCTTTAGTGTCAAAATGTTTAACACTTCTCATTGAAATACACCCAATCAACAACACAAAGGTCCTGAAAGCAGTGGATTGCAAGGTCAAAGTGCAGGTAATAAACAGCCGTCATGTGAAACTGGTGATGAAAAACACGATGAAAGTGTTAATCACATTGAAATTGTCTTATATTTCTCATGATCCCTTTCTAGTTTCTTTATCCTAAGACATGCCGGACCACCGTACTGGAGAGTCATTTGCTGCTGGCGGCAGAGGATGGCTGTATGTATTGTGAAAATGTTTCAGATACCATAAATATGCTTTATACATTGCTCTATACCATATTTTGTTCAAGCTACTAGTTTAAATATATTTATTGTAATTTATCATGAATGGTTATTTTGTTTCTGCAGATGTTGATCTGTACCACATAACTCTGACGAGGCAGGAGGGCTACAGGGTGGTAAGGGCTGCTATGTGACATGCTGTGGAAATGATATGAATTAATGATACTCGTATGCTATGCATTGAGGAAACGCATGTACTTGTGCTGGTTTGAACAGGTGATGCTGAACCCGGAGCGTCTGAGCAGAGAGAGAGTGGCTGAAGAGTTCAGTTGGGTTCAGTGGGACTCGGACACTCAAAGACTCTTTTACCTCACTGCACGGGTAACAATCTCTTTCAGTTCACTTTTTTAGTTTTACTTGCCCTCGTTCTTTGCATTTCGAAGAAGAAACATACATTTTTCCAGTATGTGTAAGCCCTTTTTTTTCTCCACCCTATAGGAGAAACACACACTGAAGTGTGTTCAGTTTTCCCCCGATCGCAACTTTGAGACCATGGTAAACATTTTTGTGCACTTCTTGGTGTCACATCTAAAGCTTTTTTACTGCTTTATTAATATTTATAATATTTAGAGGAGCTGATTCATTAAAAAAACAAATGCTTGTATGTGCAACAGTTTGAGCTTCCATTGGAGATACCTAAAATGTCTTCTGTCACTTCTGTGAGGTCAGTGAATCAAAAAAAAAAAACAAGCAAAACATCTCATTATACATAATAACAGAACCATATGATGGTGACAACCCCATGCAAAAAGAATTAAGCTGTGTCTTTGGTTTGTACAGGTTTGTTAACTTCGGGTATGATCATTATCAGGACCTGAAGGACGAGGGTGTCAGGTTAGAGGTGTTCACCAGCCCATCAGGCAAGTTACTTTAGCATGTGCTCTTCAACACTAAATCATACTGTGAAATACTAACACATTTACTCTATATTTACCTGTTGTTTTTCCACTTTTTTTAATTTATCATGGGATAGAGAGTAAGTTTTCTCTGCTTTTTCGCATATATTGATAATCACAAAGACGCTTCACTTTGTTGATAAAAGCTGGCATATAATCAGTTCCTGATATCGCCTACTGTAAATTGCCAAAATGCATTATATGCTTTAAATCGTTGACATGATTTCTGCTGATCTGCATTTTAGCTGTATTGGCTTAAGATGTGTGTGTGTGTGACATCTAATTGATTTGATTTGAACTGATGTAAGTTGCTGTTCTGAATCTCTGAATGTCTCTGAAAGGAACCATGTGTGTGTGCTACAGCCATCCGGTGCGCTGGCATAAGGACGCCACATACACTATTGCATTTGTGCACAGAGGTACAAAACATCATGCTACAGTGATATAAGCATTCACATAGATCATTATATAATAGACTCTCTTTGATAGGTTGCAGCAAGACGTTCACTGTATCTCTAGAGAAAGGCTCTGCGCCTGCTAATTTGCCAACCGTCCATCCTATCTTCATTCATCTGGGTCAGTACATCATCACTCATTGATTTAACCCACAGAAATCTATCCAACCCAGTCTGCAATTCTCTCTTTCATTCAAAGAGAGAAAGTCATTGATCGGAAATAGTGTCAAGGGTCATCTTCTTGGTTGTGATGATTTATTTGTTTCAGATTATTATATAGTGGTGTACCTGGCTGATCATTTCCTGCACCTGATCAACTGCAGACAACAAGACCTGCTCTGCTACAGTCTTTTCCTATCAGGTAAGGACTAATATTTTCAGTATTTCATTTTGTTTTTCATTTCTATTTTTTTTGTTAGGATTAGTTTTTTGTTTTTAGTGTTGTTGTTTGTTTTGTTTTAGGTCTTGTTTTGTTTTTTGTTTGGGTTAGTCTTTTGTTTTGTTTAGTGTTTTTGTTTGTTTTAGGTTTTGTTTTGTGTTGTGTTGTTTTGTTTTTAGTTCGGGTTAGTTTGGGGTTTTGTTTTGTTTTTGATGTTGTGTTTTTTTGTTAGGGTTCGTTTTTTGTTTTTATTTTGTGTTGTGTTTTGTCTATTTTTTTGGGGGGGGGGTTGTTTTGTTCTTGATTTTGTGTTTTGTTAGGGTTCGTTTTTGGGATTTTGTTTTGTTTTGTTTAGTGTTTTTTTTTTTTTTATTAGGGTTAGTTTTTTTGTGTTTTGTTTTCATTTGAACTATTGCAGTATTATTTTGGAATTTCTGGTTATTTTCACTTTTGCATCATTTGGGTAAAACTAGTTGTAATTTAGTTTTACATTACTATTTTTCTTTGTGATTTTTATTTTGTGTAATACATGTTAGACTTAGGGCTGGCCAATATGAATTCTTTATTTAAAGAATTATAGATGAATTATAAAACTGATATTGCAGTACTGATCCATTCACCTGTATTTTGTGTGTTTTCTGTGTGCATTACCTTACTCTGCTCTCTCACAGGGGCAGATGGTCATATTGAAGCACTGGGTTCGGGCAGTGAGGTTGTGAGTATGTCTGGCAGCAGGCTGCTTGATGCCCGAGCCGGCAGGATGTACACCATGGAACTCAACCCTGACTTCCTGCTGGAGCTTCTCAGTTCAGACAGGCCTGAGGCCCAGCGGCTCGCTGCCCTGCACTGCATGCTGGTCTACCTGCAGCCAAATCCTGTGATAGAGCTCAAGGTGTGAGAGATAGAGAGAGAGAGAGATTTGTTACAAGGATATGTGCTGGAAACACATGTGTGATTCTCATTTATCTTTCGGCCCAGATCATAAACTGGATCAGTGAGAATGTCATGAGCTTTGATGCTTTTGATCAGATTCAGGAGTTCATTCTAGGTGAGTTCTTGTGTGTTCACGTGGTGGCCTATGTCTGTTTTGCATGCTAAACTAGTGTTAGAAATAACTGTATTACTCTCATTTCAGCCTCCCTGTACAGAATAAGCTACCAGCAGTGTGTGAGCCTAGATAAGTTGTTGCCATACTCTTGTGTGCTTGAGAAGAAGGTAAACTATGGATTGTACTTCTTTATTATTTCAAAGGTGCACTGAGTACTTGATCCCCTCATAAAAAGCTTTTACATGACTTTTGTGATTTCTATCTGTTTAATGTAAGCTTAAAAGAAGGTCTTATGTTCCTTTTTTCATTTGTGTCAATTGCATTTCTAGGAGCTTCCTGTGGCTCTGACGGCAATCCCTGGGGTGAAATGCACCCCTGAACTGCTCTGTCAGCCAATAATCAAAGGCAAGGTAAGAGATGCTCTTTAGTCTATAGTCCACATGCATTCATATATTTCATAAAATATTATTTACGTGCTGAACAGGAGGACATGAATAAAATCAGACAGCATTTCAGGTGTGGCGGATGTGTTTATACATTTAATTAAATTGAGCTGTTAGGATTATGATAACTGTTTAAATTTAAAGACAAATTTAATCCAATTTACTTTAATACATGTTCCTGAGCATATTGTACACAATTCACATATGTAACCAAGGTAAAATCGACTGACAAATAAACTTGAAGAGCAGCAGTTTACCAACTTAACACTAGGTGGCAGGAGAGTCTCAGATCAGTGCTAGTGCATACAAAAGGGAATCCATATCTAATTCATTAAATCTGCTTGGGAGAGGTGTTAGAGGGAAACACATCAGGAAATGTTTGAGTTGTGAAACAGATTTCAACTGTCAGCTGAAACCAAAAATTGATAGTTGCTCATTTAGAGTGACATTGTGCAACCTTCCCTAAACATTTTCCAGGGCTTCAGTCCAGATCGATTTTTAAGATTTTGGCCTTTATTTTCCAAAAGGGAACACTTACTTATGCTGCACTGCTTTACCTATGAAAAATCTGTTTGGCAAATCTTCTTTTGTGATAATGTTGTTATTGTGGTTGAAGGCTAAAAGCCTGCAGGGTTACTGGGAGGAGCTACAGCATGTTTTGGAGAGGATGAAGTACTTTGAGGCGGTACCGAGCCCACGCTTTAGGACCAATCTGATTAAGGAGGACTGGATCAGATATCAGGCTGCTATGGTGAGACCACACATTACGCATCAGGACATAAACAAAGCATTTGAGTGCATCTGAAGTGACCCAGAATCTGTTAAATGTCACTCAGAATTGTTAACATGTTTATTCTATTTGGTCAAAAAGTTTTATTCTGTTCTGTGTTATTTCTAAAAACTTATTGGAACTGATCGGAGCCATAGCACAAGCATCCATTTCACACACACACATTCTCAAAAATCCCTAGTTAAGCATGTAAATGGAGAAAGACATTCTTTACAGATAATTTATTTTTGTAAATTAAACCCAGATGGGATGTTTAACAAAAGTCATTTGGATTCATGTGAAATTTAATCATCTGTGAAGCTCAAAAAGTGAAATATGACCCACGGGTGAAATCCTATCATTCATAGGAAATGTGAACACCAGTTGAAAACGGCAAAAACACTAAATTATGAAACATTAAATTATGGCTACATTGGGAAAGTTGTTTTATTATTGAATTACAGCATTATTTGCATGATGGTTTGAGAAATATAGAAAAATATACAATTCAAACAAATTGCAGAACCCAATAATTACACATATGATTTTGATTTATATTTAACTTAGATTTTATTTATTTGATTAATTTTGACAACAAAATTAATTAATTATTTTTAATTTATTGACTGCCCTAGTTGTAATAATGAATAGGTTGCTACATAAATATACATTTATATATTTTCAAAAAATATTATAAGCAATGCATACTATATATTTATATTGTCATTAATATAAATGACTGATAATTAAAACGTTTCAATAAACATTATATTATTAAGTAAATTCATTTAGTGCCATCCTTATAGTAAAAAAAGACATAGTGCCTATTATTGACTGGTCAGATCCTAGGATTATTGCCTACTAGAACTCTGTTTTATAATATCCATTTTTGTTATTGCTGCAGAACTCGGAGAAGAAGAAATCTCCCCACTCTTATCGCCAGATTGAGGAGAACACAAAAAAGTGGGTGGAGTTCGGCATGTCCCGAATGCTATGTGTGCATGACTATGCATGGGAAAGCAAGAAAAGCATGCTATACTTTCAAAACAGAGTAACCCAATTTAAAACAAGACCATTTTTCAGTACATCTAATAATTTTCCTATGTAAAATGAGCTACAGAAATTGCTTTTTTATAACTGATCTATCTGAGCTGAGTGTGTTTGTTGTTGATGTTTGATCAGACTTTGGCAAATGAAACGCAGCATGATGCAATTTAAATGCCTCTTTTCCTGTTTGTGTCTTATTTGCAGAGTTCTGTCCATGGTGGACACCTGGCGTTTGGGTTAGTGAAACTTTTTTTTTAAATGGCCAGTCGTTGTTTTTTGTTAAAAGCAAAAGTACACTTGTGAGATTATTATTCCCTGTTAAAAAAAATCCTGGAAATATTTCAGACTTTCATGGAAAGTCCCAGTGACTGAAGTTTCAGGGTCACATTCTTTGGTTTGAATGTAATCGGTCTCCAGGTTTATGTGTACACTACAGTAGTTAATCAAGAACCTTGTTAAAAAACGAGGGAAATTGGAGGAGGAATTCCATAGTGTTATATAAGACTGATTACAGTACCTCCTCCCTACTCACAAAACACACACTCTCACACACACACAAGACAAATCTACTGTGTTATCTGAATACCTTTCAGTGCAGGATGCTTCTTTCACTTAAAGCTTGTCAGTCCCCACAAAGCTCCTACAAATAGAATATACATAGAAATATTAAGGTAGTTCAGACTTTTATAGGAATATCTAATCAGAAATGAAAATCTGGCATAATTTACTGATCCTCATTTTGGTCCAAACCTGTATGACTTTCATCTGTGGAACACAAAAGAAGATGCTTTGGAGAATGTTTACGCTGCTCCATACAGTGACCAAGAAAAAGAGTCCAACATTTAAATGAGCGCCTGTGTGAAATGAATGAGATTTGAGAGCGTCGGATGAAAGCTGTATGGGTTTGTAATTACATGAAGTGAGTAAATGATGACAGGTTTGTGTAAACTACACTCTCAATTCCCCGCTCACCTTCATTCTGTCCTTTCAGATAGGCGTGTCGTTCCACTGTTTCAGGAGGAAGACCAACAGCAGAGGGTGCTGGTGGGCCTGGTGAGTGGTGAGCCTGTCAGTTGTCCAGCATCCAGCAGTGGCCAGCCAGCTGTAACTCTCCACACAAAATTAACTGACATGTCATAGGTCAAAGAAGATGAAATCAGAGTCATATACTAGATCATTATGCAAACCATGAGAATGACAGTGAGGATAAATCCTAAAAGCCCTAACCACATGAAGATTTTCCTTAAAATGTTCTTGTGACTGCAGTAGTCCTCAAGATGTATTCTTATTCAGACCACTCACTCCAAATCTAAAATGGACCAAAATAAGAAGTGAGTCATCCATTTGGATAAATCCATTTTAGGGCTTAATTCTCAGTGTTCACTGGTTTAAATGGACCAGCTTTATTATTTATAATTTCAAATTCAATATTTTTAGTTTATTGTACAGGTTTCTGGAATACGTGATTCTGATGAGTCATTCTGCAGTCAAATATCTTTGTATGATGACTTTTTGTTTGATTTAAATATTTGGTCAATACTCAGATAATAAGCAGTGCAACAAATTCCTGCTCTTGTCAGCTAGGTGTTTTTTTTTTTTTTTTTTTTTAGTTTTGGCAATAATGACCAGCAGACTGTACTTGAACTTTTTTAGATCTTAATTTGTCAAGCATTATATTACATTTTAATGATACTATTATATTGTCATTTTGAAGCCTGTGTTTAAAATAGGCTCAAATTACGGGTTTGACTTTGTTCTCAAGGTTTATATATTTGTCTTTTTCAGATGGTGGACAAACTCCGAGAACACTTGAACAGACATTTATCACGATTGGGGAAGAAAAAGATTGATTTGCTGGTGGTGAATTATGCTGCAAAGCTGGTATGTGTTTGTGCTCTTACATCATTACGCAAGAGATGCACACAGACGCAGTTAGCAATTGGCAACTGCGAGACAAATCTCCTCGGTCGACACAAAACCGCGCTGAAACTTAAGCCAAGCGCACACTACAAGACTAAAGCTTGTGACCCTTTCTGTGAGTTGTTTGCAACAAGAAGTTCCAGATTGATACACCTTGTCTGCTATTAGATTGTAAAGTGCGGGCTAAAATTAGTCTTATAAAACGGATAGTTCCAGTCTTGATTCTGACTGGTTGAGCCGCGTTCGAAGCCGCTGTAAATTACTCAACAAACATACACCTGTGACCGCATTACATTAGTATTACTGCGCAACTGCTGTTTGTGATTATTTGTTGCTGCATGCGTTGCTTAGCAACCTCTTTGGAACTACATTGCTTGGCGGAGGAATAAATGTGTTATAACTTTATATTTTTTGTTGCTGGTTTATTTTATGAGTAAAATAAATATTAAAATGGATATTTTTATGGAGTAACCGTTTAAAACGCTCCGCTCCGCATCGTGCCTAACAATGCCCCTTAGCTGTTCTAAATCCACTGTAAAACACGGCTTCAAGGGGCTTATTGCTTAATTTAAAGGTGACGACCTTCTATCTTGCAGTGTGCACTCGGAATTTGGACTTGGTGTTTGATGAACTCTTTTCCTTTTGCCAAAACATAGTTATCTCTTTCCTGTTGGGAATATTGGAACAGACCCCTATAATGTGCTGCGCTTCTATTACGTTAGGGAAGGAAAGTTTCCACCGAATTGGGGAGACCAGAGGGGAAGCAGATGGACGTTAAGTGGTTTTTCCTGTTTTCAGATCAGGGCGAGCATGAGGATGTGAGAAGCCATGCGTGATCTGCCTACTGTAAGCGCATTTTAGAATTAGTGAACTTGCTCAAGTGAAACTAAAGTGAGAAGGGGTGGTGCTCGTGAATTTGTGCTGTCCATGAAAACAGGAAGGAAAAGTGAGTCAGATTGTCCAGTACACACTCTCTGACAGTCACTTGAGGACAGGAAGAGTTTATTTCCACTAAACATCCTCATAGATTCTTAGTAGCTGCATGGGGGATGGGTGTGGTCTTCAATCTGCTTTTTGTCTAAAATATTTTTTTGTAATATATGGTTGTATTCTCTGTTTAGCTGGAACTGGTCTGGCATGTGTTGGAATTGGTATGGCAGAAGCTGAAGTTGGGCCCCTGGGTGCTCTGCATGTACGTGTACCTATCCATGTTTTACTTCCTCATTTGAGAGTGCTTGATTGCTTGAATCTAAAGCCTTTGATTCTTGTTTCTGTTCTAGTAAGCAGCAGGGTAGTTCAGAAGAGTGGGCGATGTTTCATGTGATGTTTCGCATTCTGGAAGCAACTAAAGGTCTCTGTCTCCCACTCCCTCCAGGTAAGAGGAAGCCTGACTCAGACGATCTGAATACATTTAGAAAACAGCTCCAAAACCTAGTGAGCTGGTATTTGTCTTCCTACATAAAAAGCTGCCTATTAAGACAGAATCCTAACTGGATCTCATAAGTGACACTCTAAATGGGCAGGAACTCTCACAAATATCCCTCCTCACATGAAGAGACTCAAATCATAATTTATTCCAATAGAATTTGATGTTAGCATGTTACTATGCTGAAAACACAATACACTATTAATCATAAAAATGCATAACAAACAAATATTGGACAAAAAAGTCAATTTTAATTAGATTTAACTGTTTCTTATGAATACCTCTCAGTATTTAATTAAATAAAAGTACATTAACCACATCTAAAATAACATACTGTCTAAGTAGGTACTACATTTGATTTGGATCTTACTTTGCGACTATAGAAAAGTATGTTCTTTATCAGGGGTGTCCAAACTCGGTCCTTGATGGCCGCTGTCCTGCAGAGTTTAGCGCCAACTTGCCTCCTTCCAGGAGCAGCATTGAACACCCCTGTTCTATACAGTATGAATGTAATCTGGGCGTACTACATCTGCCATGTTGTCACTGTCATGTAACCTGTCAAACTGGTCGTCAGATGCGCACCTCAGAAGTAGTAGGTCATCCCGTTACTCTTCGCCTACTTTTTTTTGAATAGTATTGATTCTGACATGCTACTCATTTCACATACTACTTTTCGCTTACTAAATAGTAGGGATGTAGGCATATCTGAATGCAGAGATAGACAAATTGACAATTCTTGAACCTCGTCTGCAATTCTAGCTCAATTTTTCCCATTGGGCTTGGTTAACTGCTTTCTCTACAAAACGATTCTGCATTAGATTGTTTGCATAAATTAAGAGTCTTGAATGCTGTCTTGGTAGGCTGCTCACTGGGTTTTAGAGCTAATGTTCTTATACACTAAGAAAAGGGAGCTGCTGTGTTTTCTTTCCATGTTTATACACTTTTAGAGATTGTTTAATGATGTCAAAAGGAAAAAGAGAACCTTAAGTTCTCCTATGCCCGGCCAAAGAAATTTGAACCCTCTGAAGATTAATCAAATGAGCATCTCTCCAAAATCCAAATGAATTCCATGTAGTTTAGCTGTTGGGTGTGTCTGAGGGGAAAAAAAGCTGTTTCTGAAATTTGAAGTGTGCCAGATCTGTGTGGGTGGATCCGCTCTTTGACACAAATGCTTTGGCCTGGGCTCAGACCCGTCTGGAAGATTATTAAGATATAAATCATTTACCAAGTCCTTCAGATCTGTCCACTCTGTCCATCACATAACTGGTTAAACTAGTTAAATCAAAAAAGTGGTTTATTATCTGTGCATTTGTTCCTAGGTTATTCTACACTGTTAAGTGTCCTCGGAGTCCGTTGTCTCCCACGGCACACTTTCCTCCAGTATGTGGACCACGGCCTTCTTCAGCTCACAGAACCATTTGTTTCACGCCTTATTACAGGTACAAATTTAAACACACGCATTTTAATATATCATGTTCTTAAAAGCTGTCTATTTATATATTGCGTACATACAATAGTTAGACTTTACCTGTCACCTATGAACTTTTTCCTACAGCATATTCGTGGTCTCTATTAAGGACTCCAATAGGCAAAACCGTACCCCTGACCTGGAGAAAATTTGTTAGATTTGAATCAAACAGTGCCTTTAGATAAAAATGAGAGTGATTTCATAAAAAAAAAATGTGTCCACATTATTCAAAAAACAAGGGTCATTTAGGAGCCAGTGCTTTATTTTAAGAACAATTTTACAGTATGTTTTCTTTCTCTCTGTTTCTGTCTATCTACCTCATGACAGGTTTAGACAACAGTGATGCCAATGAGCAGCTGAAGTTCAGCATATTGAAGAGGCTTCCAGAGGTAACTTTCCTTCTTGACTCTTCTCTTGACATGTTTGTCTTGTAAAGTCCTGGTTCGCCTTTCCTCAATTTCCACAGCGTGGAGCTGCTCTCGGAGATGCCAATTATTATCCTGTGTAGAAGAAAAGGAATGTGAGCATGTTTGTGGTTGTGTTTTGGGTCACAGCATATGCTTGGGCTTCAGTCTTTGTTTTCTAGTCTTAAGGCAGCCAAGTGAGAAAGTGCGGCAGGTGTATTTGAAAAATACAAGCCAATTTCCAGCTTAGTGAATAGTCTTGCTGTTTTCCATGGTAGTGCAGTCATCCATTCTGGTTTCCAACCTATTCCCTTGCTTTGGGAACATTTGGTTCCTAGTGTTATTTAGAATGATTCAACAGTGCATGTTATTCCAAAGAATCAAAATTTCTCTTAGGAATCTTTTATCAAAATATAATATAAGTTACTCTGGGCCAGGAAAATGTTAACCAATTGCCAAACAGTTACAGCAATGCAGCTTTTCTAAAATGTTGACAGTAGTTAACAGTATTTAAATGCCAGATAATGTTAATGTGATAAATTTAAGGTTACAGCAATAATGGAAAATAACATTAGATCTTAAAAAATCTCCTCAAAAGTTGGTGCCGGCTGTGTCATTCTGGTATGGAACTCCCACTTTTCATAATCAAATCAGTTCCCGAAGTCCCACCTAACATTTTCGCTCAATGAATATTCTTTTTGAATCACAGATTTGCAATTTGATGTTGATATTATGTTTTTGTAATTAGCATATAGAGCAGAAAGTGAGCCAGCGGTGGGATCACCCCATCACCTCTGCGTGCATCTCCAGAGAATACGTCAGGACTCTGTTGGACAAATACTCAGAGAGCAGGGTAAATATGGCAAGGGGTGTCTCTCTCTCTTTTTTTTTTTTTAAACACAACTGCATAAAAGAGGTTTGAATATCTGCCAAACAACTGAAACTAATACTTGGATGAAACGGATTATTAGACTTGACGGTGAATGAAATATTACGACTGCTGTTCAGACATTGTATTTTTTCCTGAACAAAGAATAAAATGTTTTAATTCTTAGGAATATGAATCATGATCTTGGCTCTTTGATCGGAGCAAATGCTCCCATGTTTACTAGCTAAACACATGCTCTTTTTTTAGGACTCTGTACTGTTGGACTATGGCAAGTCAAGTTTCTATCCTGACTTTCTGCCTCTAAACTACCTCGCCAAGATTCTCTCGAATAGGGAGGAACAAGGTACATGGTTTCAGAGATAATTTCATAAAATATGTTCTGGGTTAGTAAATGTTATTATTTACTGTAAGGTAATGATCGTGTGGGTGTTGTATTTCAGCTCAGAACCCTTTTGAAGAGCAGGAGAATGTGGATGTCAGGTTTGTGGAGGAGACGGCCTTAAAGCAGACTCTAATCAAGCTTGGCTACGAAGTCAAGTAAAAACAGCCAAGAACGAAGTCAAGTAAAAACAGCCAAGAACAAACCGAAAAAGTAGTAAAAACAGAAACATGGGAAATTAGGGGAAAAGGTGCCCCTGGCCAAAGTACAAAGCTTGGTTCATTTAGGTGACTGTAGTAATGTAATAATGTAATAAATTTCAGTTTTGGGGAGGTCATACAAGAAACTGAAGCACACAATCAAGCTGTTGACCAAAGATTATTTCCTGGCTGTCAGTGTGCTCTTTAAATATCACATTTTAGTGCCCATGTGGACACGTACTGACTCTACTGATGCCAATACGTATGGGGAATGTTATGCACTTTTCTATGCACACAATGGAAGAGGACCAAGAAAAGACACAAAGGGATTTTTTTTTTCAGATGTTGTATGGAGTCAAGTGGGTTCATCTGTAAATATTTCACATACAAGAAATAAAAAATCATATATTCTTTGGACTCTTCATTTTGCAAAATAGGATTCTTCTTGTCGATAGTAATTTCCTGAAAGCTTATTTTAGATTGCAGCCTGTATGTTTGCAATTATGCTGTTGAGCCTCTAAGGCATGGTATTCACTTTGTAGCTATTGGTTACTTTTATTTAAAGTACATAAAGTGTATGAAAACCACACTATTAATGAAGTTGATTATTAAGCTACAGTTGTGTCTAGATCAGGGGTTGTTGAAATACTAATGTATAAAACCATCTAAATGATTTGCTAAATATTATCCATGCGATTATTAAGCAAAGCATTTTCTTGCCTCCAAATATTGGACACTATTACAAATGCAACTATTAAACACTGGAAATTGTTTCTTTTCAACATTCTGAATATTATTTTTATTTTTTTAAGATGGCTTATAGGGGGAATTGTCCATATTTCTATTTTGGAATGGGGCCTGTGAGTATGTGTGTATATATATTTATATACACACTGTAGGATACACAGTGATTAACAAAAATAGTAGATTTTTTTGGATGAATAAGACTCTTTAAACCACTTAAACAATTCCACTAAATGTCCCATTTGGTTCTGTGATCAATTTCCCTGTATAATTCAGCTGTGCATGGCTCCAGAGGGCATAGTATCATGTCTAACTCCTCTCCCACCCATCGGCTCTGGCAGATCTCTAAAGAATCTCTTGGAATTCCCAGCATGCCTCCAGCAGAAGCTTCATTGCATTGGCTGCTAAGCCTAGAAATTAGACCCATATGACAAACAAGTCTCGTGTTAACATCACTAGTTCTGAGGAAATGGACCAGATTCCTCAGAAATGGGAGCACATCTGGACATTTAATTTTACGTCAGTAAGCATCATCAGTTTGCAGGTGTGACTCACGCTAGATCTCAATAGGTTTGGATTTTGGTTTGTGGATATGACGAATGTTGGCACCAGGTTCGGAGGGTTTAAAGGGGGCCAGGACTCCATAGTGTTTGGGCACTGGCAAAGGATCATCAGTTGGGATGTAAGCATTGGGTCGAAGCTCAGCTGTGGTGTAAACACCGTTTGGAAGCTGGTTCCACTCGTCTTCCTCAGCCATCTAACAAACATAAACACAGAAATACATTCGTATCACACAAACGTGATGTTAATAGCTCTGTGGTTGAAATATTTACCTATATATTTCCATTAAAGTACGATTCAACTATCATTTGAAGGTTTAACAGAAATTGAGAGACATCATTGCTTTAGCACCTGATCCGACACATTGACCTTATAACGGTAGGATGAATTTACATAAACCAATTGTGACCGAGAAGTTCATATGAGGTCAAATCTCATGAAAACACTTACTGTAAGATTTGAGTCATGTGTGCCTGTAGTGTGTGTTTAATTTGTATTATGTCTCTTTGATGGCATTTGGAGGCTTACCCTGGCTTTTTTCTCTGCGTCTGCCTGGCGTCTGTGCTTATCTCGAAGGTAATGCAACCACTCGTTCTCTATGTTGTCTGAGGGGGGCAGGCCCTGCTCCATACGCCTATGACACAAGTCCAGCAGTAGTTCCTTTTCTTTCATCTGCTGCTCTAGGGTCATACACTCCGCCTGTCGCATGGACAGCTCCGCTACCACTGCCATCATTTTATGAGTGCGCTCTCTGATTTGAGCCTGCAGCTCATTCACCTAAAACACCAACACATTGTAAATGAGTTTGATACAACTACTGGCTACATGACCTTCTGTATTTACAGTAACACAGTACATGAGTTTGAAGTTTAGTTAAGCTGAAGGATTGGTTAAAGAGCAAGAGAGCTTGCTATGGTTCATTAATATGGGCAACTGATGTTTTTTTTGGAGATAATGAGGTCTGCATTGTTAAGGCATCAGGGGTTTTTTTTCTGTTCTTGTTGGTCACCACTTGATGTCCAATGTAAATTCTGGGTCCTGAAGCAAAACTAGTCTAGGACTAATCTAAACCAACCATGTTGCTGAGCTGTGTGTTAGAGTAAATGTGTGAACTTACTTTCTTAGCCAGATGCAGCGTGTCTTCTTTACCGTTCTCAGCTTTGATTTGGATGCGCTGAGAAAGGCGTGTTACCTGCTCATACACAAGCTCCATTTCCAAGAGCTGAGCCTCTTTATCTACCAGTTGCACCTCAAACTAAACACACACACACACACACACACCAGTGAGCAAAATTTTTACCTACTGTATATGAGTGCATATTTTTCTAACCATATAAAACTGATCTGTGTAGTCATTTTATGGAAGATGGTTTAATTTAATCAGTTCATTTTACATTGAGAATTTCTTACCTAATACATTAAAATTAAGTCAACATCGTCTCATGTTATACAATAAAATGTGTAAAAGAGTATATATTAATATGTACAACACAAACTAGGTCTAAAATATAAATAATTATTGAAAATAATTCAATAATGGAATATAAGAAATAAGGTGTTACAAATAAAAAATGTACTGTATATGGCAAATCTGTTATTACCTGTTCAATCTTCTTGATGAGCTCCTCAGGAGATGCATCTTCTCTACTAAGTTTTCTTGCTCTGCATTGGTCCACTTTTAAAGTCACTTCTAGACTAGTCAGTCTGTCTTTCATCTCAGACAGCTATAGCATAGAAAAACAGCCACACCATCAGGACACTGTTAAAACAGTGGACTCATTTAAAACCCTTATGCTCTCATTACACAGATATACAGGCTGCATAAAGAATTTATTTAATCTAATGCATCATTAGAATTTAATTTATTTTCTGTCTTATTTATTGATAATATAGATCCTCTGTAGGTGTGGCCCCACCTAGAGAGTAAACTTGTCTGTTTATTAGTCATTTAGCTGGTTTGATGGCGTCAGGCTGGCGGCAAATGTGTCATTTTGCTCTTCAGTCACTACAGACTGTATTGTGGGGCTTCCGGGCAATGTCACAACAGAAGAATCATCTGGTGCCAACATGTTTGTTGTATTCATTTGAGGGCCAAATGGTTTGAAATGTCTTCACAAACATAACAAAGCCAATGTAATTGGATCAAGGATTGTTAACTGATGTCTTTAATCATTTGCTTATACTGTACATCATAATCTAAAAATACCCACTGGCTAGAACCTCTGGTTAGGACAAAAGCTTTTATTGTCTCTTAGGCCATGGCAGGTGTTAAGCATCTCAGAAAAGCTGAAACATTGATCTAAATGTCTATGTGGACTTGATCTGGGAGAGATATATGATATTAGTGCTATGTGAGACTACAGCCAGGAAGTGCAACACACAAGCCAACACACCAACATGAAACACATTGCCGTGACAGGCCAAGGGCTGGGAGTTAAAGGTCATCATTTAGTTCTCTGCAAAAGAAATGCAGGAGTCTTAATCCTTTGTTTCTGCTTGGCGGTTTCCCTGGCATTCCATGAAGAGTAGGATGAATTGTTGCTTGTTCAGGGACTTGTTCAAGTACAGGACATTTTGTGATACCCAGTAATTGAAAGGTCATCACATGTCTGTGCCTACGCAGAAAAATATTTCTTACCTATTATTTCTTCCCATTTTGATGTGTTGAACAGCTACTCCAAGTTCTTTTCTTTGTCAAATTTGCTGCAAAGTCCATTAAACTACCATTCAATGGTTTGGGATCAGTGCGATTTTTTAATGTTTTTGAAAGAAAGCTCTTATTCTCACGAGACTGCGTTTATTCAATCAAAAATAATGTTAAAAACAGTAATATTGTCACATGATCCATTTGAAATCATTCTAATGTGCTGATTTGGTGCTCAAGAAACATTTCTTATTATTATTACAGTTGAAATCAGTTGCGGATTATATGTCTTTACTGTCACTTTTGATCAATTTAATGCATCCTTGCTAAATAAATGTAATAATTTCTTTCAAAAAATTCTTACTGATCCTAAACATTTGAATGGTAGTTAACATTTCCAGTGTAGCCATAATGTGTTGGATATGTAAATGTATAATGTAAATGTAATGAGAAATATTGCACTTAAACCATACTTTGGCATTGTAAACTATTGTTGGCAGTGGCTGGGGACATAAGAAATTTTTACCCCTGACTTTACAGCCCTACAGAAGTATCAAGAACTAGTGACATGATCTAATATTTAAGTGTTTATTTGGTCTGCTCTAATGTAGTAGCTGTTGATATGAAGAGACTCCATAAAACTCCAGGATGGTTTATTTCACTTTTGTCTCTTTTAAAGGGAACTATAAATGGTAAAAAGAACACATCTGTGGGTACGATTGGCACCTTAGAGGGCAATACATTTTTGGAATATTATATACAATCTAACCTTTACTTACATTCTACTGCATTATAGTGTGTTTGTTTACTCAATGTTTATATTGTTGGACCTTCTTTTTGATTTATGTATCTATGACAGATCGTCTCTTTGGCTTCTTCCAATCTTATGCAAAAGTTGGCAGACCCTCTGAGAAGCCTGCAATTGTATTTTAATTTATTATTTTTTTTCACATTGATTTCAGAACTGGGTTGCAAGTACCTGTATCTGTAATAAGATGCTCTCTTCCTCCAGGGTCCGTTTGATTGACAACTGTTTCTTCTGCAGGTCGGTCTGTCTTTCTTGCTCTTTCTGTTCAATTTTCAGGTTGCAGATTTCATCCTCCATGTTCTGTATCTCTAAGTTGCTTTTTTCAATCATTTTAACCAGCTCATTTAGCCTCTCGTAGAAAACACACAATTCTTGCTCTCTTTCTACAAGCTGCACTTCCCTGGCAACACAAACACACAAACAACATACAAAGTTATGGTACAAATGCAAGACAGATCTGTAAAGTTCCCTAAACTCTCTCTCACCGCTTGTTGCGTTCTTGCATGGCGGCATCATAGCTCTTGGAAATACGCAACCGGTTTTGCTCCAGCATGTCGACTGTGTTCTTGAGATTGCTGAGGTTCAATTTCTGTTCCTCTCGTTTCTGGTGCATTTCCTGCAGAACCTTTAACCCCCGTATGGTTTCATCCTTCATATGGTCTCTGAGCTTTAAGCTTTGAGAGAACTGCAGATTGGACTTTTGCAGCAACCTAGAGTGAACCAATACAAGATTTCTAAAGGTGCAGTCATATTAGTGAAATTTTGGAGAAATTTAATGGCCCAAAGGTCCATTGTCTATTATCAATAGTATAGCGATGTATGAAGATCAATGTGGTGAATCCGCGTGGTGTGACCAACATTAACCATTGCAAAATCTGCGTTGGAAAATCTTTTGCTGTCACACACCTTAATCTGTTCTCATGGTAATATCTGTATTATGGAAACCTTATCTGGTAACCCTTTACAATAAGATCTTATTTGTCACCATTGTTAATTTATGAATTAACTAACATGAATCAACGCTGAAAAAAATATTTTCACAGCATTTATTATGAACCTTTGTTAACAATGTTGGGGAAAATTTTAAAAGTAATGCGTTACAATATTGCGTTCCCTAAAAAGTAACTGATTGCATTACTTAGTTATGTTTTATGGAAAGTAATGTGTCACTTTACTCGTTACTTGAAAAAAGTAATCATTCTGTAACTTTGACTGACATAACGTTACCCCACAACACAGTTTGTTAATGTTAGCTAATAAAAATGTTTGTGTTCTTATTAGTTCACAGTGCATTAACTAATGTTAACAGATAAAACTTTTGATTTAAAAAAAATTAGTAAATGCTGAGATTAACATGATGTAATGATGCAGAAGTACTTTGTTAGTTCATGTTAACTACTATACTTAATTAATGTTAACAAATGAAACTTGTAAAGCGTTACCCGATATCTTATGATGTGTGGTGCAAAGAAAAATTACTAGGCATGTAACGTGATAGCTAAGGTACTTGTCTTTGTTGATAGCAGTCAATTGCAGATTCTTTTGATTTTCTTCCAGGTTATCCAGCTTCTCTTTAATCTCTGCCAGGTTCTGGTTTGAGATGTGGATCAGGCTCAGGTATTTGTTCCGCTCAGCCTTGGTGACTTCATACAGCTTAGCAAACACACCCAGCCTGGTGAGGGTAAGATTGGATTTAAGAATGCATTTACTGAGCAGACTATAGGCTAACAAAGTGGATTCATTCTAAATCAGGTAAAAGAGCCAGTGATTTTCTGTTTGAATAAAAGGAAAAATGGACATAATAATAAGAAAAAATTAAGTATTTTGCTTGTATTTTAGTTCAATTTCATCCCATATATACAGTTCATGCCAATCTCCAGTAAGTACCTTGAATGGGTCTCTTGAGCCTGTTTCAAGTGTTCTTGAATAACCATTCCTTTCCCCTGCAGATCTTGTTCAGAGCGCTTATATTTTAGCTGCAACGATATTCATATCAATCACCAAGCATTAAGAAATAGTTTACTCAACCTCATGTTGTTCCAAACCAGCATGAAAAAAAGACAGAAGTTTAAATCAACGTAGACTTAAAAACTAACACATATAATTAGAATATAGCAATTTTATTGTAATTTTATAGTGTTTTTTGTCCTTTTTGGCCCTTGTCATTGTTGGTAAGTAAATCATACAGGTTTGGAATGACATGAAGGTGAGTAAATGCTACAGGGTGTAATTTATAGTTAAAATCAATAAGTTGGTTGCTCTCATAGTTTGATTTTTTTGAGTTCAGAAATAAAATTCAGTGATGCTGATGTAACTGTTTTGGATTGAGTTGTACATAAAGGGATTAACCTGCGCTTTGAGCAGCTCATGGCTCTTCTGCTCTCTCTCATCTGCTTTGATAAGTATGAGATGATGAAGGTGATGAAGCTCATCTCTACGCCGATAGGACTCTTTAATTAAAGCCTGTTCCTTCTCCACATACTCCTGAACCAGCTGGACCTTCAGCCCTGCCATAGATTGCTACTCACAAACACACACACGCACACACACACACACACACACACACACACACACGCACACACACACACACGCACACACACACACACACACACACACACACACACACACACACACACACACACACACACACACACACACACACACACACACACACACACACAAGCACACACATTAAACATACAAATGTGATACTGAATCTTGCCAAAAAGTTCATAGATAATGTAAACTTCAAGCCACTTGTCATAATGTGCAATGGTACCTTGCTAATCAAACTGCGTTGTAGGTTTTCCACTTCCTTTTCCAGATCTTTTCTTTTCTGCAGCAAGCTGTCACCTTCTGGGACTGTGTCTCTCTGCACAAAAAAATAACATATATATGAAATAACTATAAAATAATTAGCATGATGTTGTTTAAAAATAGTTTATAGAGTACAGCTTGTTACTTCCCAAAAGTTTCATATCTATGATTAAAAAGTAATTTTTTGGGGGCTTTTTCCATTTTAATGAAAAAGACAGTTAAAAAGCAGAAATTATAGGGGAGCGAGATGTCTGTGCACTAGTGCTGCACCAGGCAACGTCTATGACACAATTAAAATCTTTAAAATCCAAAGGAACTAATAGTTCCTGTTATTATAAAATTACCATGATTCATCAGACTTTCTGTACATAACGTGAGAACGAAATGATTCCACAGCAGTTCTGAAATGCAGGACGTCACAAAATATTTGTGTCTGCAGTAATTGTTTTAAATGTTGCAAAATCTGTAAACCCTGGAAAATCCTCTTACAGTATGATGTTTGATAATTGATATTATTTATTTATTTTTTATTAGGATTGAGTGTGGGTGACAATATTGTATCTGCATGTGGGCTTCTAGATGTATATACGTATAAGAAACTAGATTTTGTTTTGGTTCACCTGAGCCTGGGTCCTCTCATGCTGCTGTTGAGTTTCAGCGAGAGAGTCTCTGGCATGTTTCAGCTGCAGTTCATTCCTCTTCAGGATTTGCATAAGTTTGTCTTTCAGCCGTGTATCTCGGGCCAGTTTGTCATGTAGAGACTTGCACTCAGCAACAATCTCTTCTATTTTGATCTCCAGCAGACCCCTGTAGTCCAAAACAATTAATACAGTAGATTTAATTTTTAAAAAAATGATTATTTTGGCTATAGATGTTTACCCAACTATGATGACTTCTGCTTGAAATGTGAAAAGGGTGCATTAATTACATAAGGGGCTTTTGCACCTGGTAGTTCTAGGAACTTAGTTCTAGGAACTAGCCACCAGGATGGTTCCCCGAGAACTAATGGTTCCCTTAGGAACGTTTTGCTGGTTGCATTCGCACCGCCAGCAGGAACTCTAAATTGACATAAGCCGTGCTTGTTGCTGTGACTTTTATTCTGACGATGCGGCAGAACTTTATTTTGATGCTGAGGACGCCAGAGTCTGAACTCACAGTGCTCGCATTCTCCGTGTTCATTAGTTTACGATCTGTCTAACAGTCCTGTCTAATACGTTATTGGATAGAACTGTTATACATATAAAGTAGACAGCATGTGAAAAGGCATTAGCGTTGCCATGTGGTTGATGTCCAGTGTTGCTGGCTGAACAGAAATACATAATCATGTTTCGCTTGGTCCCCTCAAAGTTGCGTTGGATTTTCTCCTCAGCGTAAAGGTTAAGAGGCCCATCTATCACTGTTTTCCATGTTCGTAGAGTTAGTTTCTGGAGTAAATACATAGGCTATAATCTGTGTGTTTACACACCCTTTTTAAAAATGGCGGGTGCTGGTGTTTCATGTTCGTTCGGCCAATCAGTGTACACTAATGTCACTGGTAGTTCCTATATTCCTACTCTGAAGTAGGAGCTAAATTAGTTCCACCAAAGGGAGTTCCAAGAACTAAAATCGTTCCTAGTTCCTGCGGTGCGAATACAGCAAAATCCGGGTACTTCCGCCAATAGCTCTAGGAACTATGAAAAGGTTTCTCCGGTGTGGAAGCCCCTATATTTTAAAATGGGTACTTCTGAAGTGTCTTTATCTCAAAAACAGTTTAGGTGCCTTCTGATTTGAATCTGAATCCATTTGGCATTAAAGTGTGAGAAACGGTGTGAGATTATGACCTGTCATCCATCAAAATGGCCTCTTTTTCCTTGGTCGTCTGCAGTTCATTGAGAAGTCTATCTTGTCTGTTCTCTGCAGCCACCAGCTGAGCCTCGTGGCCTGCCAGTTCTCGTACCATCTCCCTTTGGACCTCCTTCACGTTCTCGTACTTTGCCTTCATCTTCTGCTGATGCTCTATATGCTCCATACGATGTTGCTCAATTATTGCTACCTGCTTCTCCAGCTCCCTATGACACACAAATAGATACAGTGCAGATTAGTCAGTCAAATAGAGCCAGTGCTTTGCGTTACTTGACTATAACAAGCCACATACGATTTCTTGTGGGTGACCCTGTCGATCTCCTTTCCCATCTGAACAGGTATGAGAAGCACCTGAGCCAGCTCAGCCTGATAAAAGAAATTTTTAACATTTGAAATCCCCATCCTAAATACTCCAGCCCACAGTAGTCATTAACAGGTCTGGCTTACCTCATTGCTCTCAACACGATCTTTTAAAGCCTCCAGCTCATTTTGTTCCATCTTTATATGTTTCTGTTGAGTCTCCAAGCTCTCAGTTAAAGTCCACACTTCCTGTCTAAGATGAACCACCTCTTTCCTTACCTCCTCACAACTGTTCTTCAGGTCTATGTACCTATTTTCTAGCTCCTGAGTGAGGACATACACAGACATACATATGATTTTGAAACAAATTAAACACAATAAAAAAGCTGATACAGCCGCTCCTTACATTTTACAATATTCAACTTCATTTCAACTTTGATTAGGATTATTATGATGACAATGATTATATGACTGGTTTATAGATATTGAAATGAGTTAATAAGTACAAAAAGATGTAATATAAAATAAAAACGGAATGTTTTTGTGTGATTTTCTACAGGAACAGGAAGTAGATGGATTTTACTAATCATTTGTTTTGTGTTTTTAAGTATTTGGTATCCCTAGTGAACCAGCATGAATTGCCTGGAAAACCCAATGATGTATTAATGGCCCATCATGGCCCAATGATACTTACAGCCCGTTTAGGTTGGTCTTGGTATTCTTTCTCAAGACAGAGCTTCTCCTCTTCGAGACTGAAAAGGAGAAATACATTTCTGTGAAACAAACTTTATGGATTTTATAGAAATCAGGATGTGAAGCAATTCATGCAAAAAGGAACTCAAATACGTGAGATATAAATGTGGCTTTGAGAAGCACAATATTTACACGGTAAGCACAGAGAATATTTCACAATTATACATTTGTTTCTAGGGTTATTGAACATTTTAAATTAAGCAGTGCAAAAACTTGAAGCCACATGAACAAATATTCTAGCTGAGCATTAGCACTGCTGTCAGTGTGAGCTGGACTGTCCCGTCAAAAAAAGAGATTACAGTGAGCAAAAGTATGCTGTGCAAGGTGAATCTATGTCAGTTTGGCTAAGGATGAAGGATCCGCTCAGGACATAGCCACATGTGCAGAAACTACATCTGGCTGTAATATGCCTGCTGTATGAATGCTTAAAGGGTTAGTTCACCCAAAAATTCTGTCAGTAATTACTCACCCTCATATTGTTCCAACCCCGTAAGTGTTTCGTTCAATTTCGGAACACAAATTAAGATATTTTTGATGAAATCTGAGAGCTGCCTCACTCCTTCATAGGCTGCTAGGTAATCGATATCTGCCAGCCCAGAAAAGTTAGTAAAGACGTTGTTAAAATAGTCCAAGTGACTAAAGTGGCTCAACCTTAAAGGAGAACTCCGGTTAATTTTAACATTGAGCAAATTTTTTTGTAAATTTGGAGTGCTGTCAGTACAGAGAACAACGACAAAAATCGGTGTTGCCTACACCGTGTTATCCTCTTTTTAAAATTTGCACCCTGTTGACTTCAATGGGGCAAGTTTTAAACCTGCTTTTAGCCTCTTAACATCCTTGATGTGTCATTACAAGTGCACAGCCAATGTGAGTGATTCCTTTAGAGTGAACGCGGGTGAATCTGACTGCAGTAGATGTGAAAGATATGAATAAAAATGATGTTATTTCAGCCAGCGCTCATACCTGTATTTACATCCTGTTTTCAGGCGAAGCCCACAGTAATTGATTGTCGAGTTCACGCGCATAGGTTTAGTACGTACGATCATGCGCCCGAACTCGACAATCGACTACTGTGGACTTCAACGGAAAACAGGATGTAAATACAGGTATGTGCGCTGGCTGAAATAACATCATTTTTATTCATATCTTTCACATCTACTGCAGTCAGATTCACCCGCGTTCACTCTAAAGGAATCACTCACATTGGCTGTGCACTTGTAATGACACATCAAGGATGTTAAGAGGCTAAAAGCAGGTTTAAAACTTGCCCCATTGAAGTCAACAGGGTGCAAATTTTAAAAAGAGGATAACATGGTGTAGGCAACACCGATTTTTGTCGTTGTTCTCTGTACTGACAGCACTCCAAATTTACAAAAAAATGAGCTCAATGTTAAAATTGACCGGAGTTCTCCTTTAAGTTTATCAAGCGACAAGAGTACTTTTTGTGTGCCAAAAAAACAAAAATAACAACTTTATTCAACTATTCATTTTCTTCTGTGTGGGCCTCTGAGTGAGTTCACGTAGTGTAACAGCGCAGCCAGCATCACACGCATGAGCATCGTCGGCCAATAGTGAGCTTACATTCTGACGTATAACCCAGAAGTGCTGCGCTGTTACACTAGGTGAACTCACTCAGAGGCCCACACAGAAGAAAATTAATAGTTGAATAAAGTCGTTATTTTTGGGGGGGTTTT
Organism: Squalius cephalus; assembly: GCF_949319135.1. Classification (NCBI taxonomy): domain Eukaryota; kingdom Metazoa; phylum Chordata; class Actinopteri; order Cypriniformes; family Leuciscidae; genus Squalius; species Squalius cephalus. Next base: position 40,364,626 of record NC_137125.1, read on the forward strand.
GGCACACAAAAAGTATTCTCGTCGCTTGATAAACTTAAGGTTGAGCCACTGTAGTCACTTGGACTATTTTATCGATGTCTAACGAAGGAGTGAGCCAGCTCTCAGATTTCATCAAAAATATCTTAATTTGTGTTCCGAAGATGAACGAAAGTCTTACGGGGTTGGAACAACATGAGGGTGAGTAATTACTGACAGAATTTTCCTTTTTGGGTGAACTAACCCTTTAACTAACCAATTGATACAGTATACATAAAATATATCTCTAGTACAATAGTTCTGAAATAAATGCTGTTTTTTTTTAAAACGTTCTATTCATCAAAAAAAATCTGAATCATGTGAGAATCACTTTTTTTCTTGATTAATGTCTGTTGAAATTTGACTTTGCCATCACAGGAATAAATTACATTTTAAAATAGAAGACAGTTATTCTCAATTGCAATAATATTTCACAATATTATTGTTATACAGTATTTAATGTATTTTTGATCAAATAAATGCAGCCTGGGTGAGCATAAGACAAAAAAAGCGGTACTGTACATTATTAAATACAGCAGAAACACTTCCCAAGTCTGGTGAAAACCACCAGCTACATCAAAAGAATTGCAGATAGTTTTAAGTAAGGAATAAATTATACCCAATATCATGACATAACTTTATTTTTTATTTTAATCCATAATTTTCCCCCACTGCTGGTTTGACTTTGATTTTCTCATATTGAAGCGAGACTACTGAAGCACTAATTAAATTATAAAATTAATGTTAACACAATCAGTTAATTTACTGTTTGTGCTTTTTGTCAGTAACAAATATTTTATTTTTAGGGATGTTTTAATGAGTTAATACTGAGGTTTTGGCATTAGACTTTGGTATCCCCTCACTTATTTGATGAAGTAGCTTCTGCCCTATTTCAAAGTTATACACAAATGCTTTTTGCACAAGCCACTAAACACTGACCAGCAGCAGTGTGGGCCGTGACTCAGCACTTTTGGAGGAGAGACTAAATTTCTGGACACAGGGAGGCAAGTCAAGAAGCCAAGATAAAGTGGCTTGGAGTCAATGCCTTTTGGTTTGCAAGGAGACTAAATGCACCATGCACAGAGCAAGTCTTCAATAATACATATACATATCTTCTTTCTGCATGTTTTACATGGAGCTTAAGCAGAGCCACACAACTTGATGTGGTCATGCAGAGCATCTTACCACTCCAACTGGAACTGTATCTGATCATCTCTTTCTTCATCCTCCTTCAGCTGGTTGTAGTACTGCAGAAGTGTCTGTTTCAGTCTGCTGGCCTCTGTGTCCGGTCCTTCAGGAAACAGCTCGGCCTTCTCCAAATCCTGCCTCTGCTGTTCCAGCTTGGTGCGTAAGGCCTTCGCCTCCAACAGCAGATGCATTTCTGATTCCTGAGAACTTCTCATAGTTTCATGCAAGAGGTTGAAACTGGCCCTAAGACGAGCCACTTTCTCCCCACTGACCTTTCCCATGGAGAACAGCTGAAGACAAAGATGAAAAAGAACTATCAATGATCCAACAGCCGAATAAACATTAGCCTAAATGCATTTACAAGCTAAACAGGTTAATGGGGATTTGCTGGGACTCATTTCAGGGGTTTTAGAGTGGATTAACTTACATTAACTTACATTTGAACTCCAGCATGGAAAGCTAGGATCTAAGCTTTGAGTGTTGTTTATCTGACCACTGAAGTTGAAGTTTTCTATAAGCATCTCTGATTATCAAAAGAAAGTCTGAACGTGTGTTTTTCTCCTTTATAGTGGAGACAAACAAACTAAACATGAGGTTGGAGACATCGTACTCAAGATATGCAGTAAATATCTTCCAGATTTTAAAATTTTATGCTTGCTGTTCAGGGCTTGGATTCATCTAATGTTGAAAGTCACTATGATGTAGGCTAAGTTTATTTTCATTTACAGACAATACACATATGAAAAACAGGCTCTCTGAGATGCACTGACTGTTAAATATGTTTGTACTATCTTAAGATGCAGTCACAATTTCAAGATTGTGGCAAAATTTCGTGGACAAAAATTGTCAATAATGTTGCTATACATTTCACACATTTCACACAGCTCACTTTAAAACCAAGCAGTGTGGAAATCTTTCGATTGAAATTATTCTATTTTGCCTTGAAAATGTGACTACACCTTCATGGTCATCTCTAATTTTCACAATCAAAGACTTTCATCATAATGTTACAAAAATTTTATTTGCTAGAAAGTTGACATTTACTGGACATTTATCTTAAAAAGCAGCTTGTGCTTTATCAGTTCCTATATTATAGCACTTCTATTCTGAGACTTCCTGCATCAAGCCAAGGCAGGAGTCTAAAGTTGGTGAAGTTTATGGGAAATCATGAGGAACACATGTGGAGGACCAGCTTTGAAGTGAGACACTGGAGCACATTTTACAATAGGCAGCTTGGATAACATTTCTCTGTGCTGATCTAGTAGGGAAAAACAAAAGAACAGACTTTAATTTCTGCGGAAAATTACAACACCAATTCAATGCAGAAATAAAGAAAAGAAAAACTGTGAAGTTATTTATGGCAGATGACTGATCACATCTGCACACGATTAAATAAATACTAGTTTCTTTATTACAACAAAGTCTCAAACAAAGCTTGTTTGTATTACAGCCAATACTACAGTAAAATGTAGCTTTGTGACAACACATGATCCTATGCCAATACAAAAACACATTAGCAATACGTAATGTAAACACATGACAGCAATAAATGAATGATGACAGACAATGTTTTGCAGAACACCACAGCATTTACAGACTTTCATGACTTTCATTTTGAATGAATAGTTCACTCAAAAGTTAACATTCTGTCATTATTTATTCACCCTCATGTTGTTTAAAACCTCTTTGGCTTTCTTTTAGTTAAAACATTCTTCAAAAGTCTGAAGAATAACTGAAAAAACAGTTCCACAGAAGAAAGAAAGTCCGGTTAGGAATGAGGGTGAGTAAATAATGACATTATGTTCATTTTTGAGTAAAATCTGATTCTGACTTAATGAAAAACATAATTGCTTCACAGCACTAAACTGCTCATCTGGTTGATCTGACTCACTGAATCTTTGATTAAACTCAAGGTTAAAATTAAAGAAAAATATCATGAGTCACAGTGCTGTTTTAAGAGAAAGGGTGAGAGGTCCTTTATCCACCAAATTCTTCCTGCGTTGATGTCGACTGTGCAATTATGCAATGCTGCCCCACCCACACTTTCGTTCTCTCTCTCTCTCTCTCTCTCTCTCCTCTGATATTTAATGGCAAAGCTGTTGCACTTTGACGCAGTTCTCTTCTATCCTCTCTCTCAGTTTGGATCACTGTTTTTGAGACCATGAAACTGGTGTACGTGTGCTGTTCTCTGCTGATAACGGTCTGGCAGGAGGTAGAGGCTTCTGGTAGTGGCCCTTCTGGGGTTCAAGACAGGGTGTCTGGAAGTTCCAGCTGCTCCCAGTTGAGACTGAAACCAGCTGGGCAGTGTGAAGATGAGGAGGAGTGCCCATATCAGATTCAAATACCACCGCTGACCATACAGCTTCCAAAGCAATTCCGACTACTGGAGAAGACCATGAAGGAGCTGCAAAGCTTGAAGGAGACAGTAAACAGGTTGAAGAGCTCCTGTCTGGTGTGCAGCTCGCAGCAAGTGGACCGCAACTTGCAAAAGGACAGTGGAGACCCTCCAACAAACATCGCAGAGGAGAGCCGAGGGGAAACCAGCAAGAGAGTATACCAGAACGGGAGCGACAGCGATAATAGCATTAATGTACAAGAAATGCAGGTAAAGATGAACCGCATGTCTAACAGCCTGAAGAATGCACGTGTGCAGATTAACTCCCTTCAGGGACGTCTGGAGGAACTTAACCTCCTCAATCAGCAAAATGTGGAGGATATAGTGGACAGAAAAGTTGAGAACATCACCGGGATGGTCAACAAAATTAGCAGCACCTGCACCTCAAATTGTCCACATCAACCTCAACCTCTTCCTCAAAGTAAGTTAAATAAGTAATTTTTGCAGTCATAATACTATAATACAACATACATTATAATACTATGTATTATTTATTTTACATATTTTTTAGTGCTGTCAAACAGATTCATCGTGATTAATCGTATCTAACATAAAAGTTTGATATATGTGCATATAATATAATAATATATATACACCCATATATTATAAAAACAAAAACTTTTATGTTAGATGTGATTAATCAATTTGACCACTAATACTTTTATATTATTGTATATACATTTTCATTATATTTAAAACATATATACCTACTACCATTCATTATTACTCCAGCCTTAATCATTCTAATATGCTGGTTTGTTACTCAAAAATAATTATTATCAATGTTGAAAACAGCTGTGCTGCTTAATATTTTTGTGTTAACTGTGAGGAAAGCAGGATTCTTTTATGGAAAAAAAAAAGTGCAAAAGAACATTATTTATTTGAAATAGAAATGGCGTTAACTTTTTTAGGACATGCAGAACTGGGGTAAACTAGAGAATCATTTAGTTTAGACCATTTACAAAGAAGTACCTCAATGAATGCTTTCAAGCTGCCACCTCAAACAGAGGCTATCGCATTGAAGTTTCTTCTGTTTAATATTAAGCAAGTTGCCTGCCAGGAGAGAGGCTTCTGCAGGAACAGTTTCGCAAATCCTCACTGAAATCTTCTGTCTCTGATTTTACAAATTTCAAAAATGAAAACCTGCTGCAGGAATCAACCCTGGCCACAGAATCACATGATGATGAAATAAATCTAATAAACCCCACTGAACCAAATTATAGAGTCTTGGGTCATCTACACAATTTTATCAAGCATCACAAGAGAAACATAAAAACATTTTATATAAATATTTTTTTACATTTTAGATATTTTATAAAGCTTTATATTTTAAACAGGGGTGTCCAACCCTGCTCCTGGAGGGCCACTGTCCAGGAAAGTTTAGCTCCAATTAAACACACCTGAACCAGCTAATCATGGTCTTACTAGGCATACTAGAAACTTCCAGGCAGGTGTGTTGAGGCGAGACGGCCCTCAAGGAGCAGATATGGATACCCCTATTTTAAAATAAATAATCTTAAGTATCTGATGCATGTAAAGTTATAAAGCATGCTTAAAAATCTCTCTCTACACAGACCTCTTAACTCCGAGAGACTGCTCTGACATCAGCGTGCTGGGGCAAAGGACAAACGGGGTGTACAATGTGACCCCTGACCCCAGAAACAACAGCTTTGCAGTGTATTGTGAAATGGAGGCATTGGGTGGTGGGTGGACTGTCTTGCAGCATCGAATCAATGGCAGCGTGAGTTTCAATCGCACCTGGGCTGACTACAAGAAGGGCTTTGGTAACCCTAAAGGAGAGTTCTGGCTTGGGAATGATAAAATCCACTTGCTTACCAAATCCAAGGACATGATCCTCCGTATTGAGCTCGAAGACTTTGAGGGCACACGTGGGTATGCCAAGTACGAACAGTTCTACGTGTCGAATGAGTTCCTCCGTTATCGGCTGTCTATAAGTGGGTACTCTGGGACTGCTGGAAACGCTCTGCAATTTAGCAAACACTTCAACCATGATCAGAAGTTCTTCAGTACGCCGGACAGAGACAACGACATGTACCCCTCAGGGAACTGCGGGGCGTACTACGGATCGGGCTGGTGGTTTGATGCCTGCATGTCAGCAAACCTCAATGGCAAATACTACAAAGCAAAGTACAAAGGGAAGAGGGATGGGATCTTCTGGGGCTCGTGGCACAACCTGACATCTGAGTACTATCCAACAAACTACAGACAAACTTTTAAAAATGTCAAAATGATGATGAGGCCAAAGAGTTATGCACCCTAAGCCAAATTGTGTATAATTACAGAATTATTTTGGGGGTACTGATCCTCAAGAATAACTGATAAATAACTGATACATCACAAGTCCTCGGATATTAACAGAACTGCATTAAAAAATCTATAAAGCTCTGTATTTCAAATATTGCAAGGCATACAGGAATACAATCCAGCTTCTATTCTAAATACCAGGACTTTGATTTATGGTCTCACGTGTGTGTGTGTGTGTGTGTGTGTGTGTGTGTGTGTGTGTGTGTGTGTGTGTGTGTGTGTGTGTGTGTGTGTGTGTGTGTGTGTGTGTGTGTGTGTGTGTGTGTGTGTGTGTCCGTGCGCACGCACTACTGCCATCTTCTGTTTAATTAGTTTACTACACCACAGCCTTTATATTCTCCTGATAAGCTTTGTTTTTCTTTTGGTGGGAGTCATGGGACACATTGAGCAGCTTTTTAATGTGCTTTAATGTAATTATGCCCAGAACAAATTTGCAGACAGGCTCATAGGGTTGTTAAAAAGAAACTGTGACATTGAAGGAGGAAATGTACAGTATTTATTTTCAAAGCATGGGATAATTTCTTTTAAAGAATATTTTAAGTATTGCTGTGTGACTAGGCAGACCTTTATGAATGATTTTGTTGTAGTTTTCTTAAGAGTATGACATTAATAAATGTATTTTTTTAATCATTATTAGCCTACTTTTGCAGAAAAAAAGTTATATTGGAGAATTTATATCAAACATCTCAATTTGTGATTTTAAAGGTACATTCATAATTTTTATGAAACAAATAAAACTAATCTAAACATTGAGAGTTGAATACTGTGGTTGATTCAAAGCTTTCTCACACAGTCAACCATCATTTGAGTGTCGCATTATGTTCTGTTTAGTGTGTGGGACACACACACACACACACACACCTTTTATTGCAATGTAAATGATTGATGATCGATGCAAAAAGTTATGTTATTGACACAAAGAACGAACAAATGTATTTATTATTATTATTTCAAAGAGCTTCTACCTGCTCCAGGCATTGCAGGGCTGGATTTGATGATATGACAGCAGGTTGTTCATGATGTGAATCTGCCTCTGGAGCTATTGCAGAGATAGGCGTGAAGCCTTCGTCCTCCTCCTCCTCCTCCTCCTCCTCCTCTGATGGAGAAGAGCTCCGCCCCTCTGCATGACTCATGAGCTACACACACACACACACACGCATTTACTTTTAAAATTATATTTTTATCAGCTAAAACAATTCATGAATTATTTGGCACTGCTTTACAAACAATTAATTTTGACTCTTAAATCTTAAACTATGCCTCTGCGTGATTTGGAGCACGTTTGTGGCAGGTTTCACTGCAGGAAGAATTGCACATATTTTTTGTATCAATTTTTTTCTGACATGCTTTTAAATATGCAAATGAGGCATTGTCAAATCAATTTCCAGAATAGGAACCTGAAGAAAGGATTTTTTTCAGAGGGGATTTTGCATTTTCCTTTTTATCACTCCATAAATAAGATAATACTGTCAACAGCCAGAAAGAAGAACGTCACCATGTTTTATTAGGAAAACAATGTTGAATGCAGGTGTAGACAATTAATAATCAACCTTTCCTCTAATTCGACTCAAGCGTTTTGGCTAATTAGTGTATCATGAGTAAGTTAAACATTTGGCTGAAAAAAAGCTTTTTAATCGATTACGTTACATGTCACAATAACAGACTAACGTACAGTCACAATGGCTCAACATAACGCAGCACCAACGGACGTCACACAAAGTCATTCAGGTAACGTTAAGTTATTAATAGTTTTAATTATAAAACAGTATTAATGGTATTTTAGTCATATTAAGCCGGTTTGTATCTAACGTTAACGTTATGCGCCACTGTGTGTTCATTTTCAAGTTCTCCACAAAAACGGCTTTTAATACAAGTATTTAATGTAAGACTTGTTTATTTTGATTCAAACCTTACCATGTTGTTGTAGTTAATCGTGTTATCTCTTTTTTTAAAACTTACCTTAAATGTCTATTATGTTCTTTTGCCGTGAAGTCTTTAAATCTCTGCAGTTTCAGTCACTGTTTACGTTAGGTGCGCGCGACACGGTCTCCTTAGCAACTGCTCCAGCCTGCGCGCGTGGGGTTGCTCCTCCTTGGTAAACCTTTTTGACAGTTTATTTCTGTCTATTTATCTTTAATTTTGTGCAGCTACGAAATCGGATAAGAGGCACATGGATGTATTTAAACGTAGAAAGCCGTTAACGTTCTCGCCGAAGCGCCAGTACGGTTTGGCCGTCATCTCCCCTCTGCAAAAACACGACAGCCGTGAAACTGGTAAGGAATAAGGATGCTTTTCCATGCTGTATACAATAAAGCTGTAACTAAAATCTACCCAAGTTTAATATAAAGAGGTTGATGCCCTTAAAGTGTGCACTCTTTGGATCAGAATTGTATACTTGCATATTTCTGCAGTGTGTAGAAGGCTATGCAATCTGTTTGAACTGTTTAATAGTGCATAATATATCAGATAAAAACAGTATGTTAGAGAGTAGTAGTAGCCTATGCAGTGCAGTATTCACCTCAGTTTGACCCAAAGACTGTAAAAGGTTTGAGCATCCTGACTGCACTGGTCTGGTGCTATCACAAGTGCAAATGTACATCACCATTGTGAAAGTGCACCATTTGTGATAGCCTTTACCGGATTCACTTGTGATTCAGTCTTTGCAGATGATAGCTCTTCTGGAACATCTTCACCTGCTCATTCAAATGACACATTTGAAGAAATCACCTTTGAAAGGCCCAGGTTACAAAGGTGAAATTCACTTTCAACAATGTTTCAGTTATGCTTTTAAGAATAATATAATTCATTACCTGATCTGCAGGCGTAGACGTCAAAGATCGTGGACATCGACTCGTGTTCAGCCTTTCTCTTTTGATGAGCGTGACTCTATACAGAGAGTCCAACGTGAGGGGGTATTGCAAGAGTTGCGAGAGATGCGCCAGATGCAAGTGCAGCTATGGGTGAGAGTGTTGTCCTCTGAAAAACCTGTTACTCTGAAAACACTAACTTCTCTAATTTGTGTAGATCAATCATTTTGACTTGTTTTCCAGAGTTCATCATTTAAAGCCCATCCGGTGAGAAGATACAAACCTCTTATTCAGCCCAAGGACCATTCGAGACCCGTTCACAACCGTCTGAATAACGTTTAACAGATTTAAGTTTTGTCTTTTTAAAAATGTTTTAATAAAAATAAACCCTTTTTGTACTGACACGTGCTGTGCTTTTGAATTTGGTAGTCAAATGGGTGAAGTGATTGTCTAAGTTTTTAAAAACAAATCCCATCTTAATTGTTTTCTCAATCTAATCTACCGTAAGTGATTATGGGTTGTTTTTGTTTTAAAGGAATATTTCTTGTTAGCTAATTTATAAAATGTTATAGTTGTTTTTAATATTCCTTATAACATAGGCTTGCTTCTTAATGATATCCTCCCAAAGTGTTCCTTTTTTTTTATGCTATTCATTAAGTTTCATAAAAGTGCCTGAGCTTGAACTAACCTGTTACAAAAGGTCCCCCAGTGCATAACAGGAATGACCCACAACAAATTTTATTTGTATTAGTGCCAAGGTTTAATCTTAATTTAATGCTACAGCAATACAATTACAAATACCTGTTTGAAAGACTATGAAGTGAACATCATGTCTGTGCTAATCCCTTGATCATATTCTGGTTCCTGCTGAACCCTTCCAGGAGGGGGCGATGGATCTCTATTTTTGTACCCAGAAGCCTTTTTGTTTTATGCTGCCTTCAGACCAGGCCATTCTCACTGTAAAGCCCTTGACATTATGTAATCATGAGCCTGTCAAAAGAGCTTATTATACTGCCGGTAGGTTGGTCAAGATTAATTTAATTGTAGACTTTGATTTGTATTTTTGCTACAAGACTAAAAATGTATAAAATGCTTTTGGAATTGGACAATAAGGAGTGAAAAAGGTCTCTGTCTGTAAGAAGCCATCAGGGACACTGGACAGAAAAAAGACAGGAAGGTTAGATGAGAGATAAGAATCAAAAACAAGAACAAATTCTCCGTAGAGGCAGAAAGGTTTAGTGTGAGTGGGTGGATGTATAGGATATTTGCTCTGCACTGGACATTGCCTCTGTGGTGGAAGATGGAAGTAATTACCAGTGTCTGTGTGCCAGAGACCATAGTCCGGAACCCTTCAGAGAAAAGAAAAAAGCAGCAGTCTGAAAACAACATGGATATACAGAGAGAAAGGCCTCAAACCACAGCGCTGCTGTTCCACAGAGGAGAAACTACCATCCCAGCCACAGTCATTTAAAATGGTCACTTCCTGTTGGATTTTCCCTTCTAGCATAAGAAAATGAGAATACTGCATCAAACAGTATCTGTGAAATCTAAATTGAATCCACACAGACAAACATATTGCTCAAGGATTCATCTCAGATGTGGCAGCAGCTCTGGTTTATAATTGAGTTAACTCACAACACAAGTACAACCGAAACGTTTATAAATGCCAGCCATCTGAATATTCAGATATGCCACAGGACAACCTTAAGATTTTGTCCTCCAATTATGCATGCGAATATCTGAAGACTCAAATTGTAATACCACAGCTAAATTTCTTGAAGCACACAATTCTGCTTTTAAGGTTTTGAGCAACTGAACTGGATGGAAACATTTTCATGAAAGCTTTGTGCAGCTTGAAGAATACTCTGTGATTATCCTTAAACCAAAATTACAACTCTGGAGAGACATGGAGCCTAGAAGGACATTTTGTACGATCTGAAAGCTGACACCCGGTAAACATAGGAGACATGTAGGGACAATGTCAGATAATATATGACTCAAAAACTGTCAAACCTATAGAAAAACAGCCAGAAGGCAAAAGGCATGCAGAAACAAAACGTCTGCAATGTCTATATCTTCCTTCAAGGAATGGTCTTTTGATTAGGGTTTCTGGTACCACACTGGGGTTGTTTGGGAATATGATGTCTAAAGTGTGTCTGAAGGATGTACCAGGACAGAGTTAACCAACACAGCCATATTAAAACTGCCTTTTTTCACCCCAAATAAGGGCACAAACTCCAAGATGCTGTTTTTAAAGCTCAATAAGCATGAAAATAAAACCCATTCCTAGTAAAAATCGGTCATTAATGTCACCGTGTCTCAGCGTTAAGCAGGTTGGATCTGCACGTTTTCCAGGTTGGTCAGCCGTCTCATTGAAGTCATGTTGGGTCATTGTGGTGAGATTTGGAAAGAGTCAGTATGCTTTGTTAGGTGAAATCATTTGTGCAGATGTTTGCATAAGGCTTTCTGTGAACTCACAATCTCCATTTTCAACCCAAAGGTCAGACATCTGCGGGAGAGGATCTGTGGGAAGAGGTTCATTGAGTTTCCCCCTCTTACCCCAGAATTGCAGAAACAGTCATTCAAGGAGAGCAGAAAAGGCTGAGGGTGCACCATCTGGTTTGCTAGCTGAAGTCCTGTAGGTGCACAAGCCCTAACAAAAAGGAAGAGGCAGTCCTTGCATGGAGGTGCAGAGGACGCTCAAGAGGAAGCAATGTTACGAGATAAACAGCTGCAATGCTGTATAAATCATATTCAGTTTAGATATTCAGAGTTGATAGTTCTACCAAACAGACATCTGAAATAGACATTTTGTCAGTCACAAGTTGCATCTATCAATAATAAATTACTGGCTATATATATTTGTATATATATTTATTTATTTATATATGTGTGTGTATGTGTTTATCATCTTTTTGCCCATCTTTAATGGCTCATTTCTATCTCCTCGTCTCCTGTTGAGCCACCTGAAGACACAGAACACAAGGAAACATTGGGAACAAGCCAAACCATACTGCCGTGTTTCACATTATTCCCACACTCTGTCTAAACCTCGCTCAGATACGGTCTGTGCTGCATGGTAAAACTGAACAAAATGCCAAATTGATTTTTGATGCTATGCTTGTACATCATTGTTTGACTTAGATTTCACAGCTTTACTGACATGAAAACTCTTTAATGTGTGGATAACAGGTGCTAAATCAGGATTACAAAAGCCATTTGTCATTGTCATTGCTGAGTAGCGAGTCTATGGTGAAATTACTCTTATCCGCAAAGCAAAAATTCTAAACGTCAACCACATCCAGGCCAGAAACTGTAATGACTGCAGAAAACTCTCAGTCGTTCTCCAAGGAACTAACCAAGTTGCACCCTGTTTCTATTTAGAGGGAAACCAGGCAAGAGTTACAGGGTGATAGCTCATGGTATGAGTCATTATATAACTATGTACACCCTGCTAATCAAAAATGTTTAGGAGTAAAAGTGGATTTTTTGAGAGCTGCCTTTATATATCTTGTGCCTGAGTTGTATGGAACAACAGGAAAAGAATGCTAGTGAATTCTGTTGTCAAAGGGACAAATGTGATACCTCCCATGGACAAGCGAGGATCATCTTTGACCCTTTCTTCCAAGAAAGTTGAGAAATTTGAATGTTCAACAAGAGTAAACTTGTCTTTGAATATATCTCCAGAAAACAGCCGAGAAAACTGCTAATGCTATGAAGAAGTTTTTTGACAAGATGTTGCAACTCCAAAAACATTGCTTGTAAAACGAGCCAGAGATGAGACATGAGATGCAACGGAAAGAGAGAAATGAGGTTCAGACGAGAAGCCGTCCTGCAGGAATTGGCACTGTGATGAGAGAAGGGGGAGCAAAAGAGGAAGTCACAAAATGGGAGGAGAGGGATATTAGGACAACTAGGTCGTTTATCTTTGGTTTGACTAACTATTGGAACCGAAGCAAGGACTCTGCCCTCTTTTGCCCTTTTGGCATGTTTTGACTGCATTTTGCAAGTGCTCTGTTATATTATGACTGCTATTTTCGCGTTGCTGTTTTCATAGGCATTGTTGCGATGCATACACTGACACAGTGGGTTGATTTTGTTCTCTACACTGGAAACATTGAGAATGTTTTAGTGTTGACTTATGTTACTTGCTGTATGCAAAATAAAATTGAATGTAACCAAGTGATTGCATTTTCTAAAGCAGGGTTTCTCAAACTCGGTCCTGGAGGGCCACTGTCCTGCAGGGTTTAGCTCCAACCCTGATCAAACACACCTGAGCAAGCTAATCAATGTCTTCAGGATCACTAGAAACTCACAGCTAGGTGTGTTTGAACAGGGTTGGAGCTAAACTGTGCAGGACAGTGGCCCTCCAGGACCGAGTTTGAGAAACCCTGTTCTAAAGCAATGTTGTCACGATCAGCCACGCACTACATTTCCCATAATTCACTGCCTGGACTCATCTTCACTGATTGCATTCACCTGTGTCTCGTCACCCTGTTAGTCTCCCTAGCCTATTTGTACCCTGTTCACTCATTCACTCTCTGCAAAGTTTTGTATGTTGTTACACTGCACTCCTGAGCGTTTCTTCATGGTTTCCCGGTTCCCCTGCCTGTTGCTCGGATTATTCTCCTGCCTCTGACCCCTGCCTGTGTTTCCTGGTTTGTTTGTTTGTTTGTTCGTTTGGACTGCTTACCTGTGTCGACCATTGCCTGTTTCTTGGGTTACGTGTCTGGATTAACCCTAATAAAGCTGCATTTGGATCTCAACGTCTTGTCTCTGAGCAGTTGCGTAACAGGTGTAAACAAGTGCATTTAAAAAAAAAAGAGAATCTGATCCATCACCTTCATCAACCTTTTTTAGGATTATACTGCACTGTTTTGTTTGACAATCTTTGATAGGGTTTCAGCAGCTGGGCTTACAAGGGATATGAGGATGCTTCCCATTTTTTAAATAAACTTGTATCACTTGTTGCCTCACTTCCCAAGTTTTTAAGGTTTACAAATTCAGAAATCATTCATTAATCTAAGAAAACCAATGTTAATGCTATAAGACTTTCAGTTGTAAATCGTCAATCATCTTAGTTAAAGAATTGCTTGCCTTGCAGAGATAACTGTGCTGGAGAACTGTTTACTATCAAATTGAACTCATGAAAACAGTGATCGACAGAAAGATAGACAGACAGACAGACAGACAGCAGTAACAAAGAAAACCACAGTATACAGCAATGGGTCATCTATTTAAGGTCAAATGAAACCAGATGCTGAGGGAGGTTCTTTATCATACACACACTGCCTGATAAGTTAACCATTCTGGAACAAATCCAGCTTGCATCTGCTTGGGAACTTGAACTCTCACATTCCACATACATTGGTTTAGAAATATAGTCACTGTTAATCTAGATGAATATATTTTGTAGGTGAAACTCAACTTAAAACTTTTTTATATTGAAAATGAAGTGCATTGAGTTTGTAAAACTTTGTCAGCATTTCTTTAAAGTGGCAAGGGTTGGTTTTTAAGAGTTGTTCGCAGCCATGTTACAACTGCTCACGGTTTAATTCAGTCGAATAACCGTGCCAATATCTCGCTTTTAAATGGAAAAACCACAGAGCTTTCAAAAGATAGGGCAAAAGAAACTATAAAACCAATTTTATAGATTTATGGAGAGAACTGTGGTTTAAAGCTTTGCAGAATTGTGGAGGCAAGGAGAGAATATGCAAACAATATATGGCCATTTTCCCCCATTACAGTCTCTTTAACGCCCATTATATTTTAAAGCTCTGCTTTTAAATATCCAGAAAGAACTATAAATAACTTTGTTGATATGAATATTCAGTAACACAGTGACACCAAAAAAGTAAGAGGACATTTAAGTCACACTTGATGTATGACCATTATCCCATTAGCAAAATATCAAAGTGTTTCTGCAAACGAAGCAAAAAAATTTCTCAGTAACTTCACTTTCTCTAGACATTTTTTTTTTCATTGTTTTGTGAAGTGTGAAAAATGTGTTTCTGCTACCTTTTTTTTAATCAATGAAATGACGTCATAAATTCATAAATGTTCCTTTTGTGGTCCCTCTGGCAGTTCCCAATCTCTTCCGCTTAAATAATCTGACTGGCAAGCTCTGCCAAACCTTTGATGTTTATTATCTGCAAAATGAACTCAGATGTTTCAGTTTTACTCACCCAGCTGAATACTGAATCTCCCCATGAACATGGTGACGAAGGAATGGGCCTCTAATCATACCCCCAACCCTCTCTCACTTACAGTTCTCTCTTATATGTTTCAGTCTCAGCCTTTTTTCTGGGTTTTCCAGATTTTTTTAATTTTTTTTATAGATTTATAGATATATACAACTGAACATTGGAAGCTGCAGGTGCTCCAAGTCAAGGCATTCCCAAGGCAAGCCTGAGTCATGCTGTGTTCCAACATTGATCAGCAATGAGATCAGTACAAGATCATGCAATAGTACCTCTTTATGCTTTCAGCTCACCCACAAGCATAAAATTAAAAGCAGAGTACCTAAAAACATTGACAAGTAATCAGAATCCATTCCGCTTTAAAGAGCTCGAGCATTTAAAGCGGCAAATGACAAAACTGCAGCAGTGCTTAGAATAAATTAAACAGATATTGTCCGCTGATGTGGATATTAATATTGTTAGTTTTATTTATAGTTATCGTTCATGGTGTGAATGGGCCTTAAGAGTTTCAAACAACATAATGCTAATTAAATTACAGAATTTTACATTTTTCTGAATTTTATTTATTTTAGTGTCCTTGTTTCACATTACATGTATTTACTATAACAGTAAATTGTGCATATTTACATACAACTAACCCTAAACCAAACCCTAAAGTAAGTAGCCTACATGTACAGTACTTAAATGTATAATTGCACAGTAACCTTCTCATTTATGAACACAAATATTTTTTCAAGTGTTTTTGTTTAAATTAAAATACTTGAGCACATTCCTGCGTGACACAGCATCAGAAAGTAATTCCTAGTCAAGGTCTAAACAAAAGTTTAGGAGGAGCATGACCAATCACAACTCTATATGCTTATATAAAGCACTTTTTAGCTCGGCCCAGCAAAAATACTTCCAGCATCCCACTTCCACCCCGACTCCTCTTTACATTTATTACTAAACATTTAAAATATTTTAAAAATATATATTATAAATTAAAAAAAGGCATGAATGGAGTGAGACAATGAATAAACATAAGACACAATGAGGAATCAATGTATATTCAAAGACATCTTCAAACACATCCTGACTGTCACTGGTCCTTGTCTGAAAGTACAAATGTTGTCCAATAAAAGTGTATTTGTTCAAGTCTATAACGTTTAGAGTGGTACTTTACTGTCTGTGCAATGGATGAGTCATTTAATCATATTATAATACAGATGGGGAAACCACAACACTGGCGCCACTTCACAGCTATAACAGTCTCATAGGCTAAAACATTCACACAGACATGCACCAACACTGTAAAGCTGCTCTACAGATGTTTGTGAGTAACCACTGCTTCTTCCCCTGCATATATACATCACACTGCAAGTATGCATCCTATCAGGAGGGAAAGCACAGACAAGGAAGCGTAAACAAAATCAGCATGTTAAGTCTATCAACAAACAAGTCAGGTCTCCTGTGTACCCCAGCTTTACTTCCCATACACAGAGATGAGACCAGGGATAAAGACTATACTTCAAGCAGGATTGCAGCCATTGTGTTCCCGAGTAGGTCCATGTATTTGCATGCATGCACCTTCAATGTAGGCAGAATATGTCTTCACAGGATGTCATTCTTCATTTTCAGACAGTAATGACTCTTGTGTGACCCTAAAAAAGTGTGCCAGGGCTGTTGGGCTCTTGTTAACTGAACTGCGTGTTATTATCTGCCCCTCGCCTGTGCCCCCTTAACTTGACAAACTGAGGGAATGGGGAGGTTCTGCCAGGTGTGCACCATTTGGAAACTAAGTGGGTCCACTTAATTTTCCACAGCGGAACCTTGAAATTATTGAAATTCCTTTAGAAATGATAAACATGGGCTCAAAATAGAAATAACACAGGAAATAACATTTGGAGAGCAGGCGCCTTGATCTTCTCCTCTCTCTGAGGTGTCGTAAGGCACATTGCAAGGTGAGGAAATTAAAAAAATGTCTTTATCAGCATTTCTGGATGATAAAGGCCCCAATACAGCGAAGTTCTTTTTAATTCTTCGCATAGGGGTTAAAATAGTTTGAAATACCTGAGCAGGGAACTATTGTTAGGGAACATCCCGCTCACATTGCTGGTGGCAGCGTTTAAATGCATATACGTAAATACCAACACAATCTCACGGCAATTCATAACTATTTTATTTTGCTGGCTAATTCGTTCGAATTCGTAAGATCTCATTCTTACGTTTTTGTACGATTGGTTTGAACCCCAGTGATGGGTAGGTTTAGGGGTGGTCCTTCATAATGAGATTCGCTTGAAAATCATACATTTTTGTACGAATCAAATCGTACGAATTCATACGAAATCGCCACCTCGTAAAATACTTAGGTTTTCCTGTGAGATAAGGTTGTAAATACTGTGCTGAACACTTTCCTCTCAATAAACACAATAAACACGCAACAAAAATTACAGTGGAGAGAAAAGAGCAGCTAAGAAAGCTTTGCTTGCATGAATTGCTGGTCCACAACAGCAAGTGGTAATTGTCTCTGGTAAAACTCTAATTTGACTTCTCTCAACTGCAACCTATACTCATTTATAAGGTGAGGTGCTTGGAAAATTCCAATTTCGGTTGGTGACATTTTATGGTGAAGAAAAAATACACTTCACCTTTAAATCCATAATCCTTTTTGTGGTCATCTTAAAATACAGATACTTCACACTTCATTAGACATAATGCAAAAATAATAAGATTTTCCTAGATTTGTGGTACAGATGATGTTTGTTTTGTCTGCCTAGAAAGAAAAAGAAAAGTGACTTGCCATTAAACCTCTGTCATGCACAAGTTTAAGAGTAGCGAGGAAAGTGGATACCACACATCTGTGAAAACAAAGTGTGTATACTGAGGCTTTGTAGTTACATAAATCACCCTTTAAAAATAAATCAAGCAATGGTTCCTGAGACATTATGTTGTTTATCTTTAGTAGGGATGACGTCACGCATACAGAAGGAATCTGGCAGAGGTTTCATTTTTCAAAGAATAAGAAGTGAATCCAGTTTCTCTTGCAACAAATCACACTCAGTTCATTCTGAAGAGACATCATGCAGTCTGCCAAAGTGTCCTGGACACTTGAAAAGAGTGTTTGGTTGTTAAAATCCTCCCAGCTCCCACCATATCTTTACTTTCAAACACTTCCTTATCCACCTTGTCTGTCCCCCCCATCTAGAAAATAAAGTGTGTGCAAGGTTTATCTTATTTGCATTGACAACATGAAGGGAAGATTAATTTGAAAGAAATGTGCTTTTGAGTCTGATGTGCCCAGATGCATAAATCATCCTGGTATTGCTCATTAACCACAGCTACTTGTTTTCCTTGCAAAACCGTCTTAAAGGAGAACTCCGGTCAATTTTAACATTGAGCTAATTTTTTTGTAAATTTGGAGTGCTGTCAGTACAGAGAACAATGACAAAAATCGGTGTTGCCTACACCGTGTTATCCTCTTTTTAAAATTTGCACCCTGTTGACTTCAATGGGGCAAGTTTTAAACCTGCTTTTAGCCTCTTAACATCCTTGATGTGTCATTACAAGTGCCCAGCCATGTGAGTGATTCCTTCAGAGTGAACACGGGTGAATCTGACTGCAATAGATGTGAAAGATATTAATAAAAGTGATGTTAATTCAGCCAGCGCTCATACCTGTGTTTACATCCTGTTTTCGGTCGAAGTCCAAAGTAGTCGATTGTCGAGTTCACGCGCGTGATAATAGTTAACTAAACCTATGCGTGTGAACTCGACAATCGACTACTTTGGACTTCGACCGAAAACAGGATGTAAATACAGGTATGAGCGCTGGCTGAATTAACATCATTTTTATCCATATCTTTCACATCTACTGCAGTCAGATTCACCCGTGTTCACTCTGAAGGAATCACTCACATGACCTGTGCACTTGTAATGACACATCAAGGATGTTAAGAGGCTAAAAGCAGGTTTAAAACTTGCCCCATTGAAGTCAACAGGGTGCAAATTTTAAAAAGAGGATAACACGGTGTAGGCAACACCGATTTTTGTTGTTGTTCTCTGTACTGACAGCACTCCAAATTTACAAAAAAATGAGCTCAATGTTAAAATTGACCGGAGTTCTCCTTTAAGGGCTCTTCACACAGAACGTGTTTTTATGTTTCGAAACGCAATGAACGGATTTTTGATGATACTGGTTGACCCAGGGTGACTAGCTGATTAATATCACCAGTATCTCATGCTGGGGACCAGCATCCAGTTCACTATGCTGATGGAAATCCCCAAGAGATAATTTTGGAGGTGTTTGTTCCTGATCTAAACCCAGTGCCGTTAATTTCTCTTGAACTCATTTGGGTTCGAAAAGAAGCCGAACCTGGTTTGGTTTTAAATGGGATGGTCTACTTGAGGTCTTTCATCACAGCTCTGTTTGGAATCTATGACAAATAAAACCGCCATGCAGGGTGTCTGGCTGTGGTCTGCTCGGCCTTGTTTTACAAGGCTGTAATGAGGAACAGATTTGTCCAACAATTAGCACATGTTGCTGTGACACAGGTCCCAAATTTGTGTAACATATTGGGACTAGAAAGTGAGGTCCTCTTCAGGATCTGGGTAATTGGAACAATACGATTATTTTCAGTATCCAAGCCTTTTCTGAATGCTTTGAACTTTTAGGTGACATCATGCAGTCAGTGTGTTCTGTGTCAACTTACAGTCAGTGTGTTCTGCCACAAAAATTAGGAAGAGGTTGTGTCGAACAACTTTGTTGAAACTGTTGTGCTTGGATATTTTCTGTCTCTAAGCCCTTGTTTACACTGTCAGTGAAATGTGACCCAATTCCGATTTGTTGCTCATATGTAACACAGATCGGATGTGTTCTATGACGGTGTAAACAGGAACAAAAACGCATGCATTCGGATATTTCGAGATCGGTTTCAGGCCTCATTCATATGTTGAAATAAATCAGATATGTGCCAGTGCGACTGTCATGTAAACAGGCAGATCGGATTTTCTGAGGCATTAGGCAACGTCTCCGTGGTTTAATGAAGAGAGAAACCCTGACGCGCTTCTGCAAAGGAATGGATGGCCCGACGAAACGTTGTGTCATCGTAGGAGAGGAATGTGGACAAACGTTGACACAACATATTAAAGGTTGGCTTGCTCATCCTAAAATTTCGGACCCACTGCTTCTCGTTAAAGCCCGCCACAATATGTCCTGAGATCTCTCTCACACACAATAACTGAAGCATATGCACAGGCTGCAATGATGGCTCTTTTTGTCCTCCTCCGCCTCATAATCATGGTGATGTTTGGCGAACTTCGCATGTATCGCAGAGCTAGCATCAATCATATTTTGCGTTCATCCATCTATGCAAGATAATTTAACCCTTTAAGCATGCGCAATGTTTCAGATATGGCAAGTGTAGACACATGAATCAGATATGGGTCACAATTGAAAGAACGTGTAAACGGACGGTCAAAAAAATCGGATATAGACAAATAATCAGAATTGGGCATCAAGACCTGCAGTGTAAACAAGGCCTTAAACTGACTGTAGCAGAAGCAGGTTTAATCCAGACCTGTAGAGACATGCTCTGGATTGAGAGAAGAAAGACAAGAAGACCTGATCCCTCTATCCTGTATAATAATATCTTTCACACACAAAAAAAGGGTGAAAAAATTGTAACCTTAGGGATAGGGATAACAGCTTGTCTCTGGAGCAGCACCCTTAATAGGACATCTTTGTAATTTTTTATACTCCTAAAAGGTGCACTTATGTTAGTAGTTCGGCCTCGACAAATTGGAACTGCCTATGCTGCTCCTGCTGATGAAGACTTGCTATTGCTAAGAAAATACATTGTCAACATTCACTCATCTCCATGCCATTCCAAACAGTATGACTTTCTTTTCTCCATGGAACACAAAATGAAACAAAGACAATTTCCACAAAAGTACAATAAATGGAGACTGAAGCTATCAAGCATCGAAAACACAAACGGAGAAAAGTTGTTTTCCAAGCAGTTACAAAGAATCATGAATGAAGCTTTTCACAAAAATATAAAACTGGTCCATACCTTGTGACGTCTCAAAATATTTTTGTGAATAAACAAACCAAATTTGACACTTTTAACAAGCCTCGAGTTGAATTCAAGAACCAGGTCGTTCTGATTTGTGAATCAATCATTCAGACCAGGTTAGTGAACCAGATCAACTTATTCATTGAAAAGATTCAACTCGAAAGAATCATTCATATGTTCTTCTGTGTTTTGCAGAAGCAAAAAATTCATACAGACTGGAATGACATGCTAGAAAATGACTGCAGAATTAAATTTTTTGATTGAACTACAGTACTTCTTTGCGACCAAAGCAACATTTAAAGATCTCACCTTGGACCCAGCACCTAAACAGAACAGATCTGCTAAATATGATTTCCACCAGAAATAATCTTTGTTTTAAATAGCAGCAAGGCTAGATGTCTACATGAAGTAGCCTATAACCTTTACTTTAGGAAAGAAAAACACATTTTCAGCACTTCATTGACACACTCAATGAAATAGGGGACATGTGGAGCTTGGTGATGCATATCAGACTTAGCCACTTTATAAGTTGCTGAGATATGATCCCCGCCAGCTGCACACAGTAATGTTAAGTAAGAATTGGTGGAAAACTCAAATTAAGCTTTGATCTCATGAACTGTCTTACTGATTTGTCATTACATTTGAATGACAAATGCATCTAATATCTACATAAAGGTGCGATTATTAAAGAATCAACTTTTGGATCAACGTTCGCAACAACAATAATGGCTTTGTAACAGGAACGTTGAATTTGGAAGCTGAAAGCAAGTTGGCATAAATATTGCTGAGGAACAGCTCTGGAAACTGGTCCACTGGATCTGTTGCCAGTTTGCTATAGTTGCCAACCAAATTCGTTCTGCATAATATCAGCAAGACATACAAATCCATTTGTTAACTCTTTCTCTCTCAAACGCTCTCTCACACACACAGTCATTTGACATTGCTTTTGGGCTCTTTGTTCATGGTAGATGGAGTGTAATGCGTGTAAGAGACATTGAAATCTATCCCAAAGTCCGCTCTGCCTGCGTAATGCCCTCCTCAGCAGCTGCATCATTTCAATCACTGGAAGAACCAGTACTTGGCTTTATACATAAACTTTTAGTTCTTAGTTCAGGTTAAACTGTTTTGTCTGGACTAAAAGATAAAAGGTCATGAAGGATTTGCCGTCAAACTGATTAAAAGAATGTATTATTGTTTGCAGTACTTCACATGATCCAACCATAAATTAAGTCTCTGAAAGTACATTAACAATTTTAAAACAAAACAAATGGTTTCATTTTTTTTAAATAAAGTGCATGAAAGAAGACGCTTGAAAAACAAGCACATTTTTCTGTGCCTAATTTGCTCATTCAAAACAAATGTTGATCTGATTTTTATGTTGCAATTTAATTCAACTTCATGGTTACAGTATCAACAAAGCTGACAAAAGTTAAGCTGTTATTAAAGTGCATCTGAACGTGGTGCAAATAAAATCTGTCATCAGACACTTCTGCCACAAAGAGACAAAACACAACATGTTCTAACTTGAAAAATGCACTAGTGTCCCAACAATACATCTTTTGGTCAAACAATTCAAGTGATGCATGCATAATTACATTATTTAGTAAATATGGTCTTAGTTAAGTCCTAATTCCTAACATTCACTTTTCATTGCGCTTTACTGGCAATGTCCAGGCCTGTTTAAGAACAGGGTTTGAGGAGAATGTCCGAATTTATCTTCATGCCAAAATGTTCCTATTCCTGGGAGTGCATGTTTGATTACATCATGGCTTGTGCAACTAAACGCGGCGAAACCAAAAATCCGTTTTAATCCAGATGGGATCCGGTCATAGTTTAAACCCACTGGGTATTTTTACACATTAGTAATGATAACAATACAGTAAGTTATCCATTGCACTGTCTAACATGAAATTTTTCAAAATTCTGTATATTTTAATAACCTCAGATGACCATTAATAAAAATTATATTGATTAATCATATCCCTATGGAAGCACTTTGTCCATGCCAACAGCAGAAACACAATGAAGTTCCAATCAGCTTGTGGATAAACGCCAACAAAGGATGTAAGTTGTATTTAATTCTTCTGTGAATGTTCTGAGAAACATATAGGCTATCAACAAAAATAACTTGGTTTGGTAAAACATATTGATCCTATAATTTCAAATGTTAATGTATAAACATTTGTCTTTGACCTCTAGCAACTGAACTACACACTACAAATGACACACAGCTGCTCACTTAAAGGTGCTATCTGGGAAAATGCTAACTTTAGCTTATAGCAGTAAAAGCGCATGAACGCGCACAACCATGAAGACCGGAGACAACTGTGTGTTGCTATCAGGATATGAGGAGACTTTCAACCAGCATAACAAAAATTGTTTCAGCAGTTAATCACCTACGGCATCTTTAATAGAAACCAGTCAAAATCTGAATGATCCAACATCTATTTTTCAAAAACACATCTGGAGACAAAAATCATAAACAGAAGACTAGAAAATGGTAGAAAAGGTAGACTGAAAATGCAATGGTTACTAAAAGGTTGGTTTTGGGCACAAAACACAACACTTTTTCCAGTACCTGGAGGCTGGATATCCCTATATCGCAACACTATTGTAAAAATAAAGATTCATAATCTGTTTTGGGATTTTACATTTATGCATTTGGCTGATGCTTTTATGCGAAGTGACTTACAGTGCATCTAAGAAAACATTTTGATTAGTTCATGCATTCATTGGGAATCAAACCCATGACATTGCATTGTTAGTGTTATGTTCTAATGTTTGAGCTACAGGAATAGTATCCAGATAATCTACAATTAAAACTCCTGGCAAACAGAGTGAAAGATCTGGCAGTCATTTTTAATAAGATAACTTTAATATACCCCCCACAGGTCAAAGCGTTCTAGATGTTAAATGCAGTCCAGGTTGGATATTTGGAATGGCTCAGACTGTGAAAATGGGCCTGCCAAAATGACTTGTTCTTGCTCAATTTCTAGCTCAATAAATTAAATGATGCTCTATCTTTTAGGATTATTTGAATTTCCATGACTTTTCTAGGCCTGGATTTCACACTTTTGAAATTATATGATATTTTAAGGTTTACAGTTGTATTAGGGCTGTTTCAGATATTTCACTGAAACAACAACAACAACAACACAAAAATACCAGAGAAAAAAACTGTTTCAAAGTGAATAAGAATTCTGTAATTTGCTGTCTAAAATGTGCTCCTCAGTATGAACAACATGTCAGGAATTGTTCTTATTTGGCCCAGTGAAACATATACAAATAAAGTCCTTTCTGCAGGGCAGGTCATATTTCACAGGGGTAAGTGCTGTTCATTTTTGAGGTGATATAACAAACATATATGGGGAAAAAAGCTTCAAAGGCATGCCAGAGATAACAGCAAGTAAGTCTCCTAGTGCTTCAGACACATTTCATTTACAAAGCAAGATGCAGTTCTTTCATTTTGTGGAAATTTTACATTCTCAACTCTGAGAACATATGCATATAATAAACGCAAGACAGTTCTCAAACCTGAAAAGTTGCTCAAGATAATAGACAGATGTGCAAACATGTTTTCCTCACAAGCATTATTTCACACAAAAACTTTTGTGAAATAATGTTGAATTATTTTGAATAATGAATTTTTAATAATGTATTGCTTGTGAGTTCAAACTCTAGTGAACTTGAGAATCAGATTTTGTTTCAGTTTTGTGACCTAGATGAACTGATTCAATTTATTTATAAATTGGACACCATGACTTCTCATAAGTTTGGACACATGTCATGATATAATTTTCATTTTTGGATGAACTACCGCTTTAAAAAAATATACAGAAACATACTGTCCACTTCGTTTGAATGGGGTTGCCTCGTTGTCTCTTTTGACATCAGACTAATAAAGAGACAAAGTGCTGGAAGCCTGGAGGCGGTACAGTTGTAAATGGGACATGTGGGTCTGCTCGCCTGCACAGAGACACAGCGTGTAATTTAAAACCAGGCACAAGCTTTGGGGGTTGCACTGAGCCTCAGACACACATATGCTCATGCATATACACACACAGTCAGACCGAGAGAGTTCAGGCATCCAGCACCACACAAAGCTCATGACAGGACAAAAAGATCAGCTAACAGGACATATCCAGATTGGATGAGTTTTCGGATGCATTTCCCTGTGCACAGGTATCTAAAAAACTTAAATGATAAATGGATATGTTTGCATGTGTGTAGTTTACGTACGAGAAAATCTTTCCCCGCAATGCCAGTGCAGATGGATGTACAGTAAGTCATGTTTTGGACTGCACTTTTGTAACAGAGGGCTTGCATGCTTCATGCAATTTTAATTTTGGCTGGGATCAGTGCATTGGCTGGAGCCAGTTTATGTGAAAAGTTTGTTTAGCAATCGTGTCTGGAAGCAAGATGCACTGTCTAACTCCACATGCTGGTTCAAAAAAGTAGCAAAGACTGGGTGATTATTCTAAAATGCATGTTTGTGGTCTTCTATTTAAAAAAAAAAAAAAAAAAATGTAGACAAAGTATTGATTTTTCTATGTGAGTCCAAGGGTTCCTCTGCTTAAATATATGTGCTGAGTAGGTTTTTCATTTGAATAGAGATTTAATCATTGTGTCACTTGTTTATAAAGGCTGAGTTAAAATTAATTCAGGAAAACACTCTGATAGAAGAAAAAAAAGTATTTTCCTCCCAGTGCAGGAAGTTCAAATGGTTTTAATTACGCACTGCTTGGCCAAGCTTGTTCTCTCTCAAACACATTGTCCTGATAATTGGGATCTTCAGTGTAGGAGGGGGGTAAATCCTTCTCAAGGTCTCTAACCTAAAAGAGTAGGGTGTCCTTAACTTTGGACTTGAAATAATCAGGAGCATTCTTTTGAACACACTGGATAAACCTGGAATTTGGGTGGCATGGAAATTAAAAAAAGAACGGAGATGAAAAGAAAATACACACTCCCCCCTCATGTTGGACAGCGAACAGTGCCTGTGTTCTTCTCCATTTCCCATTGAATCTTTCCATCCCTTGGTTCTCCTTTCTTTCTATTATTGTAGTAAACCAAGGCCATCATGGCAGCCAGGGTCTCACACAAGGGCTGCGTTATGCTGGTTCATTCACCTGAAGTGCTGACTGCTTCCTGTTAATGTCCGCTCCATTAGCAGAACTTATATGTTTCAGACAGAAATCCGCACAGGCTCCCTTTATACCTGAGATTAACATGCGTTTCAGTGATCGGAACATTGACAACATCAAAAATTACGTATAAATGTAGCCAAGGCACATTGAGACTGATCTCGGATCAATTAAAACAAATTAAAAGGCCATATAATATCATTTTGTCATGTTTTCTTGTGATCTTGACTTGACTTTTTTTCTAGACCTCAACATTACAAAAGTTATTTTTTTTATATAGATTTCAACATCAAACTTTTTTTAATCTGTAATTCTGCAAATGCCAGATGCATCCTCTATAAGCCATTTTCCATTTTGCTTTGGTAAGTACTGTCCGCCTGGATGTCTGCAGATGAAACTGCATAGCAATGCATTGCAATATGCACTTATAGTTTGTAATAAGAATATTGTCCATTGACATAAGAAGTGCAACAAATTTGTGAAAATATGAAAAAATACCACATTCAAAAAAATAGGCTAAGTAATTATCACATAGTGTGTTCATTTGATGTCAGTCATATAATTTTATCACTGGAAAGAAAGAACATGGAACAGTTCCTGCAAATACAATTTCTACTATTTAATTCCATGTTACATCTGTGAAAATAGCTGCAAAGCAACGTAACTGTAGACTGGAAGAGTGTATGTAGCCTGTCAGAAGTTCAAGACTTGACAAGACCTGTTAGTAGTTTTACAGAGTCTTGAAAAGCAGGGAAAGCCCTGAAGCCTCAAAATCCATCTGTGAATTTCTGATTTTCACTGATATCTGCTAGTGAGAAGGACCGATGAGTGCTAGTGCCATAAATCGTTCATCAGCTAGTTACACAACAGTTTTTTCATAACAGATTTTTGGCTATTAAATTGTTGGTTATTAATGCATAACCAAGGTGGAAATGCAGCCATGACACACAAAGTGGATGTCAGGTGTGCATTCATTTCTATAATTCAATGCTTACTTTATACTAAATTATATCACAGTTGCACATACTTGTTTATAATGTGTTTATTTCAAGATACTTTTCAGGGGTTTTCATTCCTATACTGATCCTGTGTCTATCTACATCTACTTTTTTATGACCCAAGCCGCCACTGTTACTAATTCGGAAAGAATGTGGCAAAGTGATATTGAAATGTAGTGCAGTCCACAAACCTGGAACTACTTCACAGCCATGCCATAAAAATCAACTTGGAACATCTGTCAAACAATCAAGAATTCAGCATAAAAAAAAAAATCAAGAATTTAACATAGATAGTCTAAAGATAATCAATTCATTGGGTAATGTTTCTCACGAGAGGTGATTTGTGAGCAGTAAACAGATTTTAGAGATAATGTATTAGGACTGGCGCATATCATTTCCTAAGTCTTGAAGTTAAAAACAGTTTAAATAACATACTGTCAATGAAAGTAAACAGGGCTAGGCAATAAATGCTAATGCTAAGCACATTGTCTGCATAAGTTCATACAGTTCAACAACGATAACCAACAAAAAACAGTCTACAAAAGGGCTGTAAGCAAAATCTTTACCTGACAAATCCAAAAGTTCATCTTCCTAGAACAGCATTTTTATGGAAGCATTAATATAAGTGCTTTAGCAAAAATATGAGCTTCACCTTGTGTCATTTGAACGCTTCAGATGCTAGCACGAAGATAAAATTATTTGTTGTCAACTGAGTTTAACTTGTATTGAACCTGCAACATTCCTTTAAAAAGAATGTATTGTCCTACAAGGTTTTACTTGTCATGAACTTACAGTTAGATAAAGGTTATTTCCCCTTATACATATGCCCTCTCCCTCTGTTCAGAATACAGCACTTGGCTGTGCAGTTATTTACATTTCCTTTGCCTTTTCTCAGGGACTGCAGCTGTGACCTCTCACTCTGACAAAAGGAAGCGCTTGGTTCATAAAGGTTACGCTGAGACTTCACTTGACTGGTTTACCCAGCTGCTGCTTTTTGCCATGCGGCTGCTCTGCGGTCTGCTGCTGCTGCTGTGCCTGGTAATCTGGGCAGCTGATGCACGAAAGGGTGGGAAGGGACTTCGAGGTCGGAGTCGAAAACGTTCAAGTACAGTCAAGCGGTTTGCTGCAGACTGCAAGGAAAGTTCAGTCAATGGGGAAAAGTTCTTTGACTGCCAAGAGCGCCAACTGACAGCGGTACTATTGGGCTGGCCGGAGGACATTCACCACCTGCAGCTGGCACGGAACAAGATTCAGGTGCTGCGAGACAACACCTTCAGTCACTTCCGGAACCTGAGGAGCCTGGATCTCCAACAGAATCAAATTTCCCGCATAGAGGAGGGAGCGTTCAACGGCCTGAGCAGTCTCACCACTTTACTGCTGCAGCACAACCGTCTGCAGGTGGCGAGCGAAGGCACGTTGATCCCCATGCCGCAACTCAAGTACTTGCGACTCCATGATAATCCCTGGAGGTGTGATTGCCAGCTGGACACCCTGGTTAGGTTCATACAAGTGCCCAGTAACCGTAACATCGGTAATTACGCACGATGTGCAGAGCCTAGTGAATTTGAGGGGAGGCAACTGAAGAAGCTGGATGCAGAGCTGCTGTGCTCCCCTCAGCCGGAGAATCCGGAGAATCAGATCTTACCAGCTTCACAAAAAAAGTCTGACGCAACCTCTCTCTGCCACACCTATGTCCACCCTGTGCCCCGTCTAGACTGCAGGAACAGAGGTGAGAAATCTATTTATTGCTTAACAATGTGAGGGACATTTGGGGAGAAGTGGGATAAAAAATAAAGTTTGGGTTGTGAAAGAAAGGAACAGAACACATTGCCTTGTTTGGGAAAATCCAATCATTCACAATTGGCAAATGATGATGACCATAATGGCCAGTGCAAAGGTTCCCACAGTATTTTAAGTTTATGTTGTGATGTTGAAAGTGTCTACAAACAGAAGGGTTACTTAGACAGAGTGAGCGACATTTGGCTAGTTGTGTTACCTCAATCACGAACAATTCTGTCCACCAAAGAGATTTTATTGGCCGAAAGAGCTTTTAATAGGTACTTTATTCAGTGATAAGCATTCCCACTAAAACCATTAAAAAAATTAAACTATTCGACCTCTCTAATGTAGCCTACTACTCAGTTTATTGAATTATCTGTAATTTTGTTAAATAATTTCCATTTCCATGAAACATGAATATGGAAAGATTTGTGAAGAAGGCTGCCAAATGAAATGCAATTAAACAATTAAATCTGACAGAAAGATGAACAGGGTTAGTGTGAAAATGAGCAGTTTCTTTTGTGTCATCATGTACTCTAGTGGTTACTCTGCTGTACCCGTAAGGGCAAAGTGTAATTTATTCCACAATAAACACACAATGAGTAACGCTTTCCTCAAATCCCTAGAAACTCCCTTTTAATTGTGCTAAAGCAGCTTTTTACCTGTACTGTTTAAGAAACGATACATGCATACACAGACACAGTATGAGATGTTGGTGTGCATTTGAGAAAGAAATACAATAAAAAATATAAACTTGTTGATAGATTGATTGATTTCTGAAGAAACATTTCTGAAAGATTTATCATTTCTGCTGACTCAGCATGTGGTAAGTTACTCTAATTCAAAGCAGAGTGGAACAAATGTCTGGTAACATGAAATATAAGATGCAGAGAACTAGCGGAAAGGCAATGAGTATCTTTCCAGCTTCAACATCTGGAGATCCTGCTCTAAGGACAGATTAATGTCATATTCAGACTGTTGTCAAAAGGCAAATCAATGCTCACTAAGATCTCCTTGTGACTATGTCCCCTAAAAAAAGTCTTAGGAAATACCACATTGCTATGGCTATACATGCAAATCTCCATGGGAATCCGAGAACAATGCTGTCTGTGTCATATGCGTGGCTTATAGTGTTTTGGGACAAGAGGGGATTTTTCTGACGAAGAGATGGCTGTAAGATATGACAAAGGAAGACATATATAATTCAGTGTTTAACTATGAAAGAGTCCTTTGTTATTGCAACATTTTTCTCTTCATATGTTCTTTTCCCAGAAAGTCAAATATATCACCAATCAGCATATATTTTATTGAACTGATATATTGAACACTTCAATGCCACTCATTGCACATTTCTGTTACAAAAGCTGAAACTGTTACTGATTGATCTATAAAAACGATAAATCTGATGATCTCTACTTGGCAACTTAAAAATGGCATTTTCCACATATATTTTTCACTTATATGATCTGGAACCCTTAGTTTCAATCTACTGAAAATGAATCTTGAGTTCTCCATCTTATAAAGCAAGGTTCATTATTTTGAAAAACTAGCTAAACGTGCTCTGACATTCATAACAAGACAAGAGACACAGCCAGGCCAAAGACGGATTCATCAGGGTTAGATGAGGCAAGCAAAACGTGTGTGATGCATTACAGTCAATGTGAACTAAATGAAGTCAGATGGGTTTCGAAGTCAGTGGGATTTGGGCTTCTCCACTTGTCAGAAATAGTGAGTCAGCAGTCTGGAGCTGAGGGAGGCATCCTGAATCAAAAGTCACACTTTTTTTTAGCATTACATCATCTGTTCCGGGACCTAAGGGATAAATGGCTATTTCTTTGTCAGCTTTTAAATGGCTTTCGGCAGGAATCTTGTGGCAAGAGCAGGAGACTAAAAGCCAAGTATTTGTGAGCTCAGCTTCTGGGAAAGCTTTTCCTTGAATCAGTCACAAGAATAACGGCATGTTAATTTCTTTGGGTACAATTCAGAAGCCTCCAGATTCCAGAGAAACTGTATAGTATAAAATCTACTCTAGTAGCAACTGTGGGTAAATCTGTTTATATAGGTGACAGAACAAAAAATGTAGACTGCAGAATGTAAAATCTTAGCAAGATCTCTCATTGAAGGCACTCTAGGGTTTAAAACAGGTGCTCTGGCGGGTTCAAGCGGGAAATGCAGCTGTATCTGTTCTGCATGCTGCATAGCTTTCACACATGTCAGGCTGACGAGTCCCACGATAACATTTCCGAATATCACAGAGACAGTGATGTCTCACAGAGTTTCGAATGTTACCACCAAACGTGTGCCATGTGTACGATTTTAATAGCTCTCTCCGTGGTGATATAAATAAATATGGCCAGGCAGGGTTTGCTGGAGCCCTCTAAAGTGTTGCGTTGAGCTTTCGAGTGCCCAGATTCTTCCAAAATAAATAGAGAGCTCCTTCACAACGTTTACTATCACACATAAAATTTAAGCTCCATATACAGATACTAGTTAGTTTGAATGCCATTATCAGTAAAGAGTCCGAGAAAATGACTTTAAAAGACCACCAACGAGGAACCAACTGTACAGAACTTCCAACAATTGTCATGGCAGATGTTTCCATGTATGGTTAGCCTGCTGGAAATCATTTGGCAAGCACTTGGACAATTTTGTACCACACAATATTCCCTTGGAAATCAAAATGAAGCAACATTTGTAGCCGAATGCACTGTCAATCAAACTTGTGATAATTATGAAGGTACCATTACAATAGGCCTACATGATCATAGTAGCCTAATTAAACTCTCTCTTCCACAGACCTTAAAACTGTGCCGGGTGACATCCCGCTGGATATTGTGAGATTGGATTTATCCAGAAACAACATCAAGCAGCTGAGACCAAAGGAGTTTGTAAGCGTTAAAGACCTAAAGCTCTTGAACCTGAGTGGAAACAGTCTTGAAAGCATCGACACAGGTGAGCCATCGGTGCACGAAGAAATCCAGTCATCAAGACGTATACTTATTTGATGGTTGAGGGATGAAAGAACAAAGATTATATACAAAGTACAGGAAGCATGTGTTTGGTGTAAAACAATGTACATAATACAAGGAAGGAGTCTCAATTAAGAATATGTCTGAAATTAAAGCTTTAAAGCATCTTGTCAAGCACCGACTGAAAAGACAACACCAGTTGTGGAATCCATGGTTGGTCAACTGGAAATCATTAACTTTCCTTTCTGTTGGACTCAAAAACTGAGGCACTCCATGTCCCACAATCACTAATCAAAAGGAATGGGTGGGTGAAAGGACCTAAGAAAATTATGAGGTTTTTGAAAAGTAGTCATGAGAAAAATCAAAGCGTGCCTCAACCATGCAGCACAGCTATCAAGAGCTGTTATTGTGGAGAAAGCAATAAACATCAGCATGTTAATTTTCAAGCCTTTACCAATTAGAGAAAACAGAGCAGGGGGTTCGCTGAATAGAATTGCTTGTAAAAAAAGATGTAGGCTATTTCTTGCTGAGTAGACACATTTAACAGCTCTGGGAATCCTGTGTTCATTCTTCCATGCAATGCAAAAAGATTTAGTCTGTTAAAGCCAGTGTTTTCAACAACTGGGATCTGTGTGGAGATGATATATCATTTGAATTAACATTTGCTAATGATCTTAAAGGGGTGGTTGATTATAATTTCACTTTTTTAACTTTAGTTAGTGTGTAATGTTGCTTTTTGAGCATAAACAACATCTGCAAAGTTATGACGCTCAAAGTTCAAAGCAGAGGGAGATATTTTCTTTTACAGAAATAACTTTTAAGGACTACAACACACCGCTGGTAGGGACTACATGAGCTTCCTCCCGGGTTAGTGACACCACTAACCCTAACATTTACATAAACCCATAAACATGATAAAAAATGATCATGACAGAATATGCTAATCAATGACTAGAAGATAATTAACTCCACATCAGCTACATAAATTCATCAACTAACAATTCAGAAATGTCCTGTTGCTTTCTGCATGTTGTCACTTCTTCTTGAGTCTCTCCATATTTGTCTGACTCCAGTTTGAACATAAAAGACTAAAAGTTTTTGAAATTTTCAGTGTGTGACTGTGTGAGGTAATCGGAGCTGCTAACACATGAGCTCTTGAAACTCCGCCCTCTTTGCCGGGAACAGCAGCTCATTTGCATTTAAAGGGACACACATAAAAACAGCGCGTTTTTGCTCACTATCAAAAAGTGACAATTTTAACATGCTATTAAAAAATAGCATACACACTCAAGGGACATCAGAGACTTATTTTACATTATACCATCCCTTTAATGATGGCTAAAGTGTTACCAAGACAGCACAGCTGGGTTGGTTGGGAGTGGTTGGTTCCTAAACTTTCTGAAAATCTTATTATCAGAGTATGTCAGATAATGTACAGTCAACTGTGTTTGGTTTAAAGCAAACCCATTTCAAAAGTCCTTTGTAAGTAATAATACATGGCATGTATTTAATTACCTGACCACTGTAGACCCCTGCCTGCATTTTTAAGTCAAGTCTACCCCAAAAATGCTTCCTCAGACGTTTTTTGGTATGCGACTAATTCACATTAGTCTTTTTCTCTCACTATAGAGAGAAATACAAACAAAAGCCAAGTACTTGCTGATGTTGTTATAATTATAAGACACTTAATCCTTTCTAAACTGCTTCAAAAAATGCACTTAATCACAGCCAGTTGTTTCTAATGAACAGACCAGCAGGGTGTGTCATCTAATGGTTCCCAAGAGAGATGATAACACTGATTCAGTCTCACAACAGAACTGCAGTCTTCCTTCTGTTTAGTTCATCAGTCAGCTCAGATATCACAGCGAGAGCACAGCTTGAACAACAGACAATTTCCCTCACTTCAATGTAAAAGATGTGTAATTCATTCAGACTTATTCTCTAATTAAAGAAATGATCTGGGTTCAATTAAAACACATAAAATAATGTGTAATCAGTAAAAAAAAGAACAAAAAAAATGTAATGCACTTATGGTGGAAATCTATTGAGAGATTGTACCAGACTGTTTAAAAGCAGAAATGTCACAGTCACTCCAAAGGAAGTTATTCTCTATATCAGTAAGCACTGTTTCTGAACTCCCTGAACCGCCTCGATTGTAGTCTATAGAGTTTTCTTCCGGGAATGTACACGTCACAATATCCCTCATTTAAATAATTAGGCTACCGCCCAAGGCATATACAATAGACCTGGTTGAGTTGCGTTAGTTGTTTGTGAAACACGTGGTTGTGGTAAGGGGTGTGACATTTCCGAAACACATTCGAAGCAGTTGACCAATCACAACACAATGGTCCATCCAACCAATCAGACAACATTGCGCTTCCTGGGAGGAGGGGCTTCATAGAGACGGGAACTAAACAGAGAGTTACTGACAGACTGGGAAGAGAGTTGCTACAACAATGTAAAAAAAAAAGTTAAAAATAATGTGTTTATTAAAGGCACACTGCAAGATTTGTACCTTAATATAACAGCTTTGAAATAATTTCGATGGTAAACTAACTCGTAGTAGGGCGAATCATCCCGATAGCAGAGCAGGGGGGGATGCCGCTGGCAAAACCTGCAATGCAAGTTTGAGAGGTGGCGCCCTCCCAAATCTCGCAAGAATCACGACTTGCTTTACGGCTCGACGTCACATACATCAACAACACATGAAGCAGCCTCTATGGAAGACACTAGCACGCGTTTCAGACGTGAATCATGGCAGAGTCGACGAAGAAAGTGCGGTCTGAAGAGTGCAGAGTTGGCTCTGTGTGAGTGGTATTTACGACACTAACATTAAATACAAGTACTCCACAGCGACTCTAGGGGTCGCTGTTTGAGAAAAACGGAAACTGCATAGTGTGCCTTTAAACATTCAAGCATGAAAACCCAAAAAAGACTTTGGAAAAGGGTATAATAGGTTGTGTTTAACTGAATTATTCAGTCAAGAATATATATATTACATTTATATAATCATATAAACCAAGTATAAATCACAAATATATAAAATCATATAAATCTATTTTATTTATAATAACACATAACCAGACATATTTCATAATGTATTTTCTAAAAAATAGTTTAAAATCTATCTTAAAATCTAAACGTTTTGAAAGAAATCTGAAGAGACAGTCTATCTATTTACTGTTTTTTTTTTTCTGTTTTCTGTAGCTGCCTTTATGGGTCTACTGTACTTGGGAGAATTGGACCTGTCCAACAACAGCCTGAAATTTTTTCAATATGGCGTTTTGGAGGACCTGTACTTCCTGAAGAAACTGTCTCTGGGGGACAATCCCTGGATTTGTGATTACAACATTCATTACTTGATCTACTGGCTGAAGCACCACCGCGGTGTGTCCCACACAGGTCTGGTGTGCAGTGAACCAGAAGAGTTTCGTGGTTGGCCGGTGGAAAACTACGTGAAGACCTACAACGCAGACTGTCCTAAAGACAAGCAGCTGGGCCAGTCACCTGCCACTGACCCGGAGGGCATCACAGCTCAGGAGCTCACTGCTGTAATAGACGAAGAGGAGCTGGTTTTAGAATTGGGGCCCAGACCTTACAGAGGGCCCAAGAAATATGAGATCATCCGTCTGTCTTAAGGCAGAAACTGTGATGTTGTTGGGAACTTTTTTATTTTGTCATGAACAAATTGTTTTTCCAGCAAAATTTAGACTGACACAGTTGCAGATTCATTCAGTCCAATCAGAATTCATGCGGTTGATGTTTACGTACACTATTGTGTTTAGTATTTTTTTATGAGTAATTTTGTAAATTGAATCTTGATAAATAAAATTACAGATTTTTTTTATTCATCGATGGGTCTGATGTTTCTTCATTAACTAAGTATGCACACAGTCACAAATGCGTAAAGGGATAGTTCATCTAAACATAAGTATTCCAACATCATTTACTAATCGTTCACGTATTTGAGTTGAGTGTGTTTTGGGCCTAAAGGGACGGTAACACTGCCAAATGCAAAGTTTCAAATTTCACTCCTTTCCAAAGTTCAAGTTTGGTGAACTCGTCTCACATGAAGACGTGTGACCACGGCGTGACCTCTTGGCTGAATTAAAACAATGCATATTTTTGCAGTAAAGTTAAGAAGATTGTATATTTTTACATTCTGAAAGTAATACTATTTATTATACGTTAAACTATTTGTTATGGCAAAAAGGTCATATCACAACCATTAAAGAAATTTTGTGTGCTCTAAGTCTAGAGTAACCCCGCACCACGGCTTAAGCATGCAACAGTTTCATTAAATTCAACTAACTTGCTCATTAAGATTCTCGTCAGTCTGTTGCTCTGCAATGACAATAGTTCAATTCAATTCAATTCACATTGATTTGTATAGCGCTTTTCACAATACACATCGTTTCAAAGCAGCTTTACAGAAAATGCATGTGTCTACATTACAATTTAGAGTGATCTGTTATCAGAGGTGACTGTGTCCGAGTAATGCATTTCAGAAATGTACATACACAAATCACACAGTTTGCTAATAATAATTTACGGCAGAAACAATGAGATCATTGAAGTAATTATTGCAAGTTGTGAACAATGCATGAGAATGCAATGCATTACATAAAGTCGTGATGTGAATTTAATTCGGACACATTTTAGGATGCAACAACGTATGAAGTTGTTCACATACTTGCGCGGAGTATGTTTCAGGCCCCTGTAAGCATATATATGATTTATTTCCCCCTGCAAGGCACCCACATTGGTGTCCCACACAAGTTGGAGCCCACATGCTCATTTGTTATGGAGCCCATAAGCTAATTCTCCAACAAGATGTAGCACAAAGAGAAACTATACAGTAAATGGAGACGTGTATAAGCACATGAAGTCAGTCCTGTGATGTATATGTCTGGAGAAAATTGGCCATAAGTGACTGAAACATTGGAAAGGCATTTTTCCTGAGGGGGAAGGGCAGGCATAATACCTTTTTTTTCTTATCTCCATTCTGTCTGAAAAGAAACAGATGCAATCTGCAGTTTCTGTCACTGCTTTGAGAGAATGCAATGAGTGAAAGATCTGGGAAAAATGTTCTGCAGTTCAGGTGGAGGTCCATATGGGGACTTTATGCATTTGAGGGGAAACATGGCTGGCAGGGAATCAAAGTAAATAAATGGATGAAGACCTCATCCTTTTAATTAATAACTGTTGTCAGCAGCACAGATGTTTTCAGCATTGAATCTGAGTGGTGTGATTCTGCTACACTGTTTAGTTGCCTCTAACATGAAGAGCAAGTGAGGGGTTTGAGTGATAAATGCCCTGAGTTAGTGAAAACTGAGGCACTGGTTAAGCTCTCAGTGGGAGTGAACCTACCATCATACTGTGACCTATAATGCAGAACAGTCAGTGCTGTTAAATTTTCCACAGCTTACTTGGAAACGGAGAGCTGATTCACACAATGACGGGAAACTGGCTAATAGGCTAAATGATTTAAGAAAATCATAGTATAGTCAAAGATTGATATTCACATTAAAGGTGCTATAATAAATGTTTGTATTTTTTGCTAACTTTGTCATCCTTAGCCTTTGTTCACACTACACACACATCTGTTTTGACGTTCAAATCTGCAATTTAGGACTGACTGTGCTGTAATTCTTGTCAAGTGATGAAATCTGTTCCATTTGTTCAGACAGTGTAGACAATATATCATGTATCTACATGCATTACTATAGAAAGCATGTAAGCATGAGCATAATGCCAAGACACATTGTGCCCCAATTCACATACTTATGCACTATTCTATGTCATTTTATATTATAGTATGACTAGTGTGAGTAGTATGTTCACACTGAAAAATGCACCTCAAATACCCAGATTATGCACCTAAATAACCACACACAAAAAAAACAAGAAAAAAAAACATTTCTTAAATACCGAAGACTGACACTGAATAAAATGTTCCCTGTTAAAAAAGAAAACACTGTCTCTTTATTCACTCACACATAATAAACTGTGGGAAAACTGGCTATTTCAGGAATGGTTTAGTCTTTTGTCCTTTTAAAGATAAAGTACTTACAAAAACTATAAATAACTTTCATAACAGCACGAGGGCTGGTTCATGCCCAACGATAAGTGGTTCAAGGACTGCAATGCCAAAATAAAAGCACTCGGGTCAATATCAACACACATCTTTTTATAAACGGTGTGTTAAAGCATAGCTGAAGGGACAATAACATGTGAATTCAAATAGGAAACCACAACGAAAGTTTTACACAGATGTAGGTACATAAATTGTACTTTTACAGTGGTAATTGTGTCCTATTCAAAACTTACCTACGAACTTACCACTAGGTCGTCTGTCTGTATGAATGAAAGCATCTGATATCTAGAGCAGCCTGGGCCAGTAATTTCCACCCTCTGCTGGCAGAAAAGCGTTATTGCAAAATACACCGCGACGTTCAACCCAAAATGAAACTTCTGTCATCATTTACACATTCTCATGTTTTTTTAAACACATGGCTTCGCAGAAAAAAATAAATAAAAAAATAAGACTTTTCCAGGCAATGACAATAAAAGGGGAGGAAAAAAGAATACAAAAGCACCATACAATAGCATTATTCTATATGACTAGTCATGTACTATGCCAATAGTGTATCTAAAACATACGGTTGAGCGACGAACAACCCGAAAATTAAGTCATTATATTAAATAATTTGACTTAATCATTCATTCATTCATTAATCCATCAAAATATTATTATAAAATACATGTTACTTATAAATATTAAACATAAAAAGTAGGAGGGTAGAACAAATCATTAAACATAAAAACAAAACTCTCACAGGAAAAGGCATACATTGACAACATAATCAGTTAGTAATATGTAGTTGGTTTTCTCTTATTGTTTCGTCATTCAATTTCTTTGTATGACAGCCTGGCCAAAATTATCACAAATAAAACAATTAACTCAACACAACTACGCAATATGCTTTAACAATTATTATTTAATTATTATTTGATGTCGATTTTCCTAGTCCGGACTTTTGGCCATTAACAAACGGAAACTGTCAAAAGAAGTCTTTTATTTTGAAAGGCGACTCTGGCCGCCATCATCATCACGTAACAGTGCGTCGCTGCTGTCAATGTTGGATCGGGTAACTTTACAGCAGCTGCTAAAATTATTTACTCTAGTCTCTTAATGCACTTATTATGGTTTGTAAAGTTTTGAGTGCATGCAGTAGGTTACACCCAGCAGAGGTGTTTATTTATGAAACAAGTGCAGTATGCACTGTTGATCAAGCACTGTTCTTATCATGACATTTCAATATAGCAACAGCTAAAACTATATTCACGGACTTACAGTCAAGGACAACAGGACATGCTTCATCTTGCGCTGGTTTAAATGCACGAGGTTAGTTTCCCTAGTGGTTCGGTTGCTTTGACAACACGGGAAGCCGTTATGCGTTTATGCTGGAGTAGTTGTGTTTCTACAACAACACAAGTGTGAATGAATCACTGGAGACCAGCTTGAGCTTTACATCTAATCACTTGAGAGCAGAGGAGCCAGTAAGGAAGGACTCTTGTGCTGCTCATGTAGTGATTAGATGTTTTGTTCGTGCTAACTAGACTCTTATAAGTGATTTAAAATAGTCAGTCCTGATGAGATGTGGTTGCATCTCTTGACTTTGGCTGGCTGAAGTCATTAGTGTTGATTGAGATTCTCTTGAAGGGAAGGGAAGTATAAAAATCTTTTTCTTTTGTTCCCTCACTCCCTTTTCTCTGTCTCTACCTGCTATGGACCAGATGAACCCTCCAGCATTAGGGCAGTCATCTGCCCTGTTCCCAAACCTGCAGCAGCCTGCAGGAGGAGTTGGGAAAACCGCAGTCCTCCTGGCCAGTTCTTCAGGGCTCACCAGCTCTGATATGGAGCTCCAGAAAATGCTCATCGACGAGCGAATGCGCTGTGAGAACCACAAGACCAACTACCAGACCTTGAAAGCGGAGCACACCAGGTGAGTGACTGTGTGAAACTTCAAGGTTGATCATTTCTACAGTTCTGGGATGCATTGTTGGGTTCAATTCTGCAAATGTGTTTGCGTGTACAGGCTGCAGGATGAATACACCCGGGCGCAGAGTGAACTGAAACGGCTGCTAGGTGATCGACAGGTCGCTCAGGAGAAACAGCAGCTGCTGCTGGCCGAGCTCAGAGGAGAACTGCTGGATAAAACACGAGAGCTGGAGGAGCTCAAACTGCAGGTACACATTACTGTCCACTTTACACTTCATTTTACATAGGTAGGCAACACAGAGAGTAACTTTCAGTATTTATTGTAAGCAATTTCATTATGTCACTCAAAAATATTATGTAAAACTCTAGTTTTTGACATACTAGTTGCTACTAATTAAAACTTAATAATACCAAAACTAATCGCTCATACATTCAGATAACAATATTCAAAGTTTCATGAAAATTCTTATTATTGCACATCAATTAATAATTATTGCAATACAGATAAAACATTTGGATACACCTTCTAGTTCTTTATTGTGACTGACTATTCCACATTTTAGAATAATATTGAATTAATAAACCATTAGGAAATATGAGGAATTGGAAAAATATTAATTGATATCTTATATTTATCTTCTGTTCTTGTCACACACACACTCACACTCACACACACACTCTCACACAATGCTTTGTCCAGATTTTTTAGGAAAACAAAGTTTTCATTTATGCTGAAAATGAATGAAATCAGGACTATAGAGCGTTATTAAACATTAAATATAAAGCATTTTAGTATTTAAATACTGTTATAGCATTTTAAATGTGCTTTTATATTTATATTTACAGTTTCACTTTTGTAATTTTAGTAATAAAAGTACTAAAAGTTTTAGTATTTTTTTTTTTCAGTTTTAGTAATTTTTTGAAGCTTTTCATATTTCTATTTAGCTTAATTTTTTTTT
Source organism: Squalius cephalus (assembly GCF_949319135.1). Taxonomy (NCBI): domain Eukaryota; kingdom Metazoa; phylum Chordata; class Actinopteri; order Cypriniformes; family Leuciscidae; genus Squalius; species Squalius cephalus. The sequence continues at coordinate 40,405,459 of NC_137125.1, forward strand.
AATTTTTAGTCATTTTAGTACTTCAACTAAACCTTTATTATTTCATTTTTAATAGTTGTAATTAACAATAACAACACTATATAAACGTATTTTGGTGCTGCAGAGATAAGCAAACAAAAGTGTTTTAATACGCTTAAATAAAGGCCCGTATGTTAACTATAAAGTCCACACCACAACTATAACGATAATGGCACAGAGAAACAATATCATTGGAATCACTTTCAGAACAATTTTTTCCAGCTGATGATTGATAAAAACATTGACAGCCAATCAAATTCCATCCTGCTTTAAAAAGCTTGAGCATTTGAAGCACTAGACGACATAACTGCAGCAAGAGCTTATCATAAACAGAACGATATTGCGCATTGGTGTGGACAATAATATAGTCATCGTTTTAGATATCGTTCTTGGTGTTGAACAGGCCTTTAGACATTTGGCTGACGAAGTAGCACTTTTTTGTGTTGTGTTGATCATGTGTTTGTGTATGTGTTTAAGGTGCTGACCCCTCAGCGGCTAGAGCTCTTGAGAGCTCAGGTGCAGCAGGAGTTGGAGGCTCCCATCAGAGAACGCTTCAACAAACTCCAGGAGGTAACAGACGCCCCTCTGCACCAGCTGACTCCCACTCCGCAACTATTAACTCCACTTGCCATGACAGCTACATGAGTACATGCTACGAACAGAATCCTGTCCATAACAGATGGAAAACAAACTGATAGCTTTGTCTTTACTGCATGTTATGAAAGACTTTTAGATACTGTTTAATGTAGGTTTAGTCTTGATATGCTCTTCTTTATTTCTCTCCCTGACAGGAAGCAGAGAATTACAGGTCAGAGTATAATAAGCTTCGTTATGACCTCACTTTCCTCAAGTCAGAGTTTGACCACCAGAAAGAGGAGCACGCTCGAGTCCTGGAGGAGAGACGGATACGACATGAAGCTGATGTATGTTTTCTCTATTTGAAACTGTGTTTTGACCCAGCAGCGTCTCTTTATGAAGGAGTGTCATATATGTGATTCTGCAGGTGGCTCGACTCGAGCATGATAAGGAGGATCTGGCCGCTCAGCTGCAGAGCGGAGATCCGGCACGGAACGGGAAGCGTGTCGAAGCACTGCTGAGGGAGAAAGCTCAACTGCACCAGCGGCTCAGAGTCCTGGAAGCGGAGGTCACTGAACTCAGAGCAGAGAGAAACAACTCAGGTGCTCAGGCTGAAAACGTGCAGCGGATTCAGATCCGGCAGCTGGCCGAAACCCAGGCTGCAGTGAAAGCCCTGGAGGTGAGCGTACTAAAGTAAAGAGTAATGATAAAATAAGTTTATGCTTTACTGTTTAGTAAAAACGGTGTAGTTCAGTGTATAAAGTCAGATATATTTTTTGAATATTAAAAGCTATAACAAATTTGTCAGAGCGGTGGCACAGTGGGTAATACACATGCTCATGATACATGAAGAACCATTCACTCAGTATTCCAATCCCATTTCCTCCCTTTCTCAAAGCTGTCAAAAAAAAATGTAAATTATTATATATATATATATATATATATATACACTCACCTAAAGGATTATTAGGAACACCTGTTCAATTTCTCATTAATGCAATTATCTAATCAACCAATCACATGGCAGTTGCTTCAATGCATTTAGGGGTGTGGTCCTGGTCAAGACAATCTCCTGAACTCCAAACTGAATGTCAGAATGGGAAAGAAAGGTGATTTAAGCAATTTTGAGCGTGGCATGGTTGTTGGTGCCAGACGGGCCGGTCTGAGTATTTCACAATCTCAGTTACTGGGATTTTCATGCACAACCATTTCTAGGGTTTACAAAGAATGGTGTGAAAAGGGAAAAACATCCAGTATGCAGCAGTCCTGTGGGCGAAAATGCCTTTGTTGATGCTAGAGGTCAGAGGAGAATGGGCCGACTGATTCAAGCTGATAGAAGAGCAACTTTGACTGAAATAACCACTCGTTACAACCGAGGTATGCAGCAAAGCATTTGTCAAGCCACAACACGCACAACCTTGAGGCGGATGGGCTACAACAGCAGAAGACCCCACCGGGTACCACTCATCTCCACTACAAATAGGAAAAAGAGGCTACAATTTGCACAAGCTCACCAAAATTGGACAGTTGAAGACTGGAAAAATGTTGCCTGTTGAAAATGTTCTTGAACATGACAATGAGTTAACTGTACTAAAATGGCCCCCACAGTCACCAGATCTCAACCCAATAGAGCATCTTTGGGATGTGGTGGAACGGGAGCTTCGTGCCCTTGATGTGCATCCCACAAATCTCCATCAACTGCAAGATGCTATCCTATCAATATGGGCCAACATTTCTAAAGAATGCTTTCAGCACCTTGTTGAATCAATGCCACGTAGAATTAAGGCAGTTCTGAAGGCGAAAGGGGGTCAAACACAGTATTAGTATGGTGTTCCTAATAATCCTTTAGGTGAGTGTGTATATATATATTACTATTTTTAATGTTTTTGAAAGAAATCTTTTATGCTTATCGAGCTTGCATTTATTTAATCAGAAATCTTTATATATTATGAAATATTTCTATATTCTATATAATATAGTGAAATATAATTACAATTTAAAATAATAGTTTTCTTTTTGAATATACTTTAAAATATAAGTTATAATAGCTGTATTTTCAGCATCATTACTTCAGTCTTCAGTGTCACATGATCCTTCAGAAATCATTCTTCTAATATGCTGATTTTATACTCAGTTATTATCAATGTTGAAAAGAGTTGTGCTGCTTAATATTTTTTAATAAACTGTGACACATTTTTCAGGATTCATTGATGAATAAAAAGTTTAAAAAAAAGAACAGCATTTATTCAAAATAGAACAATATAAATCTGTACTATTACTTTTTATCAATTTAACACATCCTTCCTGAATAAAAGTAATTAATTTCTTTCAAAAAAGAAAGAAAAAAATACTGACTCCAAACTTTTTATTCATCAAAGACGCCTGAAAAAGTATCACGGGTTATAAAAAAAAAAAATGTTTTACCGCACAAGCACAACTGTTTCCAACATTGATAATAATCAGCATATTAGAATGACATATTAGCATATTAGAAGGATCATGTGACACTGAAGACGATGATGCTGAAAATTGAGCTATTTAATATTCATAAATATTTTAAGTATAAAATAAGTTATGTACTGTGGAGTCAAAAAGTCTGAGATCACATAAAACGTCTACAATTAAATCTAATTCAAACTTATGAATATTATGAATATTTTATTTGAAATATATTATGTTCTGCATTTCAGCATGTATTTATTCAAATGTGACACAACATGTGTTATATAAATTAAAACAATATTTTATCAAGATCCATCTGTTAATGTGCAGGCGGAGAAGCAGTCTATTCGTATGCAGTTGGACCGGACAGAAAGTGAACTTCTTCTATCTCAGGAACAAAACACACTCCTCACAGGCAAACTGCACAAAGCCGAGCGGGAGATCAACTCACTCAGCAGTCAGGTACACGAACACAGCCTGGACGACCTGACCAGTCAGATTCTATGATCTCATGTCCCCATGCTTGATATCTGTAGCAATATATCCTGGCAATTGTGTATGATTTATTGTCCAGGTTGAAGAGATGAAGCACACGCACAAGCTGGACTTGAGTAACGTAAAACTAGAGTGTGTCAGAGCCAAAGGAGAAATAGAAAGAGACAGAGACACACTGCAGTGCCAAGTAGAGGGTAAACATATGCTTCCTTCTCTTTTACTTTCTTTAAACCTGTTTTACATTAATAACAGTGTCTTTCTCTCTCAGGTCTGCAGTCAGATATTGAGGTCATGAAGTCAGCGTTGGAGAGAAATAAAGACTTGATATCTGAAAAAGAGCGAGAGATGGTGCGCAGGGTTCAGGCAGCGAGAGAGGAGGAGATACACAAGATGGCCACCCTTCAGGAAGAGAAGTAAGCACTAATATTATCAGACAAGGTTCTAATTTTAAAGCCTCGTGGGATTTTCTACATCTTAATGCGTTTATTTTATCGTCACCAGGCTGGAGCTGGAGAATCGTTTATCTGAGCTCGAACAGCAGAGAGCTCTTCAGGAGGCAACAGGAAACTCTCAGAAAGAGGAGTGGGAGGAGCGTCTCCGTGCCGCCCAGCTGGGGGAGGAGTCTGTTCGTAAGGAACTGCAAAACCTGAGGCAAGTTTCTTGAGGGTCATTTATTTTTTATTAAAGTCCACATGAAATCAGAATGAACCCTTTTTACTTCCTGGTCTTATTTGGAAAATTAAGTCCCGCTTTTGTTGTTAAAGGGGGGGTGAAATGCTCATTTTCACTCAATCTCCTGTTAATCTTGAGTACCTATAGAGTAATATTGCATCCTTCATATCTCCAAAAAGTCTTTTGTTTTATTAAATTTTTAACAGAAAGATAGGCTGTACCGAGTCTTTCCGGAAAAAACCGAGCGGCTGGGGGCGGGCCGTGTGGGCGAAGCTTAGCTGTGCTAACGCGCCAAGCTAGTGACAACACACAGAGACATTTGTTCAACAAACAGTTTTACTCACCGTCCGGTTCCAACGCACGACCACGAACCTTTATCATTGTGACTGCTTGATCCTTAAGCATTAGACGATCTGCAAATCCGTCGATATGGGCTTTGTTCATAAAACAATCATCGTCGAGATGCAGGGAACAAAAGTCTTACACAACTCCGTTTATGCTCAGGAAAACAAACTCAATCCACGGGTTCCTTAACGCTGGATTCTTTGGGAATCTGTGCAGGGTTGTCTTGCCCTGGCAACCAAAAACACACTTCTTTGGTGACATTGACTTCCCAAAAGCCGGGCAGGGCGCTTTGATGGCGAACTGCTTTCACTCTCTTGCTCTAGTCTTCGAGTGCGCGCGCGCCCGCGATCTTACCGGAGAAGTGCCCTTACGACCCATATAAGGAAATTCCGCCCTATCTTACGTAAGACAGAGCCATACTCGAAAAAAACTTTCCGAAACTTGTGACAAACCGGAAGGAGTATTTTTGGAACAAAAATACTCCTTCAAACGTACAACTTAGTTTTTGAAACTTTGTCCATGTTTAGCATGGGAATCCAACTCTTTACCAGTGTAAAAAACTCAGTATGCATGAAATAGCATTTCACCCCCCCTTTAAAGTCACAATGAAACGGAAGTAGCAACAGATCTTTTCTTACATATTGTGATGTATAAAATCATACAGATTATCGTCAAAGAAAAACGTAGGCCAGGGACTTGGTTCTGTAAATCGGTTGTTGTGGGATTTTAAGTTTTTTGACTCAAAAATGGAAGGAGATGAACGTGAGCTTGCAGGGGCGGGGTTTAAGCGGACCAAATCATTGGAGAATTCCTGCATACGTCACTAGAGAGAAGTCTGTCGTTTCACCTGAAGATCCAGTTGTGACATTTTGATTAAAAAATATATTTTTTAAATGAAACCTATACATGGATATGAACCTATTCATGAATAAGATCTATTTAATGGTGTTACATTAAATATGTTTCTCCCTGGAAGGTCCAGGAGATAAAATAGGTTGCAAATGCCATTTATGTTGACTTTGAGTTACTTTTACTTTTAAATTACTTAAATGCTCAGTAGCTGTAAATGGCAAAATAATATGATTTTCTATCCGATTACATGTGATACAGAGCCAAAGTTCAGCAGCAGGGTCAACAGCTGGAAGAGCTGGAGACCTCAAGAGCAGAAAATGCAGACCTGAGACGGGTAAGTGCTGTAAAATGAGGGAAATTACTGTGAATGCACATAATATTGAGGTGGAAGTCATGACGTTTCACATAACTCAAATAAATGTAGTGAATTGTGTTTATCAGCAAAATGCTGAGCTGAACCTACAGATAGGAACTCTTTCTCACTCGGAGAGTGAGCTGCTGGACACCAACAGCAGACTGAGAGAAAGTCTGGAGCGAGTGAGAGAGGACCTACGGAGCGCTCGCACACAAATGGAACGGACCCAACAGGAAGCCGAGAGGTACGCCTTACGGTAACCTGGATACTGGCAACGCTGTAAAAGGGGAACCAGAAATATTTCAGAGAATGCTGACAGCTTGCTGAGCGAGCATCAAAATGTGTTGTTTAGCATTTTTTTCAGATTAGAGGCTTAAAATAGAGTTGATTGCTAAGATGAAATGTTGGTTCTAAAGCAAGATTTAGCTTGTATAAAAGTGCTTGATGGACATTTTTCCCCTCAATGACAAATATGGATGATTTGTTGATAATGGTACATTAGATCTTTTTTGTCCTGAAATCATTTAAAAAATGAAACCAAATCATTATCATATCAAGCCATGTACCTAAAATTATATAGATTTAATCTTTCTGTATGTAAATTATTTATCCTGTTTATCTATCCGGTGTCTTATTTGTCTATTTTTTAATACGATTTTACTCTGTTTTTTCTATGAAAATAGAGCCTTAGATGCTGACATGGTGTTAAACAATCAAATCAAATAAATTCACGCTCAGATACACTTCAAATGTTTGTTTTTTTGTGGATAGTGAGTGAAATAAATTGTCAACGTTTTATTGTCACAGGTTGGTGGAGGAGAGAAGGGTGGAATGGTTGGAGGAGAAACACAAACTGCAGGACAGAGAAGCGGAACTACGGGAGAAATACAGCCAGGCTAAAGAGCGCTTGCAGAGGGCAGCATTTGCTCAGAAAAAGGTAGTGCGTAAAGCCGTCAAACTACATTTTGCTTATACTCTCTTTGGGTTTAGGAATTTTTTTCTTCTTCTTCTTCTTCTTCTTCTTCATAATGATTACTATTAAAGGTGCATTATTGGTCTGTTTTCTTATCCAGAGGAAAACCATGACTGAAGTAAAAGAAAACAAACTCCAAGACAAGATTCAGCTCCTAGAAGCCAAGATAGAAGAGCTTGAAATTGAAGCAAGCACTGCAAAAAAGTACTTTCTTGTTCTGTTTATAACATATATATTATAATATATATATATATATATATATATATATATATATATATATATATATTATAATGATCATGTAAATTAAATATAACAAATTAAATGTACAATATTTTATATTGTGTGTATGGTTTTAATGGGCTGTTTACACAGAACGCGTTTTTTCATTGTTTTTCAACGGCTAGACGGACATCTTTAACTGCGCTCCTATGTTTTGCAGCGTCTCGCACATGATATGGCATTCGAAAATTCAGCGCTAAAGTTAAAATAACGCGTCTCTAGACCGTATAACTTTTTTTCATTTCACTGACCTGGCTGCGTCTTGTGTTTTTAACAGCAAAAACACATTCTTCGTGAACCGGCCCTTTGGGTATTTGTTGTTATTTATGTGCGTGTGTGTCTTTTTGTATAATATTTCTAATTTATTGATGTGTTTGTGTGCTCAGGAAATCCTCATACTCTGAAGAACACGCTCAGCTCAGCAAGCGTCTAAAAGAGCTGCAGAGGAGACACAACGAGTTTCGCCGTCTGTTGCTGGGCAACCAGATGACCTCCTCCACCCCTTTGGCCCAATCCCTCCTCATCCCAGCAGAGTCCATCTTCTCAAACATACAGGTGTCTGCAATCATCCCATCCACATAGTAGAATATTCTCTTGTCAGCCATAACAAAACCCAGGACATAAATCTACCGCTTTCCCATCCTCCTCTCTCTCTTATCCCCTCTTCTTCCCACTCATCTGTTCCTGCATTTCCTGTCTCAGGAGGAGCAGCACCAGAGGGAGTTGTGTGTGCTGCGGAGACGCTTGGAAGAGTTGGAAAACAGTCAGCAACAGCAGCTGGAAGAGCTGGCTGCTCCTCTGGACAGAGACAGAGAGAGACTCTCAAGCCCACGGGACGTCCTTCCAGACCTTTCTTAACCACTACTACCTGTGTTTTCATTCTTCCTGTGCCAAAAACCAGACAAACTGTGACATTTGTGAGCCGTTTTCTTTTAAACGACTCGTGCTTCGCAACACAAAGGTCAGAGTGGTAATAATAAAAACCTGTTGCACTATTTTTTAATTATTTGTCTAGTGTTTTATTTTTTTTATTTTTTACTGAGGGGGTTACATTGAAGTTTACATACATTGTGGGTTCGGTTGTCGAATGACCTGAACATTTTTTCAAATCTGACAAGCCATGTTTTATATTTTATTTTTGATATTTACCATATCTTTGTGAGTCCAAATGTGCATCTACACTTGACTGGATACAGGGGCTGACATTGTGTATGTATTAAATTAAAATGATTTCATTCTGACAAGCATGTCTCTAAAAGCACTCACCCATGAAACGTGTTTTTAATAAAGAACTACATCGTGTCTTATCTTTTTAATTCTTGATTACTTGCTTTGACAGAATAACAATGAGTAAACTACAACTAAATTAAGCCTAATCAAAGAACCGGAACGTCTGCCAGAAATGGCAATTTAATTTAAGTGGTGGGCCACAACACAATGATAAATTATTTCTAGTACTGTCAAATCGATTATTCACATCTAATATATAAGTTTTTGTTTATATGTGTGTATATATTATATAATATGAATGTGTGTACATATATGTACATGTGTACACACACATATACTGTATGTATATATACATATATATATATTTACATATTTACTTGACTTAAAGCAGATTTAAACTTTAAAAATGAAATTTAGTTCTGTCAAATCGACAAAGTTTTTGTTTATATGTGTATATATTATATATGTATATGTGTATATATATATATATATGTTTATACAGTATATATGTATATATATATGTATGTATATATATGTATATTATATATATATATATATATATATATATGTATATATATATATACATGTATATATGTGTGTGTGTATATATATATATATATATATATGTGTGTGTGTATATACAGTATATATATATATATATATATATATATATATATATATATATATATATATATATATATATATATGAAGAGTTCAGATGCAAAAGCCTCTAAATGCCATCTGAAATTTTCTCATAGAATGATAATTTTTATCAAGCTTGTATATTTAAGTTCAGTAATTTCACTTAAATGGCAATTAATAGGTAATCTTCATTGCCATTTAAGTGAAATTATTGAATTTAAATTTATGAGCTTGATAAAAATGATCATTCTATAAGAAAATTTCAGATGGCATTTAGAGGCTTTTGCATCTGAACTCTTCATATATATATATATATATATATATATATAATAGCCTATATACACATATATTATATAAACAAAAACTTTCTGTCGATTTGACAGAACTAAATTTCATTTTTAAAGTTTAAATCTGCTTTAAGTCAAGTCTATGTCTGTGTTTCAAAACATATTGAGCAACCTATCCAGACAGCACATGCCCAAAACGCAGTGCGCATAACCCGATCTCATGAGAAAACGTAACATTTTCACGTTTTGGTGAATTCATATAAACTTACAATAGTTTGTAAGCATCAAGTGAAAATTACGAATGATTGAATTCACCACCAATTCGCCAAAACGTAAAATACTTACGAATTACCATGAGACCATGATGTTCTGAATGTGCGCACACTATGTTGTCTTTAAATGATGCTCAAAAATCCTGCAGTTGATGCTTAGTGCTGTACTGTACAACATGCAATGATTGCTTTCCTAGGCTCGTGCAGCAAAATGTATCCATCCTGCTGACTCGGAATGATATGCTGTTGAGGTAGGCAGCTCACTTCGCTTTGAAACACAAGCGTCTGCGGACGGTGAGTCGATACCCGGACAGTGGCGCACACTCCTCCTCCTCCTCCAGCGCGCATCTTCTGAGGCACCAGGAAACTTGCCGCTTTCTATCTGTCATACAGTCATGAACTGGAAACTGCTCGTGTTCGGTAGTGTGTGCTTACTGGTCTTGGGCGAGGACGCGTTCGTCCAAGGGAAGCGCGACGCGCGAACATTAACTTTCTCTCGGACTGCACGCGGACACTCGAGACGCAGACGGGACACCTGGACTGGACAAACGCGTTTCACAGCATGCAAGACTCCACTGTCACCCAAAGACCAAGAGATTCTGCTCAGCCACACACACGAGGTGAGAACGAGACACTGAAGGTCACAATCCAAATGCAGTATGCTTTTTTTATGCTGTTTTTTTACTTTTGACATTGAGTCAAAAAAGTGGCCTAATTTACCTGAGTGCATACTACATTTATGGCGACAAAGTTTATAGTTGTGTTAAAATAATTTCTGTACATATTTACTAACAGTTATGTATTAGATATTTTAATAATAGCCTATTTTTTTTAATTTATTTATTTTTGTCCAATGTTGTTTTGGACACTGAAACTATTTACTTTAATATATTTAAGAATAAGAGCCTTATTTTATATGTAAGGTTCTACAGGATTGGAACATCACAAGGGAGAGTAAATGATAGGAATTTTAATGTTATGTAAAACAATTCATTTAAATGACAGACTGAACAGGACAGTCCACTTCCATCAGTATATGTGACAGTCTGTCCTCTGGTCTTTTTTTTTCCAGACGGGGTTTCATGGTGATGATGGATCCAGTTTTACCCTCACATGGGTTGGAGATGGAACTGGGGTTAGTCATTTTTGCCAAATCATAAAAAGGATAACAGTAACTAATAGATATATCATCATAGTTCTCTATTTTAAGGTTAATGTATTGATAATATGGATGAACATTGCAGCATTTGTCATATTCAGTCAATACATCAAATTGTTCATGATAAAATGCCATTTGCTTAGTGTGTGTGTATTGTGAAAGCATGCAGAAGTAGTGTGAACAATTTTTTTTTGTCCGTCTCAGGTAATCCTGGTCCTTTCCACACTCAGCGCTCTCTCAGATTCATTTTATGAAGGCGGTTCGACACGCCTTTACAGGAGGTCAGTGGTGCAGTTTTTTACCTGTTCTCAAATAACACGGAGCTTTTACTGGTGCTTCTGATAATCAGCTATGCAACCATAATCTCAAAAGTGCCAAATATCGCTTGGTTATTGGCCTAGCCAGTTGTTTACAAGATACATTTAGATGCAACCAGTCGGGACTTCCTTACTGATAAGTTGAATCTTTTTTACAGTGATGACTATGGAAAGTCTTTTCATGATATCTCCCATGCCATCAACAACACATTTATAAAGAAAGACTTTGGGATAAGTGCTGGACCTGGGAACCCTCAACAGGTAAATAAATGTGCTAACATTAAGTCTGTAGCCATGGCTTTATCTCTGAGAAAGTCACTTGTCAAACGTTTCTCAATGAATTCTAATTAATTAGCTAATAACTAATAGAAATAGATATAGATATAGCAGATTAGTAATATGACCTTTGTTCAGTAAAACTTTATGATTGGGTAGTTGTCAATCGTGAGAAATATGTTTTTTTTCCCATTTTGACACCAGAGAGATTCTGTCCAATCAGAAAAGGATATGACGACAGCTCATGGTTTTAACAGACATTTTTATTGACACGTAGTGTCAAAACCCACCACAAACCTCAAACAACACCTCTTTAACTTCCTATGAAGTGGGGTTGGTGTGAAGCTATAGTTTCCAGCTGTTGTACCATTGTTCTTTGGGACCCTATTTATTCCATTGGGTTGTAATTCAACTTTTTGTTGCCATAACAGTTGATTCTAACGGCCAACCTGCCTTTCACCGAGACGCTAGGAGGAGTTATTCTTACGTCGATGGATGCTGGTGTGACGTTCAGATCAGTGCAGCTTCCATTCCACCCAGCACAGGCCATTCAGTTCCACTACCAGGACCCAAAATATCTTGTGGTCATTAGCATTGATGTGAGTAAGGTTTCTCCTCCTGTTTCATCAAGCCCCCTTAACAGTTTGTGAGGTGACTCAGGTCTTTACAACCCCCCTATTGTATTGTTACTTATTTGTCTTTTTAGGATGGGCTATGGTTCTCACAAGACTTTGGAAACAGTTGGTCTGAAGTTCATGAAGGAGTTCACACATTCACATGGTGAGAACAATAACACAATAACAGGGATCTGAAGTTTTAAGTTTAAAGAACACATGAAACATTTGAGAATGTCTGTTTACACACACATATATTAAACAAAAACTTATGTTAGATGCGATTAATCATGATTAATAGTTTTGACTGCACTTACTATATACTGTATATATATATGAAGAATTCAAATGCAAAGCCTCTAAGTGCCACCTGAAATTTTCTTCTAGAATGATCATTTTTATCAAGCTTGTATATTTAAGTTCAATAATTTCACTTAAATGGCAATGCAAATGACCTATTAATTGTCATTTAAGTGAAATTACTGAATTTAAATATACAAGCTTTATAAAAATGATCATTCTAGACAAAAATTTCAGATGGCATTTAGAGGCTTTTGCATCTGAACTCTTCATATATATATATATTTGTATATGTATTATACATAGATACGCACACACACATATAAATAAAATAATATATATACACATACTATGTAAACAAAAACTTTTGTTAGATGTTAGATTTGATCAATCGATTTAACAGCACTAATATGTATATAAATTATATATAAATTATACACACAGATATATACAGAATATAAATATATACAGTGTATATATATACTGTATATATGTGTGTGTGTGTGTGTGTGTGTGTGTGTGTGTGTGTGTGTGTGTGTGTGTGTGTGTGTGTGTGAATAAATCTGCTTCATTTCAGTAAATATATATTTTTTTATTCATTTCAAGGGGATCTGGAATTACTCTTTTCTTCAGTTCCAGCCCAAAAGGAACAGGTGACTCTTGTTGTTTTTTTCTTCAATTAATCATCATTAGAAAAGAAAAATCTATCTTGTATAGCTTGGCCATTCAATTTAATGCTTATTAATTGACTTTACTCATTAATTAACTCTATTCATTGTGTTCGAACCAGTGGAGGCAGCAAGACGAGGCGAGCTTATTTTGAGACGGACGCAGGATTTTGGCCAAACCTTTGCCACCATCGCCAAGAACATCTTTTCTTTTGGATACATTGGCGGCTTCCTGTTTACCTCAGTCATGGAAAAACTGGTGTGGATCATTACAGACACACACTGCATGTTGACCACCCTTTTTCACTTTCCCTTCTGTAAGAATCATCATGGCATGCTTGATTTATGAGATGTTGTGTTTACAGGGCTCTCCTCGTGTCATCTATGTGTCTTCAGACCAGGGTGACCATTTCAAAAAAGCCCAGCTACCATCAGCCACTACAGAGCAGGTGTGAAGAACACACTTATGATACAAATTTTAAATAAATGTATTTATAATGAATTAATGAATATACATAAATAATGGATTATTATTGTTATTATTATTATTATTAAATGTATTTATAACTCTTTGTTGTAAATAATATATGACTGATATTATATTATAATTACTTAAATACATTAATAATTATTATTATTAATAATATAATTAAGTCTATTTATTTATTTTTCATAAATATGTTTGGGGAAATGTTTGCAAGTTGTGCCATTACTTGTTGGTCCTGCTGATTTGGCAGAAAAAAAACCCTGCCACAACCTCTCACAAAGATGATTCAAGAGCCACACACACTCATAACACTGTGTCCAACTCACTGTTGATGTCTGTTTGCAGTTCTACTCCGTTCTGGACGGTGATGAGGACATGATCTTCATGCATGTGGACAACCCTGGAGGTGCTGTTTCACGCTTGTTAACTTCATCCATTCTTCTTTCTCCATACTGTCAAAGCTGTAAAAGAGAAGTATTCTTATTATTTAACAGCTCAACCACTGTTGCTGTCAGTTTAACACTATGGAGGCAGGACTTGTCAAGCGAGTTCCACTTTGTGCTGACATATCATAGAATGTCTCTGCACAAGTTGCTAGACTCTTTTGGGTCAGTGAGTACGCTATTCATCTTTGAGTCTGGAGGTCTTTGTGAAGCGACGATCACTGGAAACAGATAAGAGTGAGGATGGTGTAGTCTTTCAGTCAGGCCTTTGCTCTCACACTAGAGGAAATTGCACACAAATACACCCCTCATTGTATTTACATGTATGTATGACCTACAGTACATGGTTCATGTGAGGAGTTATCTTATTTCCCATCATGCTTTTACATTTCGATCTGTTTCTCACTGGACGTTCGATTCACATTTTGTCCCATGAAGCCGGTTAGATGGGTTTGCGGTGTTTGAATAATGATGCTTATGGCTGATCTCTTATCTCGTCTGAGAGAAAGCTGTGTCAGCAGAGTGTTTGTGTGTGATGTGATCTCACATGCTTACAGCAGACACATATTTTGGGACAATCTACACCTCTGATGACCGTGGAATCCTGTATTCTAAGTCTCTGGAGCGTCACCTGTTCGGCGGGGAGGGGAAGAGCGATTTCACTAACGTTACATCTTTGAGAGGGGTCTATCTCACCAACAAACTGGAGGAGGGTATGAACATTTGTTTCATGTTATTTCAATTGTCCTTAAAGGGTTAGTTCACCCAAAAATGAAAGTTCTGCATCAAGGATTCTCCACATTTGATGCTCCATAGATGTGTGTTAATAAAAGGCATAATTACATTCACTCATTTCATATGGTTTCCTTCTACAATCTCTTAATGAATTTTTAAAGCGTCAAAGTTTTTGTGGAATGGAGGGACAGAAATCGCTCAAGTTTCATTAAAAATATCTTCACTTGTGAATGAAAGGCTAATGGGTTTGGAATAACATGAGGGGGAGCAAAAGATGACAGAATTGTAATTTTTGGGTGAACTATCCCTTTAAGTACCAAATAGCCAATCACAATTGTAACGGAACTGAAGTCATCACCTCTTGGGCCGCAGATGGACGCATTCGTTCAGTCATTTCGTTCGACAGAGGTGGCCAATGGAGATTTCTGAATAAACCAGAGAATGTGGATTGTCCAGAAAACTCGGAAAAGGTAACAGCTGAGGACTGAGTGAAGAGACTGTTGAAGTTGAAGTTTTGATGAGCACAGTTTTCATTGCTCAGTTTCCTGTTCAAACAGGAAGTTGAGGAAGAACATATTGAACATATTTTTAAAATGAGGCAATATTGGACGAACATTTTACAAAAGAAAAAGCCTATTTTAAAAATTTTTATGCAAACATTGGCGTATAGATTAGCCTCAAATCTTTTGACGACCGAGACGTAATAGAAGTAGTGATAGATGTTTTCTTCAGTATTGTGATGTAAATCCTAGTAAAACGGATTATCAAAAAAGAAAAAAAATGTAGGGGAGGGACTTCTAGAGTGAATTTTCATTTCATGCAGACTTCATGCAAAGGTTACTGTAAATGTGTGTTCCAGTGTAACCTGCACATCCACGGAGAGCACAGTCACTTCAGCGGAATCACTCCCATGCTGCCTCTCTCTGAACCCACCGCCACTGGTCTGGTCATCGCACATGGTACTAGTCCCTCCCATCTATCCTCACAGCTTCCACCTTCCCCAACAAACTGGTCTAAATGTTAAATGTCACTGCAGGCAGTGTTGGAGACTCCATTTCTGCTGCCCGGCCAGATGTGTATGTGTCTGGGGACGGAGGTTACACCTGGTGGGGGACTCTGAGAGGACCTCACCACTACAGTATCCTGGACTCTGGAGGCCTGTTAGTGGCTGTGGAGGCGCATCGAGACAGACAGATCAGCTCCATAAAGTAACACTACCACTTGCCCTGTTGAAAACATCTCTTTTATGTCATATTTCGAAATGTAATTTGTGTTTGCTGTCGTATATGACTATGTATGTGGATGTTTTCAGGTTTTCCACAGATGAAGGACAATGTTGGAAGACATTTAATTTTACAGGCCACCCGATCTTCTTGGCAGGACTGGCATCAGAGCCAGGCACTAAGACAATGAATATCAGCATTTTCGGCTACCGCCCAGATGATGATGATCAGCCCATGTGGGTGGCTGTCACCATAGACTTTGAACACCTGCTCACCAGAGAATGTAAGAAACTTTTTGAGAATTATGGACAGAATTCAAAAACTGTAATAAGTGTCATATGAATATCATTAAGGCTCAGACCAGCGTTGGGGAAAGTTACTTTTAAAAGTAATGCGTTACAATATTGCGTTACTCCCTAAAGCAGTGGTATTCAAATGGCGGACCTCGCCAAGACCCCGCCTTGGTTGCATCTGGACCACAGGGCATAATTGCGCTATTTTACAAGGGAAGACAAAAAACTTTGAAATTACTAGTTAACTTGGCTTTGTGCTCATGGTGCGAGTTCTGATTAGTAGTTTTTTGTTTTAGTAGTTTATTACTTTGAACAAAATATAAAAATGGTCCATACTTTTCTTAAGAGATAAACCCTGCACCCCCTGTATGTTTTCTCAGTCCCAAGGTCTTCTATGTGCCATACACATAGGTGTCTAAACGTAAAAATAAAATAAAAATGATAATAGCCTGATAACATCTGATCTTATATGATACGCCGTGGACTAGTTCGTTAAAGGAGAACTCCGGTCAATTTTAACATTTTTTTGGTAATTTTGGAGTGCTGTCAGTTCAGAGAACAACGACAAAAATCGGTGTTGCCTACACCTTTTTATCCTCTATTTAAAATTTGCACCCTGTTGACTTCAATGGGGCAAGTTTTAAACCTGCTTTTAGCCTCTTAACATCCTTGATGTGTCATTACAAGCGTCCAGCCATGTGAGTGATTCCTTTAGAGTGAACGCGGGTGAATCTGACTGCAGTAGATGTGAAAGATATTAATAAAAGTGATATTAATTCAGCCAGCGCACATACCTGTATTTACATCCTGTTTTCGGTCCAAGTCCATAGTAGTCGATTGTCGAGTTCACGCGGATTGGTTTAGTTACCTATGATCACGCGCGTGAACTCGACAATCGACTACTTGTAATGACACATCAAGGATGTTAAGAGGCTAAAAGCAGGTTTAAAACTTGCCCCATTGAAGTCAACAGGGTGCAAATTTTAAAAAGAGGATAACATGGTGTAGGCAACACCGATTTTTGTCGTTGTTCTCTGTACTGACAGCACTCCAAATTTACAAAAAAATGAGCTCAATGTTAAAATTGACCGGAGTTCTCCTTTAAGCTGAATAATCAGAGTGATCTCTCTCACCGACATGCTGTGCCGCAGGTTCAATATGCTCAAGGCCAACAGACACTCAATGATAGCCCAAATTTCTCCAACTATCAACTTGCGGTTACTGCATTAAAAATGGAAAAATTACAGTTCCTAAATTCTCTCTAAACTATCTCTCTGAGTTCTGGGTTGTTGCTAGGTGGTTGCTTACTGGCTCAAGTCTCTTTGATATTCTAGTCCCTTAATAATAATTATTTTTTTGTCAGAAAACAAGATTTTTTCACCAGTTTTATCATCTACCAGGTGAAATCAGTATGATTGCTTAGAAAATGAACACCATTGCTCACACTACTCAATATCATTCATATCTGTACCACAAATGTGGCAATTTAAAACATAGATTTAGGGGTTTGTTTAAATCGTCATATTTCCTAGGTGGTGAACAGGACTATGTGAATTGGTTGGCGCACACTGACTACGACTCTGACCCAGAAACAGACGGATGTCTCTTGGGCTACAAGGAGACATTTAGAAGACTGAAAAAACTTTCAGCATGTAGAAACGGGAGAGGATATGTGGTCAGCAGGCAGCAGCGCCCGTGTCTTTGCACTAGAGAAGACTTCATGTGGTAGGAAAAATGGTAGAACACTTAGGTTTGGACTTCTGCTTGTACCCAAAGGGTTTTCTGAACATCTATCCTGTCAACAGTGACTATGGCTTCTATCGACATGAAAACAGCTTGGAGTGTCTCCCACAGCCTGACTTCCTGAATCAAACCCAGGATATTTGCTTAGATGGGGAGCTAGAGGACCTTCAGACTTCAGGGTGATTAAATACATCTTGTATTCTATTTCGAACAAATTCCTAAACTCATACTCACACTTCACTGTTATAATTATACCACTGTGTCAAACAGGTATCGTAAGATTCCCAGCGATAAATGTGAGGGTGGTTTCAGCCCTCTGAGAAGAAACAATGCTTTCAAAAAGAATTGTGGGAAAGACAGTTCACCTACTTCCTCAAATTTGCATACTGAGAAATCAGTAAGTAGTTCATTTCTGAGAATTATTCATTCATTTTAAGATGGCCAAAAACATTCAGTAAAAAATCATTTTAAAGACATTTTGGGCCATTCTTTGAGGATGGATGTTATATACAATATGAAGAGCATAAATACTTTTAATAAATTAAAATTTGCTTACGCAATATAAACAAGTGTGCTGTATTTTGGAATCAACATGGCTGTCGTTCAGCTGCATATGTGATGTTTTCAGTAGTTCAATAAACAAGATGTTAATATTGAGAAACTTACATTGTGGTCCCCAAAATTATCAGTTACTTTTGGCTGCAACTTCGAACCTGCAGATCGAGTCAGATCAAATTCCCTCCCTCCAAAATGCACAGACTAAAATAAGAAATATATTAGACCCTTAATAATTGTTGATAAATTTATTTACTGTCTTTTTATTTGCAGCCAGGCATGCTGGTTCTCATTGTGGTATGTACTTGTGTGGGGGTCATCGGTTTGGTTATTACTGCAGCTTTAATAATCACTTCAAGGAGAATAAACTGTAGGCAAAGGTAAGGTAACATTATAAAAACCTTCATTGTCCTGTGTTCGATATTACATCCATTTAAAGCCACGTTTAGTATCTGACATAGGTTGAATTCAGGTTGATTGGGACACTTTTTTCCAGTCATCTCAATGACAAAAAGGGTCTCAATCAACCTGAATTCGCCCTACGAATTGCCTTGCAAAAGTCACATTCTCTTCTGGTCAAATTCTGTCCCCTGCAGGTCACCTTCGTATCGGTTTTCTGCTCTGCAACTCCAAGAAGATGATCTGTATGTTAACCTTGAGAGCAGCCCCAATGGCAAAACAAATGGTTTCCAGGACCAGGAGGATTCAGATGATGTGAGCTAGATTAAGCAAATAATATTACCCTCTCTTGCATCCATTCAGTTTGGCTGTTTATATTGATTTCAATTTGAACGTATAATAACACCCCCCCCCCCCCCCACCCCTATGATTTCCTAATAAATGCCTATTATTATTGTCATTATTATTTTGCATTCACTTGCTGACCTTTTTACCTTTTCTTTAGGATCTCATCGAATGAACAACATAAGTTGGAACAACTCAAGATTTGCAGACAGAAGTGAATTGTTTAAAATTAATCTCTTCTCAACCCCAGGCACTGTAACCGGACAATAAACAGCTAGAAATAATGTTGAGCTGAAAATGATATCTTGCTGCTTTCAGGTTTTGTTTTATGAAGTGTCTTATAGGCACCATGGATAATGTATAATTACGAGTGAATTTACCTTCACACTCTGTCTTTTGCACTGGAATCATTCATATTCCCTCAAGCTGCTGCTGGCAATCCTCCTTGAATTTTGGCACTATGTATTTTCAAATAAACCAATCTACTGTTTTTAATTTGTAAATAAATTAAAATGCATTTAAACAGCCTGCATTATTTATGCTCTTCCAATCATCCACATTTAAATAATTTTTTACACCATATTAAGTATATTTATATTTCAGAGTATATAATCATAAAATAATTTTAAGGTTTTTTTTTTTTAAATAGCTTCATATAGAATAAAATATGTTACATTGCATAGTGCAAATTGCTCTACCACTGTAGCTAATACAGAGGTGTATAGTCCAGGGGTCAGAAAGTAAAAGTCCTGCCATATGTTTATTCCACCCATGAACTCATCCAGCTAAATTCACTAAAATCTGAACCTGGACTTTACACCTCTGAGCTAATACAATACCACTATAGAAAAAAATATTCAAATGAGAAAGAGAAAGAGACCAAAGAGTTGTTTGTCTTTGAAAAACAAACAAACCACACACCTCACATGAACATAGATTCACCTCACACCTCCTCGGTAACACATACTCTCAAGGATACACTACATACTACACTACACACCAACATGCACCAGACACCATCTTGGTTACACTTTATTTTAAGGTGTCCTTGTTACAGTGTAATTATACATTTAAGTACTCACTAATAGTAAATGTACTATTGTTAGGGTTAAGGTTTGGCTCAGGGTTAGTTGCATGTAACTGCATAATTGACTGTTATTACTATAGTATGTAATGTGTAACAGGGACACTGTAAAATAAAGTGATAACCACATCTTCACTAAAACACAAACCTGACTCATTCAAGAATATAATAGCAACACACGCAGAGTATACGACAAAAAAAAAAAAAAAAGATTTACACCACATATAAAGTAAGTACGTCTTTGAATCGCGTTGTCTAATTATATTGAGTGTTTTTTCAGTCCATTGTCTGTGTATTATTAAACATATATTCACTTATGCTATCTACACTAAAAATATATAATTTCATATTTAAGCATAGCTTACTTTAGTTTGACGCAACATCTATGTCTTTAAAATTAATTACATAATAATATTTTGTTCAAATACTAATGTATCTCGGCTCAACTGATTGCCAATGTACTGTCTACGCAGGTGGGCGGGCCTCCTGTTGGACACGCCCCCACCGTGACGCTCAGCAGCGCACGCTCCTCCTTGCATGTGAACCCGGATGTGTCGGGGTATTCAGCGCTGTGTCGCCGTGGCATCCAGGTACTCCTTCCTATTCTCCTCTACTTTATTCAATATCTTTCTAACAGTAGGTCAGTTGGGTTGCATGCTGTTCTTGAATTCATGCTCGATTTTCTCTGTTTGAAGGTTTATTCTTGTGTTTTGTGTTATATTCGTCCCATGCTAACGGCTACTTGTCACTTTACTGCTGTCAACTAACACATAAACCGTTTAATTCGCTTCTGCCGTCTTTGTCAGGCATAATAAGAGGTTTTCAGGTTGTATGTGTCAGTAACATTCAGTAACATTGTTTTTGTTGGATGGTAAATTGGCTGATGTGGACCAGAATCGTTTTCAGATATCATGACAATCATTGTATCATGATACAGATAGGGGTATTTTTATATATATATATATATATATATATATATATATATCTTTTTTTTAATGGCCAGTGCTGGTACTGGTACACACACATTATTTACTTTTAATTGACTAAAATAGTTGAAAACAGAAATTGTGCCTGGCTGTTGTCTTTTTTTTCCACAAACTTCTTGAGAATTTGGATTAAATTACTGTTGGCAACATTGGTGTTAAGTATTTAGGAATTCAGGCTTTTGTTATATGATGATATTTGATCTCACGTCAGTTGTCTGGATCTCAGTGTGGTTACAGGTGCTTGCTGAGCCATCAGGATGATGCGAGCCGGAGGTTTGTTCCCCTTCTTTCAAACTTTGCAAATATATATTACATATAACCAAAGGCAAATATTTGCTCAATTCCCATTGACAATATGTTTTGGGAATGTGTGTGAAGAAAATTGCACTAATCCTCCTAATCCAGTAATTGTTTACCTTACAAAAGTATACAAAAATAAAGTTAAAATAAAGTATAATATAATCATATTATATTATAAATTATAATTTAACTATGGTCAATCAAGCTGAAGCCCCTCTAAAAAAGGCATAGTGACGCCCATGACTATGGACTTCAAACGTTTAAAGGGATAGTTCAGCTAAAATTAAAAATTTTGTCATTACTTACTCACCCAAGTTGTTCCAAACCTGTATGAGTTTCTTTCTTCTGTTGAAAAAAAAAAAGAATATATTTTGAAGAATGGATCACATTGACTTCTATAGTTGGAAAAAAATACTATGGAAGTCAATGGGTGCCGTCAACTGTCTGGTTACCATTTTTGGGTGAACTATCCCTTTAAGAATATGCTAAGTTTGGTTTTGACAATTTAGGTTACTTCATATTTGTGTTATTCTCATTGTGCTATTTGCATTAAACATTTTTTCCCCCCTTTTTACAGGAGTTTTGAAACTCACTGTGCTAGTTTCAATTTTTTTTCTGGTTGTGTTCCTGGCCTTTGAGCTATTAGAGAATCGTATGAATCTTAATATGGGGAAAGTCTTTGGTGAGTTAATTTTCTGCAGCATCCATCACACACACACTGTTTCCTGTTAGCAAAGTAAACTAACTGGCCTGTTTAGTTAAAGAGTAGCTTAGGTTTGATCTTTCAGTGTTTGATCGACATCTGTTTCCCTACAGCACGATATGCACCTGGAGAGACTGTCCGTGAGTACATATTTACTGGTTGTCTTTAGGAGAGTTAAGGATTGTGAATGAGTTCTATTTCTTGATCCTTCCTAGCTCTTCCTGAACTTTTGTTTAGGACTCCAAATAAAATTGAACTAGAAAATGCAGGTATAATAATGGAGAACAATAGCAAACGGAGCTGTGCACAACTCAATCATAGCCTTGCATATTAACGCAGAGTATTAACAATATGAATGATTCATATGTAGGTTAATGGTGTGTGTGTGTGTGACATGAATGGTATGTAGGTGTTAGATTCCTGACATCAGGGACAATGTTCTGTAGTTGTCACACTGGATGTCTTGTTCAGCTGCTATTTACTTAGTCATTTAATTAGGGAAGCTTTGTTTAGGTGTGGTCTTTTTATAATTTATTTGAGAAATGTGTCACAAGATAAAATAAATGGTAATACTTGATTCAGCATGAAGATCTGGTACATGTTTACATAGATAAGCAATAGCCTAGAGACAGAGGGCAAGAACATGCCTAAATTGATTTTTCTCAAATAGGACAGACATCTCTGTTTATGTATGTATTGATGTTGTTTTCAGCAACCAGGCCACTGCGCCACAAATGCGGCCTTTCTAAATCCTGTCCCGAGGACCATTTCACCTTTAAGATCACCAGTGGAGCAGCCAGTGTAGTCGGCCCAAAAATGTGTTTTCAGGACACAATGTAGGTTTTACACGCATCTTATTGTACAACACTATTGTGTTAACACTATGCAGAAAATACAAATCCTGACTCCTGCATGAATTCTAGCTGGGTGCATCAATGACGGCTGCAGTTTGAACTCTTTCTTTTATCAGATTAATGAGCGGAGTGAAGAACAACATTGGACGTGGTATAAACATCGCATTGATCAACGGTACGTCTTCAGAAACATGTAGATGCTGAAACCTTTTTTAATGTATGTATTGTGAAGTCATATCCAGTAGATACTGAGAGAAAATGGGCTGCATTAATCTTTTTATAGGGAAGACTGGTGAGATGACCAAGACTGATTCCTTTGACATGTGGTCTGGAGGTAAATCTGCTTCTACACAATATCTGTTTTCCATATGCAGATTTTGCAAGTGCGGTTGATCAAGTCAGTAGTGCATAGTACTTTCTCAAAATTGCACCAGCTCTACATCTTCACCGGCATCATGTCGACAGATGATTTTTGATTATGAAGTAGATTTGACTATAGTTTGAATGAATCCCTTTTCTTTGCATGACACATGGATTTGACAGTCTTATCACTGCATGCAACATTGTATAAGCATTTGTTTAATTTGCCATAGGACGGAAGAGAGGCTCTCGGGAGTGCGTGTGAATGTCACACACTTTTGAATTTCCTGGCAAAAACATCCAGAGTCCTTCACATAAAAATACAAAAGTCTACAGGCTTTAAAGGAGAACTCCGGTCAATTTTAACATTGAGCTAATTTTTTTGTCAATTTGGAGTGCTGTCAGTACAGAGAACAACGACAAAAATCGGTGTTGCCTACACCGTGTTATCCTCTTTTTAGAATTTGCACCCTGTTGACTTCAATGGGGCAAGTTTTAAACCTGCTTTTAGCCTCTTAACATCCTTGATGTGTCATTACAAGTGCCCAGCCATGTGAGTGATTCCTTCAGAGTGAACGCGGGTGAATCTGACTGCAGTAGATGTGAAAGATATGAATAAAAGTGATGTTATTTCAGCCAGCGCACATACCTGTATTTACATCCTGTTTTCGGTCAAAGTCCATAGTAAACGATTGTCGAGTTCACGCGCATTGGTTTAGTACCTATGATCACGCGCGTGAACTCGACAATCGACTACTATGGACTTTGACTGAAAACAGGATGTAAATACAGGTATGAGCGCTGGCTAAATAAATATCATTTTTATCCATATCTTTCACATCTACTGCAGTCAGATTGACCCGCGTTCACTCCGAAGGAATCACTCACATGACCTGTGCACTTGTAATGACACATCAAGGATGTTAAGAGGCTAAAAGCAGGTTTAAAACTTGCCCCATTGAAGTCAACAGGGTGCAAATTTTAAAAAGAGGATAACACGGTGTAGGCAACACCGATTTTTGTCGTTGTTCTCTGTACTGACAGCACTCCAAATTTACAAAAAAATGAGCTCAATGTTAAAATTGACCGGAGTTCTCCTTTAATAGACAACCCAGGAAGTTGGGGAATGTCTTGTTTTTTTCCAAGTTTCTTTACAAGCTGTTCACACATTGGCTATAAAAAAGTGATTTACTACATGAACATTCTTACATATAGCCCCTCTAAAATTAAAATAATTAAATTCCAGGCATTTCAAGAACTGAATGTTCTTCAGCATTCACGCTCTTTATGACCAATGACTTTTACAGTCGTTGGTGATTATGGGATGTTTTTTTTCTTTTAATTATTTTTTTACTGACAATTTCTACCTGACAAAATATTTGAGTGCCTGACCTAACTAGAAAAAAATGATATTAAAATTCCCTCATATGGTTTCCAAAGACTGTGGGAAACCTTATTCTTAAATAAAAATGACAGTTGTTGATTGAACAGAAATATTTTAAAAAGTTTTAATGTTTAAATGAAATTTTACTTTAAATCATCTTGCGGTGCCCTGGTTGAGAACCTCTGTATTAATTGGCTCACGAGACTGATATTAATACCAGTTGTAAACAGGCTCACTGTGTCACGGTTTCATTGTTAAGAGCTCGTTTGTAGTAGGTATGTGAATTTCCCTTTGAGTCGCTTACAAAACGTAATCTTTTTTAAATATTCATTTTAAATGTTCATTCTTGTCTAGATGTGAACTTGCTCATCAAATACTTGAAGGAAATAGAAGATGGAAGCATTGTCATGATGGCCACTTTTGACGATCCTGCAACAAAGTGAGCCGCTTCGCTACATTTTTGGTCAAACCTTTACAGATCTGTCTCGGTTTGTCTATTTATTGCATTTGTTATTATGTACAGGCTGAATGAAGAGGCCAGAAATCTGATAGCAGATTTGGGCAGCACAAGCATCAGCATACTGGGCTTCAGAGATAACTGGGTGTTTGTTGGAGGCAAAGGGATCAAGACAAAGAGCCCCTTTGAGCAGGTAAAGTTGCTTTATGTCTTTTTTTCAGGCTACATCCTACACTAATGCGGGAGCATGTCCTGTTAAAATTTGATATCAATGTAAGTATCTAATAAACCACCTCATGTGTCTCCAGCACATCAAGAACAACGCAGAGACCAACAAATATGAAGGCTGGCCTGAAGTTTTGGAGATGGAAGGATGCATTCCAATAAAACGCGAGTGAAATCAACTTCTCACTGTATTTAAATAATTTAGCATATTCATATACAGCCTGGAGAAGATTGAAGAACACGCAATTGAACATATGCAATGTTTGATTGGCATTGACAATGTTGAAAGTAAGAGTAGACTAGCCATTAGAGATCCAGAGTATTTGCTGCTCTATATTTGTATTTATTTAGCAGGGTTCCCACTCTTTTTGAATTTCCACTACTTCCATCAAATGATCACTAGATATGGATTTGAAACCTCGTTTAAAGTGGATTCAACTAACAAAGAGCAATATGTTGCCAGTGAAATATTTTACAAATGAAAATAATTATTAAAAGTTATATTTACCTTAGAAAACTCTACAACTTCACAAATGATTGTGAATTTTCCAGCCTTGAAAATCACTATTTTAAAATTCCATGCTTGTGGGAAGCCTGATTTGTAGGTTTTATTGTTCTGACTGGTCCATAAACAGCAAGTTTTCTGCCATTTGTGAGCCTCCAATGTCATAAGGAAAAGAGAGATATTGAACCAAATTTACTTCTTTGTCTCATATACGTTTTTTTGTTTGTTTGTTTTTCTCCCAGAAAATTAAGGTAGAGGGTTTGCTCTTTTTTTATTATTATTTATCACTGCACTATGACACTCTAAATGTTGATCAAACTGGATTGATATAAATGGCCGATGGGCTGCTGTCACCAATTTTTTTTTTTTTTTTACTTGTTTCTTTTTTTATTTGTAGTTATATTTATGTTTCTACTGTCAACAGTATTTTGACTGTTGGGCTTTTTTACTGATGGAAGATGAAACTGCCCATATCTCTGGTGTGATGGGATTTTTTTTTTTTTTACCTTTTACTGTTAAACTACTGTCTCCGGTTGTATGCTGTTTGTTCTTTTTAAAAGCTTTTGGGAATGTTACATTTGGGGGGGTCGTCGCATTCAAAGATTCCCATCAGTTCTGTTGATAGTTCATCTGGTATCTGCGTATTCTGAGATTACTTGAGCAGTACGTCTAGCAGCTGTTAGGTACCTGCAGTTAGTGTTCATATCAAGCAATAATATCATACAGTATAACTGCTTTCATCCCTTATTGTGCCTTCTGTAGTATCAGTGGTATGTGCTTTCCTACCAGGTAGTGAAATGTCCCACAATTATTGAGGAATTAGAATGCAAAACCATCATCGCTACTTGTTCATTTTATAATTCACGGCACATTTGTAACTATATACTGTGAAGTTGTGGAATGAAAGCCCTTTCTTTTGTAAGAAC
The DNA here is from genome assembly GCF_949319135.1 of Squalius cephalus. Taxonomy (NCBI): domain Eukaryota; kingdom Metazoa; phylum Chordata; class Actinopteri; order Cypriniformes; family Leuciscidae; genus Squalius; species Squalius cephalus. The sequence goes on from NC_137125.1 coordinate 40,432,238, forward strand.
AAGTTTTGTGTGCCTTTTTTTTTTTAAACAATGATCAGATGCTAAGTGATTTTATGTAAGAGTTTTTGTGTGGAATTCTTGATGTTGCACATCATTGCCTTAATATGTAAGCTGTTTTGAGGAAGTAAATTTAAATCAAATGAATTGTGCATTGTGTGTTTGCAGAGTCTTTCCTAATGGCTCAATGATTTTTTTTTTTAAGACGTTTCACACACACACACACACACACACACACACACACACACACACACACACACACACACATATATATATATAAAAAGTTGAGAAAATGGTTGTTGGCTTCATTCATGGGTTTTGTCTTACCTCTGTTTAGATTAAAGCTGAGAACCCCCAAGAATAACCCTAGCATCTGTTCTGCCTCATCAAAGCATGCTGCACACATCCAAATTGGTGCATGTGTTTATAAAGTAGATTGTAGATTCCTGGAAGGCATCCATTCGGTTCTCATTGGCCTAAGAAAAGACCAGAGAAGGTTTCAAAGCACACAGCTGCACAAGAAAGAGATGGGGAATTTCACTGTCAGCTTGACTGATAAAAATCATTTCTCTCAATAACAGATTTATTCCATTCTGAAAATATCAAAATATATATAGGTACTGATGTAGGCAACAATATAATGTACAGACCCAGTCTATACAAATGTCAATTTGTTATTGGCTGAGAACTACTTTTTATGCCATCAATGAATACCTTATATTCTGACAAGTCACATTTAAAAACTATATCTCCATGTCTCCATTTTTGAATGACTAGTGGGAAGTTCAGACCGTGAAGTGCTCTGAAACATGGTAATTAATTCATTTATCCTGCAGCATGTGTCCTAGCCCTCCACCTGCTCAAATCCAGCATCATTATAATGGCATGTCGATATATAACCACTATTTACAAGTGCATAAAACACATCCATGAAATCCAGAGGGAGAGGATTTGAGAATGGGAGGGAGCTCGTACAGCTGTAGAACTCCTTAAAATGTTCCGGGTTCAATGCTATTCAGTTACCACAGAATAATTTCGACCTCTTTAGTTTCTAATAAACAAAAAACGTGTTATTTAAGCTATAGTTGTTGTCAAATTCGTATTTTATCAATGGGGCTAACTTACTGTCCTAGTCCAATTTGTTTGTTGCTTTGCAAAGTAATAATGACCGTTTGACTATACATTATCCTGCTTAGTACACGGCTATTTAGCAAGAAAATAAATACGCGGAAATGGAAAAGCGATTTGAGTTGAAATTACCTGATTTATTTCCCACTAGAAGTGATAACGGAGACACTAGATGGCGCAAGTTGCGTTTTAGTATGAAACGAAAGTGCGAACGTTTCTTGCTATTGACGACACCGATTGACCAATCAGAATCGAGTATTCCAAGTGGCGTTGTCACTTGCTTTTTCTTTACAACAATGATATACCTTAGAAACAGCAACAATTTAAAAGTTTATTTCAGAGCAATGTCTTAAAATAAACTAACACAAGAAGTGGATGACCGGAAAAACTATGTTTTGTTTGTTTATACAGTCCGAGGAACGAGTCAAAATTATTTTGTTTTGATACAATCGAACCCGGAACAGTCATTAAAATTAAATGTTTTTTTTGGCAGCTCTTGAAAATAATACATCATCTGTTAAATATCTATCCGTGTAACTGAGACTCTCAATGGGAGATGAATGAATACAAGGCTCTTAACACTCAATCTGTGATGTACAGAAACAGTCCAGACTCCAGACACATGAACAGAATTGAACAGAGCAATATTTTGGTTGCTGAAGATCACATAAATTAGAATCTCTACAATATGTAAAATAATATTGGTTAAAGTTAAAAATAAGATTTTTTTTAAAACATTTAAAGAAAAAAAAAAGGCAAATACATACGTTTGGCTTCGGAAACAAACCTATTTGAACATGTCATAGATATATGAAGCAGAGTCAATGGAGACTTTACACTCCAGCGGCAAAGACCATAGAGAGAGAAATAAACATGATGTTCCAATGCATGATGGGAAACCAGGTCTCCACGCTAACACCTCAATAAGTGCAAAATAAATAATGCAATATCCCAATCCTGTAATCCAACAGATTTGGTACCATTGTAAGCTTGCAGAGATATGATACGTGAATGTTGATAGCCAAAAAATTCCTGGAGGAAAAGAATCACATGAAATTTTACAAGAGGTGGATCTTGGTATTTCCAACGAGAACTTCCGGATGGTTCTGAGACAAGTTCAAAAAGTCTTTCTGACAGCATATAACAAGTTCTGATTAAAACAAAAATCTGGCGATGCATAACATAGGCATAATTTCTTGGCCTCTGGGGGGGTTCATGTGCTGCATTGGCACTGATAAGGATGCAAATAAAATTGTGGTGGTGGTTCTTTTGTGACCGGGTGACATTTAAAAACAGACAAAAACAAAAACAAAAACGCCTGTTTGCTTTGAGGCAAACCCTTCTGTCCTGTTACAGGGATTCTGAAGGATTTGTAAATTAAGGCAAAGTTCATTATGATTACTTTTAGCTTTAAACCCATGATTCAATTTTCAGAAAGCTTGAGCAGAAAATGCACTAGAAAGTTGATCTAAGGGGAGGAAAAAAAAAATGGACGAATGTAATTAAATACAATCAGAAGGTCTTGACTAACTACCTAGAGCGTAGTTGGAAAAAACAGTTGCTTGTATATGCTTGATAAATAACATTTTGCATGCAATAAAAAGAAAAAGTCGAAAAAAAAAAATTCAAATAGGTCCACCCCCATCATGAATGTATAGTTTACGAATGAGTCGAATTTAAATTAAACGGCTAAACGTTATTGCACAAGTGTCAAAATGGACACCATGTCAGAGTATCAACTCTAATTTCATACATTTCTGCCCCAAAGCACTTCAGAACATTCAAATACATGATTTAATGAGATTAGGCCATAATTATACGTTTAAAAAAAATCCTAAAAGTGAACTTTGCGGGGCGGTGACCTGTGCAGAAAAGTGTCAAGCATTACAGAACACTTCAGTTGTGCTTCAACATACAGTAATTGTCGCAGAGGCTGTTGTCAGGCAACGAGGCTTTCGATTTTGCATGAGGATGTTCGAGACGTTATGCAGTGAAGGATGAGCCTGTGCTTTCCAATCAGGACCTTCACATCCCTGTTTTCTTACCATCCAAGGCTGCGAGCGAAAAAGAATCCAGAAAAAAAAATTAAGGGAGGGACACAAACCGAGGGAAAAAAAGAAGTCCTGACAGATCCTGTAATCACACGCGGTTCACTGCTACATTTAAAACTGTGCATATCCCATACAAAGTTGAAAAGATTAAAAGACTAACACCTCTGAGCACTGTACTGGTTACTGGTTTTTGTTACATGCCCCTGTCTTCCTCCTCCAATGATGGGCTGATTGGCAGTATCCAGGACCAATAACATGGCAGCATTCTTTTATTTAAACACCAAAAGTGGTATTGAGGTTTGGGGGTTCAAAATGGAAGAGGCGGAGAGTGGGTCGGACTCCTATCCAGAGCCTTCAGACCGGTCCGTTAGGCATAACCTCAGCGGGAGTGGGTGCCTCGACTCTGTAGAGGCATGAGAGTGAGTAAGAGAGGATGGAGGCAGTTTTTTTTATCCATTATATAACATAACCTTACTACACATTCACTGTTACCTCGTCTCCGTCACAGTGGTGGCGTCTGACTCTTCTGTAGGCGCTGAAGACTTGCTACTGTCGGTGATGCTGAGCTTCTCCAGAGCGTCAGTAGGCACCTCGCTGCAGAGAAAAAGTGCAGCCGCCAAATACTTTTACACATCAATAATCACTCTTCGAAAATCAGTTCAATCGTTTGAATCACTTGGACAAGTGGAGTGAGAGGTATTCGAAAGTCACATTAGCTAAAGTTGGTGGGCGAAAACAGTCCACTGTCAATAGTTTAGCGATGAAGCATGGCTCACAGCGAAATCAATTTCAAACCAAGCAGCTTTCTGTTGGTCAACATTGCAAATTTGTGCGACAAATATGAATCCGTTGCGAAATCTTTGTCACAAAAATTCCCAATTGCGTGGATTCTTATTAAAATGGCCACCCAGGGTCTGAAAGTAACTATTTGGCTCACCTGCCACAGGGACTGGTAGATGAAAAAATCCACCAGCCAAGCATATTTTTTACCGGCCAAAATAATAAACAGCCTTTTTTTGTCACATATACATTCATTTCAGTACATCTAATTGAGATAATAAGGTATTATGTTGAATACAAACATAAAAAAATTGTCCAGAGCAAAATTTGAAATGTATAGTAAAATAAAATCTATATATTGATCAAAATGTAATCAACTTTATTTGTAAAGCACTTATAGAAACTGTAGTTGAGCAAATGCCAAACAGTAGGCACACAATGAAAACAAATGACACATGTCAGATACAACGAATAAGCTTGAATAAACATTGCCATTAGCGCTGTCACAGAAGTTTTCAAGAGTAGAGGCTGCGACTGAGCCAGGGTCACAGACACGCAGGCAATGTGACACTTGCTGTGTTCATGGTCACGAATGTTCTCAAGTTTCATTGTTTTATTTCCGATGACAAATGAGTTGTTTCTGTTTTTATCTTTAGCATACTGGTGACACACAGAACAACTCATCACGACAGCGTCAGAATCATATTGTAGCCAGCCTCTTGAAACTCCGTTATCTCCAAACCTCCATTTCTCACAAAACTTTCTTTTTTTATATAATTCATCCCCCTTTTCATCTGTGGGTTTTCGTTTCAAAGGTTGGCTCACTCCTGGTAAACGTCGCCACATAACAGCTAATAAGCGGCAGCTAGCTGCAGACCGGAAGTTAGCTGCAGTACTAGCTAGCAACAGACCGTCTCTAGTGCTCCAAGTCTCACGCCACTGTTTACCTTACGGCATCCGAGACAGTGCCGCGAGACTTGGAGCGCTAGAGACGTTCTGTGGCTAGCTAACCTCGTCCCCAGATTAGTGACTGGCAAACACAACAACTCCGAGCCATCATGCCAGATATTTTATAACATTACAAAATGCAATTGTAATAAACATTTTATTACATTACTATTTTGGCATGAACATTCACCCGCCAGTGTGACGGATAGCCTTTTGAGATTTACTCGCCAAACGGAAAATCTACCCACATTTGGCGCTTAATTTCGGACCCTATGGCCGCCTAAAACGCTTAATAGTGTGTAAGTGTTCTTACCTCGAGGGAGCTGTTATCTGGTTGGCAGGTTTAGGAGTACCCTCAGCCTTATGTTCTCCAGGGTCCTCTTCGCTGTCTGAGCCTCCAGATGAGCTGCTGTCTGAGGCCACCAGAGGGGCTTTTTGCTCAGGACTTCCTTCCCATCCTCCTGTAGCTGAACCACTGCCAGCCACTGAAAAAAAGAGACACTTTCAGATACCAAACGGCAAAATTTCAACCCTCTTCTAAGTTTTCCTAGTTTATCTACTTCAAAAGTATTACTGCACCATGCCATTAACATAAATGTAGGCAATCATGTGTCAATGTTTTGGGGTTTAATTTTTGCAGCTCAGATTCTATAGATGGGCTTTTCGGACTGGAGATGAAGTTGAGTTATAAAAGTTACAGTATGTATCACTGGTGATCAAAAGATCAAGGAAAATGTGATTCCCAAAAATATTACCACTTTAAATTCGATCAGATAAATTTAAGACAAAAAAAAAAAAAATCAGTGCTACTCACAGTCCTTCCCGTGGCCTTGTTGAGGCTGTCCCTCAGTGTTGCTGGACTCTGTGCTGTAATGTAAAGGCCAATGTATTAGGAGAGATAAAGGCACTCCCATAATTCAAATATCCAAACAAACCAATATTTTCTGCTCGCTTTAACAAACATTCCAAAACAGTGTCATATGTAGCATGAAGTCCTCTTCACCTGCTGAAAGGCTGGAATTCAGTGAAGGTGGCCCAGCCTGTGTCCTGCGAACCCGCATTGCCCTGCTGAGGGGAGCCGCCCCAGGCACCAGAGGAGCTCACCTCCGTCTCACCAAAACTAGCTGCCCAGCCTGAGTCTGTGCACAACACAAATACAAAGAATGTTAACTGAATGAATTCAGCTGAAAGATTCAGAGTTGTGGGGGATGATGTAGCACTCACTCTGAGTCTGAGCTGCTGTCGACTGCTGAGGACTGGCCTCTTCCTCAACATCCTCTTCCTCAGAGGCCGACCCGCGGCCTCCACCCCCATTTTTAACGGCACTCTTGGGTGAACTTTCTGAAGAAAGAGACACCCCAAACCTGGAAACAATAAATAGAGAATGTAACTTCAATAAACAAAACAGCAGAATCTGTTTCCTTAAGCATATCAACTGTGTGCTGTACCTCGATCTGGATTTGATTTGTGTTGCATAGTTAATTTCTTTTTCATCCCAAATATCCTCCTCTTCCTCACAGTCATCAAACTGCTGGATTCTTTCTTTACAACACGCCTCAAAAGCTGCAGCATTGGCCTACAGGAGCACAAAAATACAAAAAAACGAATAAAGCATCAAAACAGACACTTACAGCAGAGTTTAGTGATAGTTTGAATAATGAATGGTGTTTTCAGTGTCAGGCACTTACACTATGATCATCTGCGTCTATGTTAAAGTTAATTTCAGCAATCCGATCGAATGCAGCACTGCAAGATTTAAAGAGGACATTTCAATGACAATCTTCACCACAAAATTTATCAAAGCAGTACATCAATGCAAGTCTCTGCAGCATTCTGAAATGTATTTCAGCACTTATCACTGGATCTGAGAAGCTCACTCACTTTATATTTTCATCATGTTCACTGAACTCTTCATCATTAAAACCAAACTGATCCACAAAGTTGGCGGTCATCTGCTGAATCTGGTAATCAGAGAACGCCTAAAAGGCAAAAAAAAAAAATTCCACACGTATCCAGTTAGCTGTAAGGAGCTTAAAGTAGACTCAAGCTGGCTCTTTATTTGTTGCTTCTTACCTGTTGAATAGATAGATCATTGGGGAACGGGCTCTCCATGTCATCATCTTCACTAGATGAGTGCAAGTTATGGGTGCTCACCTGGAACACAGGATGAGAACCAATCTGAAATCAGCGTTAAAGCATGTAACTTTCTATGAAAATGACATTTATTTAAATAATCCTCAAAACGTAACCCTGATGATTGGTGTTTACTATAATGAACAGAGCTTTAAAAGCCATTTTGAAGGTGTGATTCAAGGTGTGATGTTGCATCTTTACGGAATATGTTTCAGGAAAGTGAAGAAGCACTAAGCATCTCTGGAATATTTACTATTATCATCTATATTAGTGGACAGATTTGTTAACTCTCTCAAAACACATTTTGAAAGACAAAAAGCCGGAATAATTATATTCTTGCGCTGAGACTAAAAGAAACAAAAGATAATTCATATTTAATAATATAATAATAATTGTATTAGTATTTATAATTTGTGATTTAATAATTCATGCATCAGAAGGGTTTAAACTGAACTCTCTTCACTCAAATCTGATGTAAATTTCCATTACATTGACTAACTTTAAATTCATCTGCCCAATGCAATGAAATGTGTGCGTGAATGCATTCCTCACCAAATCCACTGTGTTTCTTCTGTTGGTCTCTCTTAAAGTCTCACCCACAAAACTCTCCCAGCGGCCTCTGCAGTCCTCTGGCAGCTCTGTGGATATACAACTCTTTTTGATCCCAGTAACCACACTCTTATCTCAGCCATCATCACTGCATAAACTCTGTGTTCTTTTGGCATGTTCCTGCACTACAAACCTTTAATTAGGTCATTAATTTGAGAGTGAGCCAGCCCTTTCTCCAGGTTTTGAACAACAGTGTTTGCAATTCTTGTCAGGTGACCCATGTTTCCCCTTCGCCTGCCCCCTTCAGTCCTAGGTAGAGAAACTATAATCAGCAAACAGACACATACTGACATAATGATGTGTATGAAGATGAGCTTCATGGGACTAACACACGTGTGCTAGAGACTAGGGATGTCCCGATCAGGTTTTTTTGCCCTCGAGTCCGAGTCCGAGTCATTTGATTTTGAGTATCTGCCGATACCGAGTCCCGATCCGATACTTAATACATAAAAAAAGAATAAAGAAGAGCGAAAAAACAGATCCAGGATGTTCCTTATTTTTTATTTAATTCACCTTATTTTAACATTCAACAACTCTGTTAACAAACAGAGCACTTCTGTGAGGTAGCTTGAACAATCAAGTAATAGCCTACATAAATTCTTCACTTTTGGAATTTAGTGCAACAGTAAATATAAAAAAAGTCTAATAGGGCCTATATAAACAAATAGCACCTCAACACCCGGCAGGCATGTAAACAAATAAAAAATAAAAGTGCTACAGTGTTTGCAAAGCCAGTAATGTGCTTTTAGGAACTGCACTCCTAACTCTTACACCAGTTTCACACTGCACTGTTAGCAGAGCGTGCAGCACGTATTTTTTTCGCCGCCCATGTTAACAGATTAAACCAGGCTTTAGAGCATTCACACCGCGCGCAGAGGCGGCGCAGCAGTGCGTATAGCAGAGCAGAGCAGAGCAGGAGTGCCGCGATCGTTTCGGCGCCGAGTCTATTTTTGCTGCGCCGCTTTTGCTGAATTAAAGTGACAATACATTGATCATGGCCAAAATACACCGCAGTTTTATCCAAAAAGTGCATTGATGATATCTATTGTGTTTTAAACAGTCAATCAAATGACCAACAGCAATTTAAAAAGAAAACAAATGTCCAAAAACAAACTTGTTGCCATAACAATAAAATCAAAGATGAAACAAAAGTATAAATGAAATTATTAATAAAATAAGCTTCTTGACAAGTTTTTTCTCTTAAATGTATTTGAAAACGAAAAAAAGCAATGCCAACTTATCCATTATGGAGTACTCTGTCTGTAGCCTGCCCTACACAACCCGCGGTTCAGCCGCGCGTGACAAACGCTGCCAGTGTGAAAGTAAAACGCACGTGTCCTGCTCCTGCTCACCATACGCACTGCTCCTGCGCTGCTTACTAACGCGTGCAGTGTGAAACCGGCGTAACTCTGTGCCACCGCATAAATATTGATGTGTTAAAAAATAATGAGAATATATATATCCGAGTCCTGATCGGGAGGTAACGTCCGATTCCGATCGAGTCTGAAAACACGTGATCGGGCCCGATTTCCGATCATGTGATCGGATCGGGACATCCCTACTAGAGACTCACTGCATATAAATCAATGACAGTAAACAGAAGAAGCTCTTACTGGATTTTGTCATTTTCCTCCCAAGCATCCAGAATCCTTTGCACCAGCCGGCAATGCTGGAAGAGCTGAGAAAAGCAGACAGACAACATTGTGAATAATGAACAACAGGAAACACAAAGAGAGTGTGTGAGAGAGAGAGTGTTAAAAAAAACGATAAAGAGCAACAAACTAAAGTGACACACCTATACTCAACAAACCACAAGATTTGAGCTATCATTCATGCTGTAGTATAAATGGTGCAGGATGAATTAAAGGTCAAATTTCAGTGCTTAGGCTTTGTGGTTTGTTCAGATTCTTGAACCAAAGTATGTGCAATGCACTACTGTTCCAAAGTTTAGGGTTATTTTTTCATCTTTTTGAAACAAGTATTTTAAGAACAGTTATATTGCAAAATATGATTATAATTTAAAACAACTGTTTTCTATTTTAATATATTGTAAAATGTAATTTATTCCTGTGATGGCAAAGCTGAATTTTCAGCAGCCATTACTCCAGTCTCACTGTCACATGATCGTTCAGAAAGCATTGTAGTATGATGATTTGGTGCAAACTAACATTTTATAATCATCAATGTTGAAAACAGTTGAGCTGCTTAATATTTTTGTTAAAAAATTATTAATTTCTTTAAAAAAAAAAAAAATTGTGACCAAGCTTTTGATTGACAGTATATTTGCAGTGAAGCCCAACTACCCTGTTTCCTCTAAGATAATCTGAGAATCTGCCAAGCGCTGTAAGAAAGCGGTAATGATCGAAAACAGATATGAACTACAGATGGCCTACATTGACAACAAGGGCATCTTGAATTGGTGTGTTTGCTGGATCTGAGCTGCTGTTCTGGCCAGGTGTTCCCTCCTCCGCCTGGGTGCCTGTGCCAGTAGCTGGTGGTCTCTCCTCGTGATTCTGCATACCTGGGTTCTGGAAGTCCGTGTGGACAGAGTGGTTCAGGATAGATGCCACACACAGCTCCACTTGCAAGTGCAAGAAATTATTCCAGGTGTATTTAAAGAATAAATCCTGCAACCAGAGAGTGAGGGAAAGAGGAAGCCAGGAGAAGAGAAAAATAAATGATGAAAAACAAGATCGTCCACCCACTGCCAGCTCATAGTGTTGAGTCTGCGATATTCAGTGTGGGTGTGTGTAAGTGATTTACCAACAGCAGGTCCATGGTGTTGAGTCTGCAGATCTCTTGGCAGATGCTGAGGTCGCAAGTCTGCAGCAGAGAAGCCACCAGTCTGGCCACATGAAGGCGGGCGCTCCCAAGGGGCTGCTCCAGAACGCCCACTGTGGTGAGTATTGCACTTCTCTGTTTTACAGCAAGTGGAGGGAGAGTTACGCATTGTTAGAGGGCCATCACTCTCCCCATTGCACAGTGATTGTCGAGACAGTAGCTCTGCTCCAAAACATAGTAAGCCAACATAGACTGACACACTTTAAGGCATCATTAAAATGATGCTCCTGAAGACTGTTCTAAAAGGTCGGCAGCAAAATTATGCTACCTTCTAAGACACCCTAAAGCCACAACAAAATGGAAGTAGCTTATTTCTTGCAACAAAACGTTTCTTCCGAAATGTGACGTACTCCAAGCGTAACAGATTATCAATAAAAAGGGTAGACTTTGTTCTACCCATTGGTTGTTGATCGGATTTTGTGATGTGGGCATTGCACTCCAAAATGAATGTGAGCTTTGCAGTTGATTGTGGCGGGGTGGGGCGAGTTATGACATTTTGATTTCAAATTACACTGTAATAAAAAAAATTAAACAAGCATAGATGAATCGTTTGCAATAAGATCAATATACTATGCATCTGATTTTATCACAGTCAAGTCTCTCAATGAGCTTATTGTGAAGAGTGCCATTTAAGTGACAGGAAGGGGATGTCACCTATTTAGGGCGTTCAAAATCAGTCACTTAGAAGGTTTCACTTCAGTTATGTAGGCAGCAAAGCAGCTTAAGTTTTGAAACAGAGCAAGAATCATCTGTGCAAAAAACATTTTGCTTGTATCTTTATTATAAACAAAATATTATAAACAAAAAAGCCCTGAGATGACATTTATACACAGATAGAGTTTAGTTGCATGTGTGTGTGTGTTTGTACCATAGGAGGGTTCAGTAGGAGCTGCTGGAAGTCCTTTAAATGAGGCTCAATAGCACGTAAAATACTGCTGTTGACAGTGTAAGACCTTTCACATCCCTGAGAATACAGGTCCATCAGACCCTCCAGCCTAACAACACCAGACACAGAGATAACAGAAGGTCATGGAAAGATAAAAAAAGGGAGAACAGCAAATGTCCGAGCATGGCTGTTTATTTTAGGTTTAATTAGGCCCTATAATGGATGAACTCACCCTGACCTTCGTGACTCCAGTAACGTAAGAAGCACTTGCGTTCCATTGACGACAGAAGCTTCAGTCCTTTCCCCTTCAAACATGTTCTTCAAAAGCTCTCCCACATTCTCTCGTCTACAAAGACATCAACATGAGTGGATGAGATACAAAAACAGCGATTACATCAGAGAAACAAACACTGTCTGGTCATCAGTCTTTATTGAGTGAGAGAATTCTTGTTACATGACTGTGATCTTAGCTTATCAGATTGGGCACTTACGACTCCAGGACAGCGAGTAAGGGGTCTGGTTCTGTGACCTCTGACAGCTGATTGGCCTGGTCTCGACTGAGTCGGATTATGTCACAAAGAGTCTGGGATGCATTAGATTGTCTCTGCAGAAGAATTAAGTGAAAAAGAATGTACTTGGATGTTTTTTTTTTAAACTTCCATAACTTAAATCATGTGGGCTGGAGGTGAAACTTTCACGTTGGAGTGAGTGATATTTCTACCTCTTCATCTCTCCCTGTGTGCATGAGCTCTGTGAGTCTCTGGATGAGTCTCTCCTCATTCAGCCACTGCAAACACACACATTCATTCACAGATCAGAATCACAGCCCCGCAATGACGAGTGAGGATTCAGCCAGGGCTTGGAGGATAACAATCAGGGTCAATGTCTCATTTAAGCAATTCAATCATTCACTAGCATTTCTAAAATATATAGTTTCTACAAAAGGTTCATGCTCCTAGGGGCAGAACAGTGTAAAATGCTTTTGAACAAGATTAACCATCACATGAACCTCTAAATTCACTTGTAGAGTCAACAACACATGGGACCCTTCACACAGAACATGTTATTGCATTCAAATATAGCTGGACGCAATAAAAGAAACAGAATGCAGCGGGAAATATTAGTGTGCTTACATTGAGGACCTCCATCCTCAAAGGGGCAGGCTCTACACAGCTGATGAGGCGCAGCAATAGGTCCATCATGGCCGAGGCATCAATGTGATTCAGCACCAGACTGATAAAGTTGTGTTTTTTCCTTAGGAAAGAGATTACCTGCATGTGGAATAACATACAACTTACTGACAATACAAATCAAATAAATAGCTCAGTATTTCCTTTGTGCTATTTGGTGTGCATTCATATTCTGGACCATGTGAGATCAGGTGTGCGTACCTGGTCTGTTTTACGTGCAATCAAGTTTCCGATGGTTTTGCTGAAGAAAGAGGCCAGTAGGGGATTAAGGGGTGGCTCCTGCTCCAGAAAGTGGTAGAGCTTCTCTAAAAGGGATTCATCTCCACCCAGCTTATCATTGATAAGAGCCACATCAGAGGTCAGGAGCTCGCAGGCAATGTTTGGATACCTGGGTAAACAGAACAAAACAAAAAGTCTATATTACCTTCAAGTTACATGTGACAATACTATCAAACAGTAAATGCAACTTTGTGGTTTCAACTTCCAACTAAGGCATTTCAAAAGTAACAAAGTTGTTCTGTAGCTCTACTTATCTTCTGTCACTCAGATAGCACTAAGGTAAACACTGGTTAGCTCAGTGGTGCAGTGTTGTCAGTGCCACAAGAGAGGGTAATAAACTCTGCGTCAGTGCTTTTATACTATTGTAGGATTCTGCATTTCACAAAAATATCACTAAGCAAAAAATCTGGATCAGTGCTACTGAGAACATATTTCACTCAATGTAATAACATTTCACAATACTTGGAGAGAAAAGACGTTTTGAGTGAATCCACTTGCTGATTTTAAGACAAATGATTCTGCCTCCTACACACAGAGAACCAAATGATTAGTTTTAAATTAACTGTAATCTCTTTTTCTCTCTCTCCTTCTAACCATATGGCCCCAACAGAGAGCGCTAAAACTGATAGATTTCAACCTTTCACAACATAAGAGTATTTCATATAGTTTACCTTGAACAGCACAACCCTCACAAAGAGCAACTCTGTTTTAAAACACAAGTAACAAAATGTTATGCATGAGTGTACACATCACCTTTTAACAAAATCACTTCTCTTTTCTCTTTCCTCTTCCTTCATTTGTCAACTTAAAATGCACATCCCTCCACTTCTCTGCACTTCTACATATTTACAGTCAGTTTTATAGCTCTCCTGTAACCAGGAGCTCCAAGCATGCAGGGCCGCCAGTGAACAACACAAACGTCCTACCATCATAATTTAACAAGTCGGAATACTTTTTACTGCCAGCTATATTTACATGTAGGCTATAGGTCATTTGCAGTGAATAAACAATTAAGTTGCAGCCACATTAGAGAAATTTCTGCAGGTAAAAAAGGTCCATTTGTCTTTTGACAAAAGTGTAGGGATGTATGAAGCAACGCTCTCACAGAAGTCACTTTCAAACCAAGCAGCTTTCTATTGGTCAACGCAGCAATTTCTCCTGACCAACTTTAACACGAGCAAATTCTGCATCTGGAACTTTTTCACCCTCATGCAAAACTCCAGATTGCACGAAATTGAACCTTTAAACTTTTTTAAAAAAGTGTGTAATTTCCATTCCATTAGCATTACTTGGCGAAACTGAAAATAAAGGCTGTTTTGAACAGGTTTCCTGCACACATCCCCATCTGGCAGTTGTCGATGAAACGGGTAGCCCCGTCCCAAACTCATGTTATTGGTTGAACCAGTGTTGCGGTGTCCATTTGGCCAAAACTAGCAAAATAAGGTGCAAAGCTGTGTTTCTCTTACTTGAAGCGAGTTTTCTCCTCCAGATCAGCAGGGGGCTCCTCTGTGATGAGGGTGACCAGCTCCTGCATACATTGATCCTTGGAGAGGAAGAGCAGGAGCTTGCGGTTCTGTGCTTTGCACTCCTGCAGGACATCCTCCTCTTCCATCAACTCTCTCAGAGTCACGCCCTCTCGATCCAGCAGCTGGTCGATATGGGAGGTGTTGTTCAGGTCAAATTTCCAGAACATGATGGCGGCGGTGGCAGCTGCAGCAGGAAGCCCAGGCCTGAATAGAAGACATGAAAGTGAGGATAACATGAAAACAAGCGAGTGATAACGCACAGTGCACAGGATATTTCTTTTCAAATTAAATATCTATTGCAGAGAAAGCAAACCCCGAATGAGATTGCGATAAGCATGATGAAAATAAAAATCCAAGGTGGTTGATGCATTGAATGAAATGTAGGCATGCAGAATCGCCTTGAACCTTTTTTTATTCAAATGCCACCTGTTGTCCAACACAATATTGGAAGGCTCCCTGATATAGGTCATTTCTGGTATTTCTGCATAATTATGACAAATCTGCTTGTTTTTTTTTTGGTTGGGAATCGAAAATCGATTTCAATTCTGGTATCGAATACTTAAAGGGATACTTCACCTCTGGAAAGATGAATGTGTATTTAAAGGTAATTTATGTAGAAGAAATGTGAAGAAATTTTTGAATTTGGAGCTTTCTAGACTGAGAAAAGCCAGAAAATGTATTTTTGGCTTATGTGGATGAAACGAAAGACAACAACTCCCAGAATGCACTTGCTTCGCCCTAGGAGGCCACTCCCAAGCCACGCCTACCGGTAAGAGAGCGCAGTTGAAAAACAAGGCTAGGCTACTATTGAGACTCCATGATGAGTTTGCCAGGGATTTCGAGATCGCCCAAAATGTCCGGGATTCGGCTTTTGCGTTCTACAGTCGCCATTCATGTTTACTGTGGCGAGCAGGACGAGGCTTATGGCCGCGGGAGAACGGCACGAGGCCGGTGGTGTGATTACTGAGACGCGCCGGTCTCGCATCTCTCACGAAGGAGCGGGAATTTTCTTAGCAATGGTAAAACGCACATCAACCGATCACTTGTTTAGCGTTCATGTAAACACAACATTCAGATTCACCAATCGGAATGAATTCAGTTAGATTGAAACAAAACATGAATGTAAACAATGAATGGCGACCGCAGATCTCGCCCGCCGAACAAGTCCGGGAAAAAGAGGATGGTAACCCCTACTACTCAGCTTTCTCCTACTATTCAGCTTTCTCCACAGAACAAGAGCCTGCTAGCTTAGCTTCCAAAGAAAGATGGCTGACACTGTGTGTACATTCTGTGAGTGAGATCCCACCCTCTATGGGCGGGTTGAAAACATGCGGAACAGCCCCTACTACTGGCTGTAGTCTTTAGCCTCTGGCCAGAAAATCCTCCGATGACGCAAAATGACGATTTTTGCGTCATCGGAGGATTTTTTCCAGATAAAAAATACATAAATCTCTTGTCTCAGGGGGATATGAGGGTGGAAAGCACGGTAATTCGAAAATACTACAGGTTTTCTACTAATACAAAGCTTAATGCTAAATCCTGAAGTATCCCTTTAAGGTCAGGAATCGGATACTTGTTATCAATACTTGTTAACATTGTTTATTTCAATTTTCAATTATATCTTTGTTCAGTTATATTTATTTGTGCAATTGCTAATTTGTTTATTTGCTCTTTTTTTAATTAGGCCTACTGAGTGTTTACTTGTCTTCAATAATGCTTGAAATTTATATTAGTTAGGCTATAGTTGTTTTTGCTATGGTATTTTTCAACCATAGGCAAAAGTTCCTTGTGTAAGTCCAAAAGTGTAGGCCTAAGTGTTCTATAGCCTGTTGATCTGTTGGTATTCAGGTACAATGAAATGTTTTGCAATAAGACTTAAAATAAATTAATGATATCCAAGTTTTTTGTCCCTTATTGAAATTAAAATTAGGAATCGATAAGAATCGATAAACAGAAATTCAAACATATCAAACCCTAGTATTTACATATTACATTAATTAACCATAATTCATTTTGTTATTTCAACAGTTTCAAGAACTGTATTTTGTACAATGGAAACAACTAATAAATTAATAAACTAATAAAAAATATTTGATTTTAATATTTATTATTATAATATTATATAAGAAATACATTTTACATTAACATATTTTGAGATTATTTTAATTTTGTAATAATAATAATAATTTATTTTAAATTTGTAATAATAGATAAGAATTTATAAATTCTAATACCTTTTAGTCATCTTATGGCCCCCTTGGAAGTTGCTGAAGCCCCCTAGAGAGTTTCGGTCCCCTGGTTGAGAACCACTGATGTGTATAGTGTGTTTCAAATCACTCACTTATAAAGTTACATTATAGTAGCCTTAAAAAGCAGCTGTCTATGTAGGCAGCCTAATAGGTTTTGGAACAAAGATGAGTGGGAGGGGGGAAGAATAGCGATGGAAAGCAGAACTAACAGATGAAAGAGAATCTGGAGAACAGGAGAATAAGGAAGGGGACAAAAATAATTGATGGACCTTTAAAGCGTCCAGCTAACACATCCCACTCAAAACAAAACATGAAGCAACTGGAACTTGAAGAGCAACTTTCCTTTCAATACTGATTGAAATCACCTGTGCTGTGAAGATTTTCTAACAACTCTGGTCATGAACAAAGCAGACCTTTCCCACAAGATGACTGTTACCCACGCATCACACCCTGGGCGATACATTTCACACAGCCTGATAGGTTTTGCTTGCTCAAAGAAATGTAATCTGTTAGTGAGGCTATGTAAAAGACTCCTCAGGAACTCAAGCACTGGAACATTGATAGCATTTGTTAAGTAAATATATTTTTACCAGCTGATGAAACGTGTGAATCCTTAGTTACACCTCCTCCACAGGCAGACAGGCATTTGAGTGGCAGAATGCAGACAGCACAGAATGACCTAGCATTAATCTGCATGAGGTCCACTTCCCACCAGGCCTTCCTCGAATACACGCCTCAGACGGACTGACACTGGGGAAAAGAATCGAGTATGAGAAAGTGCAAACTCTTCAAAAATCAATGCAGGCATGGTTTAAAAACACTCTGAACCAATGCGACAAACAATGCACAGAGTAAGTACATGATGATGAAGCAATAATGCATAAAAACACACTGCATCATATAGTCTAGGAACCTTGAAACGATGTGCAAGGCTAAAATCAACTATGGAAGGTCTTGTAAACTGAAAATGTAGGCGTTTGTACAACCATAATTTCCGTGCCAACAGTGAAAAAATGCACATACACATTATTTTCCATAAATTCACCCCCATACTTACTCTCTAGTAGCAGATACACAGTTATTTTAAGCATTTCAAGCCTTCAGATTTTAAGCACGGTCACATTTCCCATAGTTCGGCAAATTTTCACAGGCAAAATCTAGCCATTGCAATAGGAGTCATGAATTTCACCTGAGGGCGAAACATTTCCTCTCACAGATTTTGCAACAGGTTCAAGTTCAAGATTTCCAGTGCTGACCAACTTGGTTTCGTTTCATACATTCATACATTATTGCTTGACTATAGACAATGTGACCTCACCTTTAGACCAGATACTAGGAAGTTCAAATAGAAGGATCCACTTATTGTACTGTCCTAAATGAAATGCGGACCTGCAACGTCACATCTTGTACGCATATGGCACTCAACGCAGCAGCTGGTAACAGCTTCCTTGAGCACAACATATTCATCTGATGACAAACAGCACAGAGAATACATACCGGAAAGAATCTCTATCATTGATCTGCAGCTGTGCAAGCTGAAGCAATTCTTTCATTTGGGAAAAGTGGCCAAAAAAAGAAAAAGAGGACTTGTTTCCTTCTTTTATGTGGATGTGGACATGATTGTGTGCACGTGCAGAGCTTAGTATGACAATACCAACCAGAGAACTCCCCAATGAACTCTGCACAGGAAAGCAAGTGTCTCTGCTCTACAATTCATCAAAAATAGAAACAGCCAGCAGCACTTGCATGCAGCAAAGCTGCCATACAAAGCAAACACGAGCGGGGATGTTGCATGGGATCTCTTGACAGCAGCAGCTGAGGTCAAATAAGCTGCCATTGATTGCACAACTGTCCAGAAGCTGCCTACTTAGGAAGTTGATCCAGCAACTTGTCCCGACCCCTGGACCCCAGAGGGGGTGTTCATAGCATTACAAAACTTCAAATGAGATTGCAGTCGTGATACTGAACGATCGTGTTGTACAACTCAATAGCTAAATAGCCAGAGAGGATTGACTGACTTCTGAATTACTCATGTTGCTGCTAATGACAACATGATTTGAATCCAATGTTTACAATAGGCGTCAAGAACATACCAGAGCATCATTCACACCTTATAAAGCCGGGGCGGTTAAAGAAGACGTACTCCTATCAAACTCACACAAGACGTGACGATGATTTTAAGTGCAGAATAACAGTTTCAGCAGAAAATCTCGATGGTCGCATGTTAACAGCTGGGCCCCGCTAGCAGCCGTTAGCATCAGCTGCTAATATTAACGACAAAAACTGGTTTCCGTATTTTCATAACAATCCCAAACTCGACTGAAACAACTCAAATACAAACTCGTTTACAACTCAAAATGGATTAAGATATGTGTAGAGTGCGCTTGGCTTTATTTAACGCTAAATATTGGGATGTTTTCGGTTTGTTTGCTAGCTCGTCTGGCTAACTTCAGCTGAATCTCTGTTATAGAAGTTTCTTCTCCTCTAATGGGAATTAAAACGACACATTTTCTAATGAAAACACTCATGAACAAGCACGGTTTGGTGTAAAGCATAGACCGTCTGTTCCAGCAGTGCTATCTGCGCAAGTAAACAGTCTGTGCATGTAAGCTTACCCCCGCTATGAGTGTCTGTAGAACGGGCTACTGGTTGTCGGTTAGTACTGGTCTGGCCCGTGCAGTGGAGCAGTGGCGCTGCTGCCCCGCGCGCTCTGTGAAACCCCGCTGCTGCCACGAGACCGTTTTCCTCTCAACTATCTGCCCAAAGCGCGAGCCATCGTCCTCACTAAAGTTGTTTTTCTGCTCTCCTTTATGTATGGGTTAATTTTTTAGGAAATTATTCTGCGGCGAATCACTACGTAGAGTTATCTCGGCCACTCACACGCACGGCGAGGGATGAGGGATCGGAAAATAAAAATCGTTCATATGTTTGTATTCAAAATGGCGAAACTCTGTCATAGACGCGCGCGTGCTGTCAGATTGTTGTCTGCGCATCGAGTGCGCGCTCCACGCGCACATTGCACTATCTTAGACAAGATCAACATAGATTAAAATAATAATAATAGTAAAAACAGTCATAATAGAAGTACATAGGCCTAAAGAAAAAGGGAATATAAAAGAAAACTACAAGTTAAAATACAATAAACCAAATAAAATAAATGTGATTTTTTTTCCTCATACTTTTGTTGAAATCATAACATTGTTTTCATACTTTCATTAAGATAAACCAGACTTTTTTTTTTATAAACTAAACGCTCAACTCAGTCTCATAAAATAAAATAAAATAAAATAAAAACAAAAATCCCAAAATGTAAAACACAAAATAAAACAAAGATTTTGTATCTGACACGTCTTGAGGAGCTTTGTCCGAAACTATAAATCATTTATTGAATTGTCATTTTGCTCATTCTTTTGATTGTTAATAATATTTATCTGACTTGGACATAATCTTTTTGTTTGTTTGCTTGCTTGCTTGTGTTTTTAATGACAAAATAATAACTGACGATGCAAGTTTCTGCATTACCAAACTTTTGAAGGCTATATGGGAATTTTACTTTCATAAATGTTAATATGCAAATGGTAAAACCCACTTTAATAACTTTAAGCGAGATTTGATTTTTTTTAAATTTACGTACACTTTCAACGTCTATTAATAAGAAAGCGTTCAAAACAAATTGACAGTGTTTGACATTCTTTCTTAACATTATCGTTTGTGTACACTTTTATTAGGTTAATTTCTAATGTTAAGGCCCGTTCACACCAAGGACTAAAAATAAAACGATAACGATACAGACATAGGCCTTGTTCTAAAAAAAAAGTCGTTCTCACTATTAAAGAACACCACAGCAATAACGATAACGGCACAGAAAAACGATATCGTTGAAACGATAAAATGATGAACGATAAAAACATTGACAGCCAATCAGAATTCATCATGTATGTCACAGACAAGCACGCGCTAAGAATAAACAGAACATTATCGTCTGTTGGTACACTGCAGTGCAATGTGAGTTAGAGATCAGTTTTGCGTGTAAAGAGTAAAAAATATGATAATACATACTTTAAACATAATTTAAAGTTTATTTAAAATAATTGTAATTTATTTTGCGGCCTCCTTTTTGAGAACCAATATTATGGGAGTAACGTTAATAAGTCAGTCCTCCCCGGGCGAGGGCGCTGTTCAACCTCAGTGATTACTGAACGATGACCGAGGACGCGATCATTCACAAAAGCAAGCGGATCTCAAATGGATCCTTAAGTCAAAATGGATCCGTTTGACAGCGCCGATTCTCTGGAAGGACCATCAAGGTCTGCGGCGACAGATACAGAGGTACCGGAGCCGTGGTCGCGCTTCTCTGCCTGGCTCGAGTGTGTGTGCGTCGTTACCTTCGACCTCGAGCTCGGACAAGCCATAGAGGTACACAAATGATGTGCAAGCACCCCTAACATCTGTTTGCTTGTTTGTTTGATTATTAGCTATTCGCATAACCACTTTACAGCAAATAATCTGATTGTGATAAGATGCTGAAACGCCTTGACTGTAAATTTATACGCAGTAATGAGCAACAGCAGAATCACTGTGTATCTATCTTTCTTTATGTTGTCATCAACAGCTCATTTACCCCTATGATGTCAGACTCACGGAAAAGGAGGTAAGGTCAATTAAATTTAATGAAGTAATTAATTTTCCAGCTACAGCATTATAAATGCATATATTGTGTCACAACAATTTTCAAAACACTAATTTAATTCTAAAATGCCCCTAAAACTACTTCAATCTTTCGCTTCCTTCTGTCTTTTAGAAAACAAGTATTTGTTACTTATCCTTTCCTGACTCATACTCAGGTAATGTGCTGGCAAAGACTGATCTCATCAGTGCTATCATGATAAACAGCTGAAACATGAGCTTTACAGTTCAGTCACATGAGTTCCTATCTATCCCAGGATGCCTCGGGGACACTCAGTTCAGCTTCAGACTGCGGCAGTCGGTGGGCCGCAGTAGCTCTTGGTTTGGACAGGAGGATGCTTACAACAAGGATGCACCTGTGGCCCTGCAGGTTAGAAATAGACTTGATATATTAAGCAGCAAAACCTTTTTCAACATTAATAATAATAATGCTGCTACTACTACTACTACTACTAATAATAATAATAATAAGACGACATGTTTCTTGAGCACTAAATCACATTTCTGACGGATCATGTGACACTGAGGACTGGAGTAATGGCTGCTGTAAATTTGGCTTGGACATCACCGGAATAAATTACATTTTACAATATATTATAAAAGTTATTTTAAATTGTAATATTTAACAATATTACTGTTTTTACTGTTTGTAAGACACATAAAAGCTTTGAATTGAGACATTTTCCAGCATCACCACCACTGATTAACATCTGCTTTGAACCAATACATTCCAGAAATAAAGTGTGCATGTAAATGATTTTCCGGTCTTTCAGAAGGAGCACGCACATTTCCACGGGTATGTGTATTTCAGGCAAGTGAAAGATGCGTCTGTCAAAAGGGGCTACTTTCAGAAGGTGTGTAACTGAACTGAAAGATACAAATGTTTGATCTGGTTTTTCACATTGTGGTCTGCTTACATGAAAACATGAACTTTTAATTGAATGTATTTAGTCAAGGGCCTTGTGGTCAGTATACAGTATACAATGATTGGTGGTGAATGGTGTAAATAATTTCAAGTTTTTCTATATCCCTAGTCCCTGGTGGTGGTGTCCAGACTGCCATTTGTGAACTTGTTTCATTCGCTGCTGCAAGTCATTGCTCCGGAGTACTTTGAAAAGCTCGAACCTTGTCTGGAGACAGGTGAGGCCACCTTGACTTGAATATGTATTTACAGTGTGTATATATATATATATATATATATATATATATATATATATATATATATATATATATATATATATATAATTATTTTGACTTTCTGTAAAGCTGCATGGAAATATATGTATAGATTTGAAATCCTCAATCATATTGGTTAATGTGTTTCAGTTTGTAATGAGATTGACCAATGGCCAGCACCAGTACCAGGGCAAACCCTCAACTTACCTGTGATGGGTGTGGTGATGCAGGTATTATGGATGGAAAAACTTGTTAGTTGGTGTTTGGATGGGAGATTGATAACACCATTATCTAAATCATTTATCCCAGACATCAATTCAACTTCTAAAATGCTGGGTTTGAATTTGCAGGTCAGAATTCCCTCAAAAGTTGAAACGCCAGGAGGAAGCCCTGTAAAACAGACACAAACAGAGGTGCTTAACTCATTTTACTATTGCAATCCTTCACATATGCTTTTATTTTTTACACATGGTTGATATGTGGTTGCATTTTTGCAGAATCTGCTCCCTGCCCCCACGGTTCTGCCATCAGTTCACGAGCTGGATCTTTTTAAGTGAGTATTACGCTGCTTGCACATGTGTTCTGTAATTACTAAACCATCTGTTGATTTTACAGCCGTCACTAATAGCTGCCCTAATTGACCTTCATCTAATCAGATGTTTCCAGTCAGTCCTGATTCACGTGCAGATGCTCTGGGAGCTCATGTTGCTAGGAGAGCCAGTGGTTGTTATGGCACCCTCTCCAACCGTCTCCTCGGAGACTGTGCTGGCCCTGGTCAGGTATGGACATTGCGTTCTTGAAGCAGAGGCGCATACACAAAAGTTATTTTGAGGGACTTATAATAGTGACAATAGGTAGGTCTGTTTTTTAGTACAGTTTATGCATAAGTTTATCCATAATCCACACTCTTAGAAGAAAATGTTCTACATGGAATCTTTAAGCATTCTGTCAGGCGCTCATATATAGAACCTTTTAGGGGTTCCCATAATTTTATGGATTTAGTTTTAATGAATTATTTTTGTTTTAATAATTTTTTTTAATTTCAATTACATAATATGAATTAAACAGTTAATAAACATACTTTATCACTATAAAAAAGTTTATAAGTATACTCGTTTTTTTTGTGTTTTTTTTTAGCTCCATCACCCCACTGCGTTACTGTGGTGATTACCGACCGTACTTCACCATTCATGACAGTGAATTTAAAGAGTACACCACCAGGACTCAGGCTCCGTAAGCAAATACACACACTCCACATTAAAGTCTCTCTTCATCCAGAAATTAAAATTCTGTAATTGTGTACTCTAGAGCTGCACGGTTAATTGTTAAAAGATCACAATCAATGTCAAATTCAAACAGTTTTTAATCAAATTCAAACACCCACGTGATTTATTCACACTGCTGCTGAGCCAGAGAGAGCAGTTGTCATGTTGAGATATGAAACAGCTTCACAGTCTTTTTAGCCACTAGTATCATTAGTTCTGTGTTACAATCATTAATATCATCACAGAAGTACTGGGATAAATGTTTATATTTTGGAAAGAAACACTGATGTCTACGATAGCTACCAAAATAGAGTAAATCACCTTTGGAAAGTAACTTTACAATTTTGGGAGAATCGAGAAGTGTGATTCTTAATTTATCCAGAATAATGCTGCTCTAGTTTTGATCCAAACTCATTAATTTTTGAAGAATGATCCAAGTTGTTCTTTTCCATATAATGAAAGTGTATGGGGACTGGGACTGGAACTGTCAAGTTGCAAAATGACAAAAAGCACTGTTCTGTTCCTCCAACAAAGCTGTCATGACTTGTAATATAGCACACAAATTGCATGGACCACAATTATGGTGCTTTGTTTTATGGTGTTTTTTGCCATTTAGTTGTTGACAAGCCTTTCAAGTCCAAAAAACATGAGCCATGATATTCTACAAAAAGTCATATTTTCATTTTTTGGATGAAACCTTGACTAGATGTGAGCTACTTACATGCCCATGTTGAAAACAACATTTTCAGGTCAGGAAAAAAGATTCTTCAGTCTTTTTTCTGCTTTCAGGCCCAATGTGATACTGGGTGTCACAAACCCTTTCTTCATAAAGACCTTTCAGTGCTGGCCACACATTATTCGCCTTGGAGACCTTAAGATGTCTGGTAAATAATGCTCCATTTTAGGCTCCTCTGACAGCCTTTTTGATTGCATATCATTTCGGCATATTGCACATGATAGAGGTTTGAATGGAGTTTCTCCGCAGGTGATTTACCAAAGCAAGTGAAGCTCAAGAAACTGGCAAAGTTAAAGTCACTGGATACTAAAACAGGTACACAACAAGCCTTTGCTGTAAGCATATATGTATATATGTATAAATGTGTATATATGTGTGTGTGTGTATATACAGTGCAATGCATAAGTGAATACACCCATGCTAAAGTTGACTAAAAAGAGGAATAAAAAATCATATTTTGGAAATTGAACATAATGCCTTAATTAAAAAAATTTGGAAAAATCCAACCTTTAAGGACACCAATTTTCTTTGTGAATGAATAATGTATCGTAAATAAATAAATGTTCTTCCTTAAAATACATGATGCATAAGTTAGTACACCCCTATGGTATGGTGAAGGCTATGTGATGATGTGGGGCTATTTTAATTCCAAAGGCCAAGGGAACTTTATCAGGATGCATAGTATCCTAAAAAAAATTTTTTTTAAATACTTAAAAATAAAAATCTGCCTGCCTCTATGGGAATTTAACATAGGGGTGCACTAACTTATGCACCATGTATTTTAAGGAAGAACATTTATTTATTTATGATACATTATTCATTCACAAAGAAAATTGGTGTCCTTAAAGGTTGGATTTTTCCTAATTTTTTAAATTAAGGCATTACGTTCAATTTCCAAAATATGATTTTTTTATTCCTCTTTTTAGTCAACTTTAGCATGGGTGTATTCACTTATGCATAGCACTATATATATATATATATATATATATATATATATATATATAATGTGTGTGTGTGTGTGTGTGTGTATATATATTTAAATAAAAAAATGTATCTTCCCATAAAGGTATTTACACAGCATACAAGACCTTCTTACACAAAGACAAAGCCCTCATCAAACGACTCTTAAAGGTAGGCTGCTGATTCAGTTCATGAAAAATGAATATTTAAGTTTAAAGCTATAGTATGTGTAACGTCTCGCTTTGGTTTTTAATTGTTCTTTCAGGGAATCCAGAAAAAAAGGCCATCAGAGGCGCAGAGTGCCATTTTGAGGCGGCATCTGTTGGAGCAAACGCAGAGTTTCATTCTTCCACTGGTGAAGTTCTTTTGCACCTTTGTTCAGAGCTTTTATTTCATTCACTAAGCAGTCTTGAGCTTCACACACATTCTTTTCTTTAGGAAAGTTACTTGGAGAGCCTCATGCCGCCGCAGAGATCTGTGTCTCCGTGGAAGGTTGGTTCAAGATGATGTAGATCAGATTCAGACGACATTCGGGCATTTAAAACGATTATGTTAGACCTCAAACATAACAGTTGTGTCTGTGTTTATGTCTCAGACACCTCCTCAGATCCGGTCCTTCAGTCAGGATGAGTTCATGAAGACCCTGGAGCAAGCAGGGCCGCAACTAACGCTCAAAGGAGATTGGACGGGCCTGTACAGGTAACAAACTAAGGTTGCGTTTACAAAAGCACCGTAAGCCCATTGCCACCAGTAATCTGTATGTTCTACTTAGCCTTACAATCATTTCGAGAAACGCAGCCCAGGGCATTTGGGAACTAATGATTGAAACTTTCTGTAAATTGTGCATATAATATAATAACTGTCTAAATGTGACTTTCAGGCGTTTCTTTCGTTCGCCAAATTTTGATGGCTGGTACAGGCTCAGGCACAGAGAGATGACTCAAAAAGTGGAACGTCTTCATTTAGAGGCCATCTGTGCGACTGTGAGTATGATATTGGATCTGGATTCGGTCTCTTCTCATACCGTTATACTTTTTAAGTCTTTATTATTATCACTTCAGAGTGTGTGTGCAAATAAAGAATGTTTAAAGGATTTGCTCACCCAAAAAGGATAACCATCAAGTCGTTCTAAACTCGTTTGACTTTTTCTTCTGTTTAACACAAAAAGAGAAATTCTGAGGAATTGAACTGGTCGCTCTGTTCCATGCAAGTACACTGAACGTAAAGTGAGACTTCAAAAAGGATGCAAAAGCATGATAAAATGAATCATAAAAGAATAATAACAGTAGTCTATATAACTAACACGGCCGTTCAAAGGTTTGTGGGCAGTCAGTTTGAAATGAATGCTCGTATTCATCAAGGATGCATTAAATTGATCAAAATGACAATGAAGACATTTATATAATGGTAAGATTTCTATTTCAAATGAGTGATATTCTTTTGAAATTTCTATTCATTAAATAATCATAACTGTTTTCAACATTAATAATAAGAAAATGATCATCATATTAGCATGATTTTTGAAGGATCATGTGACACTGAAGACTGCCATCACAGGAATAAATTACATTATAAAACATATTAAAATATACAACTCTTGTTTTATATAATAACAATATATCAATGTTTTACTCCACTTTTGATTAAATAAATGCAGCCTTAGTGAACATTTAAGAAACTTCTTTCAAATGCATTTAAAAAATCTTACTGACCCCCAAACCTTTGAACAGTAGTGTATGTGCTAGTCTTTTGAATCAATGCTATTTTCTTGATTAATTTCATTAATTTTTTAATGAAGTTTTTTGAAATTTTTAATGAGTTTTTCAGTGAATAACCACTTAAATTTCAGTCCATTTTGAGTTGCATGGAAAAGCGCGACCAGTGCAATTCTTCAAAATCCTTCTTTTGTGTTCCACAGAAGAAAGAAAATCCTACGAGTTCAGAACAACATGAGGGTGAGTAAAGAATAACGATCATTTTCATGTATAAATTACTCCTTTTTTGGGTCATTTAATTAGTTTGATTCTGGTTTTGTCTTCATTAATTCAGGACCTGCTGACGTGGACCAAAGACAAATCAGAGGTGGAGATTGTTGACCTCATCCTGAAGTTGCGGGAGAAACTGGTGAGTGAAACTTAAAACAACCGCCTTCTGAATGTAATTGGGCTTGAAGTGCATTCTTTGTGTTTTACATTGACATTTGCATGAAGCTTCTCTCTTCATTGATGTGTCCTACACAGATGAGAGCTAGAAAACATCAGCTTCCAGTGAAAGAAGAACTTCTGGAGAGATTAGAGAAATCCATCCAGACCATCATCAGCTCTTTACCAGAGGATCTACAGACAGTATTACACAGACAATGACAACCAGACCCTTGTGAACACTGACCAGCAGATCCACTGAGACACACACAGATGTCTGTCCAGAATATACCAGCCGTATATGAACCCATGACTCCTGCACAGGTGTCAACCAACATTTCTTCTGGTAAACCCATACACTACCACTACGAGGCCTTTCATTTTGGATGTACAGTACTGAAGAGAAACAGCAGATACTACAATACAAGGTTCTAGATGGCACAAGAAGAACACAGAAAACATTGATTCTTAGATTTAAATCATTTTAAGTCCTCGGCTAGGCTTCATACTATATTTGAGACGTCTGCTGAATTGCATTTTAACATGCATCAAGTATTTAAAGCCTGCAGTCATTTAGCACTGCATGAACATGAACTTTATTTTATAAATCAACGGATGAACCAATTGACTGATTAGCATATTAAACATTTATTTAACATACGCAGTCAATTATATTCATATGTATGACGTGTTCATTTAAGTTGCTTTTAGTATTATTTTTTTCCTATTAAATATCAGTGATTTTATTCTGGTGATAGTGTTTGTTATTACTTTGGGACATTATGGAGCACCGTAGTAAACCTGACTCGTTTGCCACTTTCCCAACACTTTTGGCATTTATTTATGTATTTACCTTACCTAACCTTTAACCTTTGCACAGAAGTACCTCTACACAGTGTCGTTTTGCCAGTTTTTATTATTTTTTTATATTACAAGTTAATTATCTAGGCAATTTTATGACAATTTAGATTTGATCTCAGTCAGGGCTAAAACTAGACTGATTTTAATTAATAATCATTAT
This sequence comes from Squalius cephalus, assembly GCF_949319135.1. NCBI lineage: Eukaryota > Metazoa > Chordata > Actinopteri > Cypriniformes > Leuciscidae > Squalius > Squalius cephalus. Next base: position 40,460,840 of record NC_137125.1, read on the forward strand.
TGAGTAGGATTTTTGAAGGACTGACAGGGGCAGTGAAACTTGGTCACATGAGCGAATTAGTTGATGTGTTTCATAATAAGTTTTGTGATTGGAGATGGTCAAGTTCAATGTCACAATCCCAACATGTATAATATACTCTGTATATGTTGTGTTTGCCAGTCATGAATTTTCCTTTTTTTGATACAACCTGAACTTTATTTGGTTGTTTTACAGCACTTTTTCAGTTTTGAACCTCACACTGCACTTTTTACCCATATTTTGACATCTTAAGTTAGTTTGTGTAGGTGTATATTCTGTGATTTGCTTGATTCGTTTTCTTTTTATTTATTAAAATGGATGCAAGTTTAATTTAAGTTTGCTACTTTTTCCAATACTATAAAATGTTTGTTTGAAAGAGACATTTTTTGTGTTTTTATGGTTGGGAATGTGTTATAAAAGTCTATGTTTGAGCTTAGGTGTAAAGAGTAAAGACAGGTGTTTGATTCTTTTAGTTGTATGCTTGTTCATGTTTCTCAGTCCTAGACCTGGAGGACCCCAAAACACTGCACATTTTAGGATGCTTCCCTAATGTAACGCACCTGATACAACTCATCTCTCATTAGTAGTGCTAATAAACTGAATTGAGTGTATCAATGGGGACAAGTACAGAATGAGCAGTTGGGAAACTCCAGATTGGGAAACACTGGCTGAATTCAAATAGCATACATGCTTACTATTTCTGTCATATATATTTAAATGGCAGAAATAGTAAGAGTAGTATGGTATTTTGACCATACTACTCTTCAGCCACTGTCTTAATGCAAGAAGCACCTGTTTTTAATAATAACAGTCTTTACATTAGATTCTTCAACATGCTGTTTTTGTAATAATGATCGGCTAAGAATTTCGCAGTAGAGAGAATAGAATTTTCAAGGTTTTTTATTTCCATAAATGATTAATTTATCTTATTTTTAATGAGATTACAAGCTGAGGAAACATTATGATTGTGTTGTGTGACTGAAAATGTAACAATAAAATATGACATGTATTTGGTTGAAAATGTATTTCAGTTGCATATGCATTGGAGTCAAATTCTAAGTATATATTGTTAAAGTATAGTATTTATACACTACTATACAAACATAAAATGCGGAAGAGATCAAAATAGTTTATTGTTTTGGTCAAAGATTGAAAATATACATTTATTTAGAAGACTGAAACCGTGAAGACTGAAAATGATCTGTAATGTTTTCTCAAAAAACAAAAAAGCATAATGTGTGTATATATATATATATATATATATATATATATATATATATATACAGCTTATATTAAGAGGTAACGGTGTATTCATCAAATGCACTAAACTATGGCAGGAAAAATAGAACCAACCAAAACTTTGCAAACTCAAAGCAGCTGATTTTTACATTTTTTTATAAATTCATGAAATATTCTTAGTAAAACCCATGGAATTAGTTTTGTGTGTTAAATATATGCATGGAGTTCACCATGACTATATATGAAAAGTGCTGCTGTCTGAAGGCATTACTTGCTAGTTTCCCTCTTAGAAGTCTTGGAGCTTTCAATGTCATCGTAAAGTCCATTTGAGTGTTTTCTTTGGCATAACCCATACTGTAGATGTAAACCCTTTATCCAAAAAGTGTTACATTATGTCTCCAGTTATGATACAAAATCGTAACACTATATTGCTGCACCCAACTTGATTATACAGATTGAAGACACAGTGTCAAGATCTAATATTATGTTGCACAGGAGGGAGGTACGCTATCAAATACTGGACTAAAACCATTCATAAAGTGTTTAGTATCCTGTCATGCAATAGTTGGAGTATTATTGGAAACTTATCCACATTTTTGCTCCTGTTATTTGGTACCTTCTCACACTGCACACAAAAAGTGGTCAATAAAAATAAACAAATATTTATGTCAGCACAGTAGAACCATAACGTCTATCTTCTCAACCTGTTTGAATCATCTCATCCCTGCCGTCCACCAATTGTGTGGCTGCTGCTTCAGCACAGCTTGTTTCTCTTGAGGACTAAAGTGCAAAATGGTCAAAATGGCCGAGAGTGTCTGCTGGCGCCCCCTAGTGTCATGGAGCGTGAGAAACCTATAAATGACATTCTTGAGGTACTCGAGGTTGGCCCCATCTCTTCCCTGGTCCCGAATATGCTTGTCCAGCTGGCACCGTAGCTCAGCAACCTCTTCTTCATGCCTCTCCCCCTTTGCAATCAGCTTTCCTTGTAGCTGGTGCAAGTCTTCCTCTAGACGATGCTTTTGTTTGCGCAAGGCGGCCACTTCCACCTCTTTGCGGGCCAGCTGTTCGGCGTAGAGCAACAAAGTTGGCTCGTTGGGCCCAGCTAGTTTAAGAGCTTGCGCGACAATGTCACTTTCTTCTTGTTCTGGATCAACTTCCTCTAGGTCACCTCCTTCCATCGCAGCGCTATTATTTGTAGCGTGCCTCTGATGGCTTCCAAAACTGATCACCGCCGCAGCCCGAAGTCGCTCTAGCTCGAGGTCTTTTTCTGAAAGCAGGGCCATGGTGCGATCTCTCTGTTTGTGCAGCTCTTCCTCAAGCCGCAAGAAATTCTCCCTGTGTTGAGCCTCGAGCCTTTCTACTTCCTGTCTGTGGGCCTGCTGGAGCGCTACAAGCCCTTGTTGCCGCTCCTCCAGGTCCCGTTTGTGCTGCGCTTCCGCTTCATCTGAAAGAATGCGAAGGTTGATGTACTTCTCCTTCAGCTCGGCCAGCTGGTCACGCGCTTCTTCTAAGTCTTTGGACTGGTTTCCGTCTTTCGTGGTCTTGTTTTTCAGAACACCCTGAGCCCTCATTTTGTAACGCTCGAACTCCTCCCTCAGCTGCCGGAGCTCTTGCTGGTAGTGGAGCGCTGACGCCTTCTCTCCCTCTGAGATTTCCTGGTCCTTTTCTCCTTCTAGCAGCCTTTCGATATCCAGACTCTGGTCTTGAGATCTTTGCGCAGCCAGTAGGAGTAACTTCTTCACCTTCTCGAGTTTGTCCTTTAACACGTCCACGTTCAAGTTGGCGTCGTCGATGTTTAGATCGGAGATCGACGTCCTATTGACCGCTGCGATAGCGAGGGTTTTGTTCTCGGTGTCGAGTTGAAGGATGCGTTCTCGCAGCCTCTGAGCCTTCTGTTGGTCCGTCTGTCTGGCCTTCTCGCAGGCACCCAGCAGTTCAGAGAGCTCAGATACTCGCTCCTCAAGGCTGGCAACTCGTCCCTCCTCCATCTGCGCCTGTTCTCGGAGAAGCTCATCTGCCTGTGCCACCTACATAGACACATATGAGTAAGAAATATGAATAAAGGTTTAAAAAAGCAAACAGACCAAGGGTGTCAAATCCTGCTCCTGGAGGGCGACTATCCTGCTGAGTTTAGCTTCAGTCCAAATTCAACACACCTAAACCAACTAATCAAGGTCTTCAGGATTGCTAGAAATTTCCAGGGACACGTGTTGGAGCTAAACTCTGCAGGACACTGGTCATCCACAAACAGGACTGTATGAATGGTATGATTATATCCGACAGGTCAATTAATTAAGATTAAGTGAGCAGGCATATTGAGATTAGCTATGAATGCACCAATTAACCGATAAATGGCCAATATCAAAATTCTTTATTTTATTTGAATAGTTAAAAAATCTGTTAAAAAAGAACAGAATAGTTCTGATGTACAGAATTAAGAAAGATATTCATTTTTGAGATTTACTAAAGATTACATTGAACAGTGTTATTAAATTATTAGTGTCTTCAAATATTAATCGATACCGATATTAACATGAAACGCATGTTATTGATTTTGTTGTGAACAATTCATCCATGCATGTTTCTTTTTTTTTTTTTTTTACCTTGTCATTTTATTATCAAAATGTAATAACAGAATCTTCCAGCAAATGACAATTCTCTCTTGTGATGAATGCTGGACTTCACCAATCATTTAGTCCGCTTAAAATCCACTCCTTTCTTACAATCTTGAACTCAGATCGGCCTCCATTCAATATACAACTGATGTGTACTAGAACCAAGTCTCATTTTTTCTTTTCAGATAATCCATTTCACTTGGATGTATGTCACAATACAGAAGAAAGATCTGTCTCTACTTCCATTACACTGCGACTTCAAACCAAATCTAATATAGGTTTTCTGTTGGGAGTACACTCTTAAAGTAAGCATGAAACGGAAGTAACAATAGTCTTTTCTTCCCTATTGTGATGTATATCCGAGTGAAACAGCTTCTTAAAAATGAAAAAAATTAAATAATCAGGACTTGATTTTTTCCATCGGCAATTGACTGGATTGTTGGAACGTCATCAGAGAAGAGAAGAGCTGTTGTTGCAAGAGGGAGGGGAAGTTACTTAGAAGTAAAGATTATGACAGCTCATGAATTTAAATAAAATGATGTGCATGATAAATCATTTATAATATATAATGCAATATTCCGTAATAAATAAAATAATTTAATAAGAACGGTCCATTTTCATTTCATAGTGCCTAAAAGTAGAATAACAAAAAGTTTTAAGTGGGGTGGAAAATTACAGTGGTCTTAACGATGGCTAGAATGAAACTGGAAGATGTGGCCTTTTTAAAAAGTACCTTTCTGATTTCCTGCTGAAGTTGCTGATTGAAGTGAGCTTTGAGGTCTGCGATCTCTTGCTGGAGCTCCTCCACACGTGGGTCGGGTTTGCTCCTCTCCTCCGCTGCAGCCTTCAGGCTCTTCCTCAGCTCCTCTCGTTCCTGACTGATCTCTTTCAGCTGCGATTCGTAATCTAGCCCTCGGTCTGCTGCATGCATGGCTTCAGCCAACGCCTCCCGCGAGTCCTCCAGTTTGAGTTCGGCGTCCTGTCTCAGTCCCCTCTCCTCCTGCAGGAGTTTCTGAAGCTCTCGAAGCATGAGCGCATGATCGCCCTGCTCCTGCTCCCGTTCGTGTTGCTGGGTGATGACACGGGCTTTGCTCTCCGCCAGCAGCTCCTGCAGGCTGTGCACCTCCATCTGGTGCTGCTTCTGATCTTCCTCCATCCTGGCCTGCAGCTCCTCCAGTTCCTGCTTCATCTTCCGCTTGTCCGCCTGGAACGAAGCTTCCATTCTGGACTTTTCTTGAGTGACGGTTGATAAGGAGCTGGTCAGGGTGGACAGCTGGGTCTTTAGTTGGATGACACGGCGGTCTGTGTCTGCTGCAGGTGGCGGCGGCGGCTCCGTACATCCACTGCTGCTGGTGCTGATGCCACTTTCAGACCCACTTGCCTCTTCAGATTGCTGGGGTAAGGCATGTACAACAGCACCAGAGGTTGCTCCATCTACAGCACAGCTTTGGTCCTCCTCTATTTGGTCTCCTTTAGTGCTGTTGCTGGTCACGCTAGTGGCCGTTTCAGCAGAGGCTGCTGTATCCAGGCTGTCTTCACTGTGAAGCGAACATCGGTCATCCCCAAGGTAGGAGGGCAATGATCGTTCAGCATTTCCTGTAGCGTCACCAAACGACAGGTTTTCATCCCGCTGGCTTAAATCAACCTCCTGAGATATGGACAGTACCTTCAGGCTGGCTTCCAATGCCTCTTTTTCCTTAATTAAGCTTTGGTACGCTCTGACAACATCTTTAAAACGCGTCTGATATTTCAAAAGCTGTTTCTTCTGCAGTTCGATGGTTTCCAGCAGTTCCTTCTTGTTTGGACCTCCGACAAAGCTCATACCAAACTTGTCCATGCTGTATCACTGTCAGGCTAGTTTCATACTCTCTGATATGATCTCCACCTGCAAAGTAAATATATATGAAATAAAAATTTTAAAATAAATATTCCTTAATATATATATATATATATATATATATATATATATATATATATATATATATATATATGTATATATATATATATATATATATATATATATATATATATATATATATATATAAAACCATGGAAAGCATTTATACTTTGATATTTAACGTTTTCTTGTTGTTGGTAGTCTTTAAAACTGCTTTTGTACGTTATTTTAATTCAATACTGACTATATTTCACTGCTCATTTGTTGTCTGTAACGTTAGCTAATTAGTTAGCATGTTGTAAAGGTGCAAGAATAGATACATTACATCAAATCCCACATCGTGATATTTAGACTTAAAAGCATTGCGTATAAAACGTTAAATGACTGTGCTCTTAGTTTCATTTACTGTTCATTTAATTGTATTTCAAGTGAGAAATATCGCATTTACCCGAGTACGTGTCCTGTTTATTTTGCTGCAGTCGCTTCCGGGTGTGGAAGTGACGTTTCAGGGGAAATTAAAAGTTTATAAATATTACAAGTTTATTGCAAACCAATGGTGCATGCAAAAATTATTTGATTTTTAAATTTCATCTATAAAATATGAATCATGAATCGAGCAGGGAAAACATAGTGAAATAACTTTCATGCTAAACGATTTTTTTTTTTTTTTTTTTTGTGAAGTCTAAGATATTTATGGACTTTTATATAAAGTCTATGTTGCTGTTGTTGTTGTTGTTGTTTTATTTTTTAGCTTAATTAAGATTTAAATAAAAGACAAACAAACGCGATGGCCTCACGGATCCCACGATAAACATGGGGAGCCCGACTGGTGGTGGGAATTCGCCATCTTTCGCCATCTTTGGGCTTTGCGTTCTGCGTTCAAGAGCAGTATGAACATTAATAGCGGCAGTCTTTCTTTAGTATTCCTTTAGTATTCCTTTTTAAGTCTGTGTGTTATTACATGGATAGCCTATCACAATTTTGGTGTTGTTCCCCAAACTATTCTTCCAGAGTCAGATGATATTATTGGTTGAGTTATAATAACAGACAGAGAGAAATTTCAGAAGATAGCTTTTCATTTTCTATTTTTAACCTGTTTCCTTATATAATAGTTTAAGGTTGTTATAATATATCTATAAATTACAGAAACGTCTGTCTGTCTGTTATTCGCATATCTCTCGAACCGTTAGTCCGATGGATTTCAAACTCGACAGGTGTCTTGCCACGGGCACGAGTAAGTGCAGTGCCATTTTGACATTGTTTGGATTAGAAATGCTAAAGATTTTGTTAAATATATCATTTTTAGAAGGTTGTGGTTTAAAAATAAACATTCTGACATTAGAGAGTTGTATCGGTCAAAGAAGCCCCAAGTAGGTTGTGGTTTAAAAATAAACATTCTGACATAAACACTATGTCAGCTACACTGTTTACTTTTGAATATTATATTTTATTCACAGCCATCATTTGTAGTAACCTATTCACAAACTGTTTGCTCAAGCGTAGCATTTTTTTTCGGAGTTCACTGTGTAGCCTGCCCCCTGAATCGTTGCGTTTACTTCTGTATCTATAAATTGCGGGAACGTCTTTCTGTCTGTGTGTGTGTGTGTGTGTGTGTGTGTGTGTTATTCGCATATCTCTCGAACCGTTTTAGTCTGATGGTTTTCAAACTTGACTGGTGTCTTACTATGGGCATGAGTAAGTGCAGTGCCAAGTTTGACGTTGTTTGGATTAGAAATGCAAAATATATTGTTAAATAAATATATATCGATAAAAGAAGCACGTATAGCGTTTTCTCGGAGTTCACTGTGTAGCCTGCTCCCTGAATCGTGTAGTTCAATTTTCCACATTTATTGTATGTCATTATGTCAGTATCAGTATTTGCTTTCTACCATGCACAAATAAAAATGTCACTGAACTTTTGCTGTGTAATTGTAACAATGAGCACTCAAACACACCAAACCAACAATTAGCCTACTAAAAACACACACAAAAACTGATTTTGCACGGGCACTTTGCACTGCTCCCTGAATTGACGCACTTATTCTTTTGTGGATGTTAACTGAATCTGTAAGTCAGCTATGCTGTTTACTTCTGAATATTATATTTCATTCTGGTGCGCTTAACGTTATCGCTACTGTGTAATAGTATGCTATTCACCAACTAAACATATCCTATTCAATGCGTTCACAGTCTCTTTCACAGGCACCAAACCAACAATTACTAAAAACACAAAAACTGATTTTGCACGGGCATTTTGCACTAGTTATTACAATTTAAAATAGTGGTTTTCTATTTTAATATACTTTTAAATATAATTTATTTCTGTGATTCAAAGCTGAATTTTCAGCATCATTATTCCAGTCTTCAGTGTCACATGATCCTTCAAAAATCAATATGCTGATGATCTTGTAAAGACACATTAGAGTTGTCAAGGGATGACATGATTAATTTGACACTTTTATGTACTACTTCCCTTCTTGTGCACTAGTAATAGAAAAACTAGGAAGATCCTTCTGTCATTAGTTTGGATGGTTCAACCGTTTTGTTCTAAATGGTGTGGAAAATGTTTGTGTGAAAGGGTGTACTAAACATAGCTTGGAACCTTTATTTTTGGGAGTGCATGCGGATCGGTCCAGTTTAAAGGTGCAGTAAGTGATTAAACACTGTTGAAAATTGAAATCAACGCCCAAACAAACAATTTTGCGAATATTTGCTAAATGTCTGCTCTGTGTGTGAGCTGAAAAAAAAATTGTGTTTGTACATCATCCTGGCTGTGCAAATAGGAGAAAAAACAAACTGGATCGGACCAATAAAGCACCAAAACTCTTGAAGCCAATCAGCAGTAGGAGGCGTGTCCAATGATGGGGGAGGAGGGTGAGAAAGAGGCACATTTGTAGAAAGACTGTAGAAAGGAGATGGCTGAGAGACATTACAATAGAGAAAAGGTTAGAGGAATATACTTGGAAAAGGATCAGGCAAGAGCTTGGACTTGCGTTAATAATGTAAAAGCTGGAGAGACGTTAGAGAGCGGAAAGGTCTGGTTGCTTTGTTTCTGCTTCATACATGAGTAGCCTACATTGGTTTTCACTGTTTCACAGAACCTAGATATTTCTACCCACCATCAAATTACTCTTATTAAACACTATCAAAAATGATTAATAATCATAATTTATGTCATTGGCTAAATGAAAATTTTTCCATGGGGCAGTGTAAAAATCCACGATACAGCAAAACTGCAAAACTTTGGGAGTGATTTGTGTATTAATGTCCGATACTTTTTAGTAAACTGTGCACAGTGGCACTGTTTCTGAAAGCATCTCCCTCTGTTTTTGTTTATTTGTTTTGCTATATGGCAGTGAGCGACCTTACAAACAAACTAGTCTCCACTTAAAAGTAGTACATCTTCTTTCATTGCTCATTTGCTTTTATAAATGTTGCGAAATTGCTTCAGTTTCCCTCTTTGTCCTGCAGTGATATATTTAAGCCACATGTGCCACCCAAGGAACGGGACTCAATTGGCTATCTATCTAAAGAACTATCAAAGCAATTCAATTGGAGAATTACTAAAGAGTTGGGCCAGATTGAAAATCATATGCAAATAAATAAACAAATAAAATGCCAGATGAGTGTTGCAGTACAGGAAATGTCAAAAATGTTCTTTGCTGGTTTGACCTTCACATTTAGGACTTTGCAATCAGTTCCTGTTCTAACGCACTTTTCTGCATTTTCCTTCCCCATTTCTCGTTCCTTATCCAGATACTTTTTAAAACCTCATCATCTTATAGTAATTTGGCCTTGTATACTAGAAATATGTATTACTATGAAACAAAGATGAAGGTAAGTATTGTAGTATTTTGTAGTAAGACAGGGATTGTTGGGATTCAAAGCATAAAAGATTTCTGAAACAAAAAGATTAGGAATTTTCAGAATTCCTCTCATAAATCATGTGTCAGATCAGTAAAAATTAATTAAGAAAAAACTTCTTATTCCACATTATGTTCTATTTTTTTTTTACGCAATTTGTTCCTTTAATGTTTTTGTTTACAATATATATATATATATATATATATATATATATATTAATTATGCCTAAGACCTTGACAGATACAGTTTAAACTCTAAAATAAAGGTTATAGTACATAATTAAATTATTCAGCATTGATTGTTTTAACCACGAATAATTAGATGATTCTTGACAAAGAACGAAACTAAAATGCATAGTACTTTATTTAATATATTATTGTTAATGCAGTTATTCAAAGATTTGATTTCAAGCCTGTTAATTAAACACATTTGGAAATAGACTGTAAAAAGTAAATTCAGTGCACTTAAGTTTCTGCTTTCACAGATCCAAGAGAAAATAACATTGTATTATTATAACACCTCACTACAAGCTCTCACACTTTACATTAAGATTGGAGTATGAAACTCATAATACAATTATAACCCCCAGTGTAATATTGTCAAAAATAAACCGCTTCCGTGTCTAATAGACGTATACGTTATTCCAGCCTATTAAGATTTCTGCATAAGGATATAATGTGATGGGCAGGTCCTTAAGTCAAAAGATGCCTGTCTTTTTATGAGGAAGCTGTGTGTTAAAAGATTAAATGGGTTAAATGTAAATACAAATCTATAGTCATCTCCATTAATACAGTAATCGAAACCACTCAATCATAAATGGGGGCTAAAATATTGACAGCATTTAATCTGGCATCAGATAAATCCTGTGACCATAGTCCGTAACATTGCAGTTGTTCAAGAAAACACATTAACTTACTCAGGTTCAGGTCAAATACACCTGACACCAGCAAAGGCCCCCAATTCGGTGGAAAAGTCTTCTTACAAAAGAAATTCATTGTGATTGTGCTAAACATCAGATGGTTGCGATGGCTGTTTCAATGTGAGGGCACCAATTTGAGCTTGTAAAAGTGGGTAAGATCAGTCCATATTATCCTCTTTACTACACAATAACAGGTTCCCGCTGGTTGTTCTGCCTTTTGACTACAAAAACTTTTTGTCCTGAGATGGTCACAGCATAAACGTAGTCTTCAAACATCACTGTGTGAAAAAAAAAAAAAAAAATCACAGTTACATCAGGATGTTTATTAAGTGGTAGCTTAGCTTAACACAGAATTTGAGGATAATTTACTGTGTATAGTGATTAAAATCATGCTGTCCAAGCGAAAACATGTACGTTTCTTACCTGACATGCGTTTGAAAGGGGGCTCAGCTGTTCCGTGCAACCTGAAACGACAGGCTGTTCTGACCATCTGCATGATCACTCCTGCCGTGTGCTCGTCATTCTCCAGCTCTCCTGCGGACTGTAAGAGGACAAGATTTACAGAAGAACTTAACAAAAACAAGAGTCCACAATTAAACACCTAATATTGTCTGACATTGACCAATAAATTATCTATCAACCCCTCTCCCTCCCTCTCTCTCTCTCTCTCTAAAATTATAAAATGCTTATGTCCAGATATTACATGCATACAATTAGGCTATTTTTTAATTACAGCAAAGACCCTGTGTTATATGTTTGGACAATTATCTTATTAAGAGACACCTAAAAACCTAATATTGTCTGACATTCTCTCTCTCTCTCTCTCTCTCTCTCTCTCTCACACACACACACACACACAAACACACAAACACACACACACAATATCTAAAATTACAAAACGCTTATGTCCAGATATTACATGCATACAATTCAGCTATTTTTTAATTACAGCAAAGACCCTGTGTTATATGTTTGGACAATTCTCTTATTCTTTCTTTGGATTTTCTTTGCAATTTAAGATTATCTATTCAACAACACGTTATCACTTTGTGTACAGTGTTTGCGACAGGTAAAGTGATTAATTTGACTGCTCATTAAATGTTTAATAACTTACCGCAAGTACACCGTCCTCACTAATAACCAAATACCCAATCTGATCGGGTATTCTCTCTAAACCTTGGGTCAGAGCGGTGGTCTGCAATTCAACACGAGGCAATGAAGGAATTAAACAGTTGCAGAGATCATTTAAGTTTAATAATTCCTTACAGCTTACGCTTTCTCCACATTATGTATAATATCACTTTTATGTTTTCCATAAGCATGCGCACAACATAACAAAACCTTTTCATTAAAAGAAACATTTAGTTTAGACAAATGCCTCCAAAATAACAATTATATTTACCATTTTTATGCAGTACTGATGAATTTACACTGTCGTCTTCCTTCACACCTCGCCTCACGTGACTGACAAACAAGAGTCGCGTGTATATAACGTCATCGGGGAAAAAGATTGCTCTTCCTGTATATTTTACATCACTTTTATGTTTTTATGCTTCGGGAATGTACAACATGTGATACTATCGGCAAACGGATTAAAATGTTGCTCATTGTGACACAATTCTGCCAGTTTTTCGGCTATGCGTGCATTATTCTGATTCAGGATCAGATTTGTCATAATCTCCACGCTTAGGGCGGGTTTGATTAACACGAGGAGCACAGATCCCAGATCAGCTGTCTAAATAAAGCGCTTACGGTCTAGTCAAAGCGGAAGTGCACTAGTCAGCTGATTAAAGCATATGATCCCTACAGGACGGGAAAACATTTCACCCTCCGATTCTGTCTTTTATTTGAGCGAAAATAAGAAAAAGTCGCAATGCCTGGACGGGGGAAATTAATCGCCGTTATCGGGGATGAAGACACATGTACCGGATTCCTCCTCGGAGGGATTGGAGAGCTCAATAAAAACCGAAAACCCAATTTCTTGGTGGTGGAAAAGGACACTAGCATCACAGAGATAGAGGAGACCTTCAAGTAAGAGACAATATTTGCAATATCTGAATGATTTAAAATCATATAATACAATCCAAAATTAAATACATAGCCTAAATAAATAAGAACAAAAATATGCCATCGTAAATATTAGTATGTGGATCATATTGACTAAGGACGTTATCATTCACGAATAAAATTGACTAGCCTCCCTATACTTTTTTTTGTAATCTATCTATCGTACAGAACTTAATTATTAAACATTGATTGATTTAACCACAAATATTTAGATGATTCCTGTATATTCCATATATCAGACTATGTGCCAATTAGGGTTGCAAAGGGGCGGAAAATTTCTGGTAAATTTCCGGAAAGTTTCCGGTAAATTTCCATGGGAAGTTAAGCTGGGGAATTTTGGAAATATTCATTACCACGACAACCGCTTGCGCGTCCACTCTGAAAGTAACTGTACACAAAAGAGACGGATGGATACATTATTTAAGGTTATTTCTATTCGTTAGAATATTGATATATGAACTTGTTGTCAAGTAAGCCCCGTTGCGAGCATCTCTCTAAACTTTCAGTGTGCTGCACTGCTCTAGTTGACTTCTGCACCTTCCCCCCCGAAAATATCACGTTAATTTTGAAAACGTAATTCCTTTTGTGGATCCTCTTGGTCTTTCTTCATGTTTCTTTGACAAATATCAGTGTCTCAGTCTCACGCACGCTGCACGCGAGTTAACCACGCCTACTTATTTACATGTTGCGGTATACACAGAATAAAAAAATCTGTTACGGTTGACATTTTCTTCCGCGGTAACGATATATACCGTCATACCGCCCAGCCCTACTTATGTGGTAAATAAAGTTATGCTAGCTTATTTAGCATCTAACTTATCAGCTTGCTATCTACTAGATGAATACATTTGTATGTGATATTTGCAATTTAAACATTTAATAAATATATTTCCCCATAATATCATCAAAACTTACTTCACTTTGTTTAGTCCACAGGCTCAAATGTGTGCCTTCAATAGTCTTGTGCTTTGGGCTTCTGTACATGTGATGGAGGCATGCACAGTGCCAGTAGGGGGTGTGGTCTCAATAGTGCACAGTGCCAGTAGGGGGTGTGGTCTCAATAGCCATGCAGTAAGCAGTGTACTATGTGCATGTGATTGAGGAATGGCATGGATATTCAAGTGTATTTGAATGGCATCTGTTTGTTTTAGTCAAGATTATGCTAAAATATACTTTCCTCAACTATATTTAAGTTCCCTATGAAGAGCCAACCCTCAACTTTGAAAATTCCCAGCTTATTCCCGTTTATTCCCATAAATTCCTGTTAATTCCCTTAAATTCCCATTAATTCCCATGGAAAGTTTCCATCTTTGAAAATTCCCATAATTTTGCAACCCTAGTGCCAATTGCTTTTACAAGGTTTTTTAATAATAGAATTTGACTGAGTATTATAGATTGCCTAATTTATAGTCCATAATGTAATTTTTTACTTGAATATCAACATCAATTGCTCATTTACAGGAGTTTCCTGGCTCGCAGTGACATTGGCATCATCCTCATCAACCAGTTCATCGCAGAGATGATTCGTCATGCTATAGATGCCCACATGCAGTCCATCCCGGCCGTGCTGGAGATTCCCTCAAAAGAGCATCCGTATGACGCCTCCAAAGATTCCATCCTGCGACGGGCCAAGGGCATGTTCTCAGCAGAGGACTTCCGATAAGTTGATACGCCCATGGAGTCACAGTCTGGCCTGGGTGCAAGAGTAAACAACGGTTACTTCTTGCTCTCATCCATCTTGCTGAAGCTGGAAACCATATTGTAAGGTTATATAACGATGTGTTGTTAATGTGATGCTCTGTGACGTGTCTTTTGCCATTCCCGAAGTTTGAAGAGGAGGAAATTGTTTGTCACTGCTCCTAATCATAATTGTTTAAATTGTACACAATATTATTTATAATATATATAAGAAAGAAAGACATTCATTATTTTACCCATTGTGTAACAGACATTATATATTGCATTAAATGAAGTTACTTATAAATACTGTCCCTTCAATATTTAAGCTCTGGAATGTCTTTCATTTTAAAGCTGATAATATTGGACTGTAGAACCTCCGTTCAGTAATTGACCACTTACAAATCTGTCTCAAATTACTTTAAGTGTTATCTGGACATTTTAAGATCACGTATATCTGTAACTGTAATACAGTGGGCTATAAATGCATGATTTGTCATTGAGCTGTACACAGTGTGATGTCATTCAAATATGTTAACTTACATCTTCAGAACTGAATTGCAGTTTATTAAAAGTAATGAAGTCTGAGACTCCATTGGTGTTGTGTGATGAATGTGTGTCTGATGTTTAAACAAATATAATAAAATATTATAATAAAAACAAAAAGTAGACGATCATAAATATAATAGTATTAATAAATATTAAAAGATACTGTAGTAAAAAAAGAACTTTCGGTTACACTTTATTTTAAGGTGTCAATGTTACAGTGTAATTATTTAAGTACTGAGTAATATTAATTAACTACATGTAGCCTACTTACTGTAGGATTAGGGGTTGGTTGAGGGTTAGTTGCATGTAATTATGCATCATTTACTGTTATTACTATAGTAAGTGCATGTAACGTGTAACAAGGACACTGTAAAAATAAAGTGTTACCGAACTTTCTTTTAAATTAAATTATACCATGGTCTGGGACTGGGTGAATACTCGATTCTGATTGGCTGCAGGGTGTCCGTTAAAAAGTGATAGAGGACACCTAGTAAATAAACCGTAAGGCGTAACCAGGGAAACCAAGTTATTGTTTGTAAAAACTTTAGATTTCGATTGTAAAACTAATTAAAATATAAACTAATGTTTTAAAAATGTGTTATTTGGGAAGTGACCATGGTATAAGCAGGTTAATGCCCTTCGAGGTGTCCATTGTCAGGTATTAATGGACTTGGAGGTAACCTCGCCGTCGTCCATTAATACCTGACAATGGACACCTCGTCGGGCATTAACCCTTACTCATATCACATAAATTATAGGAAGCCTCTCTGGCTTAATGCTAGTAAAAATATGACATTCAGCTACACATCAGGATAATCATCCATGTTTTAAAACCACATGACGTTAGTTGTGCAATAATCATGAGAAATGAGAAACTGCTTTGGTGCCAGTTCCTGGAAATCATACTATCACCGTTGTCACACTATGGATGTCTAACTAAAACTTAAAAACGGTTATATCTAGCTCGTCTATGATCTAGCTACTGTAGGTCTATTAACCGTTCTGTGGTTTCTTAGACCATCGATGTCAGCTCCCAAATATTTTCAGAATGTTGATAAGGTCCCATCACTCTAAAAATATTTGTCCCTGTCTTATTCAAGGACAAAACCCACTCCTGCCTGTGGGAATTACACACAGATTCAGATCCCTAAAGATTGATGAGCATTTGAATTATCAGGGAATTTTATATAAGCTTGAATCAGCTCTGGTCTGCTTCATTGACCTTCACTGTGTTCAGTAAGTCAGTGCTGGTGTGATGAACATGTTTTCTGTCTGGACTCTCAGCTCTTTGATCCTCAGCTACACTCTTGCCCTTCCCATCCTCAATGACACAAGGTAAGATATTTTCAAGCACAAAAAAAAAAGAGTTAATGTTGTATTTTATCCAACAAAATGTTCTACTTCCTATGATTTATTCTTTTCAACAGTGTCTCTCATATGGAGATTTCTCCTAATATTACAGAGAGGAACTCCACAGAGTATATAAAGACCAATCCAACAAACAGGTTTAGAAAATTTCCCAATTTACACGTATTGTAAAAAAAATCCAACAAAATGCTAAAACAATTCTTTCACCTAACCCAAATGTCTTGACTTTTCCATAGATCCGAAACAGAGATACCAAAAAGGTCAAAATTCCTGTAAGTCATGCTTTTAATTCATTTGTTTTAAAAAAACAATGCATGTATAATAATCTATTTCTATATATTATATTATATTATATTATATTATATTAATAAAGTCAATAAAATTGAGACATTGACAGCTTTCATGAACCCTTTTCACATAAATATCAAATCTGAAATGTCTGGTAAAATGTTACCATAAAATATAACAAATAACTTCCTGTCTCGTTCTTCCTGTGTCATTCTCGGCATCACCTTCTATCTATCTTTTTGACACACACCAGATTCATTGTATTAATGGCCTCTAAATTATTTCCTTACAGACAAAAGGACAGAATATGAATTAAAATCCTTATTCAGTATTTCTTGGTGCCTGAAATACACTTCTCTCTCATTTCAGAAGGATTTGTTTTCTGCCCACTTGTGCCGTGTGGAACCTGGGATCTATGCTACAGACTGGGAATGAGATTGCTGGGGACATGACCAGAGATCCAATGGGAATTGGCAAGAAATAAAGCATGAACCTGAATAATCAAATAATGATGAAATGGCGTTTTCACTGAAAATGAGAGGATGTTTCACTAATACGTTACAGTGAAGTAATGTGTTTGGTTATATCTTAGGCTTGCTGTAATTCTGTAAAAACAGGATTGATTTAGGCATGTTGTGTTTAGGCAATATATGCTCAGTCTCTATAGTATAATGATTTTAGTGACATCCAGCAGTTTATATCTGTCCACTGTATCAGACATTTGTTTTTATTGAATTTTAGTAAAAACCTTTCACAATTTACATAATTATATTTATTGCACTAAGTATTTTTATATGATTGATTTTATAAGCAGTGTAAAATGTAGACCTTGGACTTACTGTAGATGTTGTTCACCCGATGGTGAAGCACTTCAGGTGAAATAGGGTAAAAAGAAAATAACAGCATTCCTATGAAATATGATTCCAAACTTTGCCAAGTGATTATTATTTTAATAAAAAACATATATATTTTATAGGCTATTACAAGTTGGCTATTACAAACACACCAAATGCAACACTATAGAAGGAACACCCTGTTGTCCATGTTTACACACATATAAATGACTATAAATGTTGTAATATTATTCATAACATAACTGAGACATATGTGCAAAGTGTGATTTATGTATGTTTAGTGGAAGCTGATTAATTTGTGAATGAAAACAATTTTTACCTGCAGTGTCTTCCTTTTTATTTATTTTTATTTTCCTTTTTATATGTAGTGAACATAAAATAAATTATTATTTAAAATATATTCATAATATTTATTATATGTACATTAAATTATTTCATATTAATTATTAATATTCATTTATTTTCACTATATATATATATGTGTGTGTATATATATATATATATATATATATATATATATATATATATATATATTTATATATATATATATATATATATATATATATATATTTATATATATATATATATATATATATATACAGTGCCCTCCACAATTAATGGCACCCCTGGTAAATATGATCAAAACTGGCTGTAAAAAATAAATCTGCATCGTTTATCCTTTTGATCTTTCATTCAAAAAATGTGCAAAATTCTAACCTTTCATTGAAGTAAAATAATTGAAAGTGTGGGGTGGGGGGGGGGAATCACATTATGAAATAAATGTTTTTCTCCAAAACACGTTGGCCACAATTATTGGCACCCCTAGAATTTTTTACGAGTAAAATATCTCTGAAGTATATTCCCATTAATATTTACCTTTTTTAGTACACCAGGGTGACTAGGAACATGAAACTGTCCAGCTATGACTTCGTGTTTCACAGGAGTTTAAATATGAGGAAACACAAAGGCCAAATTCCCTGAATCATCCATCACAATGAGTAAAACCAAAGAATATAGTTCTGATGCGTAGCAAAAGATTGTTGAGCTTCACAAAATAGAGAGTGGCTGTAAGAAAATAGCTAAAGAATTGAAAATCCCCATTTTGACCATCAGGGCAATAATTAAGAAGTTATAATCAACTAAAGATGTTACGAATCTGCCAGGATAAGGACGTGTGTCTATATTGTCTTAATGCACGGCGAGGAGGAAAGTTTGAGTGGCCAAAAACTCTTCAAGGATCACAGATGGAGAATTGCAGTGATTAGTTGAGTCTTGGGGTCAGAAAGACAAAAAAAAAAAAAAAAACCCTACATCCCCACATGTTGTCTGGGAGGGTTTCAAGAAAAATCCTCCTCGCTCCTCCAGAAACAAACTCCAGCATATTCAGTTGTCAGACACGACTAGAACTTCAAACGGCACAGGGATCTGTGGTCAGATGAAACTAAAAAAAGAGCTTTTTGGCAGCAAACACACTAGATGGGTTTAGTGCACACAAGGATAAAAAGTACCCCATGTGTACAATTTAATATACCATTGGATCTTTAATGTTGTGGGCATATTTTTCTGCTGGGGGTCCTGGACTTCTTGTTCAGATACATGGCATCGTGGATTCTATCAAATATCAACAGATAAAAAATTAAAACCTGACGCCTTCTGCTAGACATCTTATAATGGGCCGTGGTTGGATCTTCCATCAGGACAACGATCCAAAACAAACATCAAAATCAACACAAAAATTTGTGCCGGAGCACAAAATGAAGCTTCTGCCATGACTTTCCCCTGACCTGATGAGTGGAGTGAACTGAAGAGAAGAAGCACAAACATGGATCTGGGATTCTGAAGGATCTGGAGAGATTCTGTGTGGAGGAATGGTCTCTGATCTCTTGTCAGGTGTTCTCCAAACTCATCAGGCATTATAGGAGAAGACTCAGAGCAGTTATCTTGGGAAAAGGAGATTGCAAAAAGTATTTAATAAAAGGGTGCCAATAATTGTGGCCAACGTGTTTTGGAGAAAAACATTTATTTCATAATGTGATTTCCCCCCCACATTCAATTCTTTTACTTAAATGAAAGGTTAGAATTTTGCAAATTTTTTGAATGAAAGATCAAAAGGATAAACGATGCAGATTTATTTTTTACAGCCAGTTTTGATCATATTTACCAGGGGTGCCATTAATTGTGGAGGGCACTGTATATATATATATATATATATATATATATATATATATATATATATATATAAACACACACAGTACTGTGCAAAAGTCTTAGGCATGTTAATACCCCCCCCCCCCCCCCCCCAAAAAGTGAAAAGTCCTGGCACTTGTGTTAAAATGCTGTAAAGTGAGAATGCTTTCAAAAATAAAATCACAAATTGAATTTATTTATGATTTAACTTCTATTAACTAATTCAAATCAATATACAGTATGGTGTAACGACCCTTTGCGTTTAAAACGGCTTTTGTCCAGGTACACTTGCGCATAGTTTTTCAGGTAGCTTTGCAGGAAGGTTTCTTCAAGCATCTCGGAGACGTTCCCGCAGATCTTCTGGATTTAGTCTGTCTCAGTTTCTTCTGTTTCTTCATGTAATCACAGACGGACTCGATGATGGTGAGATCAGATCATACCGGCTGTTGTCAGACTCCTTGTGCATACAGAAATCTCACTGGATTATTACAATTAATGGCAAAAAGAATGTTTGGAAATGTAAACTGATATTTCCTACTGACACACTACAGCAAAAGATATAAATAACTGACTTAAAACCATGTTTTAAAAAATATATGAACAAAAATATATATTCTAGCTCATAATAATGGATTGCAGAAGCTAACATCCTCCTTGAATCAGTCTAAAATATAAGTTCTAATCAGACATCTACATTCTCTAAATGTACAAAAAACACTTTTTAATCATTGTTTTGGTTGTCACTTTGAGCATTGCAAATCATGAGAGGCAAAATGTGATGTATATAGTTAAAATGTGCTAACTTATATCTTGGGAACTGTGAATTGCGGTTTATTAAAAACAATGTGTTACAAATCTGACACTCTTTCAGTTTGTGTTGTTTGGTGATTGAGTATCTGATGACTAAAAGTGGATCTGAAATAGCTGCCAGAGTTACGACTTCTCAAAGCTATCACCTCATTTTTAATTCATTCATAGACATGGCATTCAGCAGGATAATCTAGCGTGTGCAAACCACATTATGTTAGATGTCCAGTTATCACAAAAGACATGTATGAAAACTGATTATGAAAACATCACATTGTTATTGGCCCCAGTCCCTGAAAAAATCGTCACTGTGAGAGGGAAACTCATTAAAACAGAGTATCTACAACCAAGAAACAGCTGATAAAAGATAAATGAAGCCAGATTGCATTGTCTTTAACAAAAGATACAATGCCCATTGACAAAATATTCCCTTTTAAACAATGTTAAAATCAAACTTTTTTGATAGACCCACCTGTTGAATATCCAAACACACACACTTTAGATAAAAATCTAGTATTATCCAAACACACACACTTTAGATAAAAATCTAGTATTTTCCCATGTGACACTTGCAATTGATTTATTTATTATCCGTGGTGAATTATTACCTCCCTTTATACTCCAACGCACTGATAAGGTCTCATTAATCCTCTCTGTCTGTCTATTTATATGTTTGTCTCTCTCTTAATCAAGGACAAAACCTAGTCCTACCTGTGGGAATCACACACACATATACAGATGTATAACATATTTAAAGAACATGTGAATGATCAGAGAATGATATACTTGATTCAACTCTGGTCTGCTTCATTGACCTTCAAGGTGACACAAGGTAAGATATTTTCAAGCAGAATTGACAAGTATAAAATAAACAATAATTTTTTTTTTTTTTTTTTTTACATCACAGTTTTTAGCAGAGGATCTTATATGGAGACTTTTCTCAGTGTCACAGAGGTTATGGAACACAATAAGACCAGACTCATGGAAAATATGGAGACTTTTCCCAATGTCACAGAGAGGACCTTCATAGAGTTTAATAAGACCAATCAGACCACGTACACACACACACGCACGCACGCACACACACACACACACACACACACACACTATGTGAATGATGGGTTTTGGGGCGGATAATCTGGCCGACAGGATTCAAAATGTGTATGAGGAAAGAAAAAATAGGATAGAGATGTATAGGAGAAAAAGGTTACTTTTATTTGATTGTTTTAAAGATGTAAAAATTGCTTGGATTCAAAAGTGCTAACTTTCATTAGACATTTTAACATTAATGCAAGAGAGCATATAAGAATGTTTAATGTCATCTCTTCATACAAATGAATAAAATAATTTTTATTACTATCCATTGCCTTCTTTTCTTATGTTGATGATAAAATACAGCCAATATAGTAACGTTGCCTGTTTTATCATACATAAAAAACACAACCTAAAATAAATGGCAGAAATAGATTTTTTTTGCACATGGTATCCAAATAAAATTCTATATAGAGTTCTTGACTCAATTTTAAAGAACCCTTTATGCCAAAAGGGTTCTGTTTAAATGATTACTTAATGATGATTACATACTTTGATGTTTAATGGGTTATTGCAATTTTAAGTAGCCCAAAAATGTATGGCTGATGAAATCTGTCAAACATACGTGGTCGCATATTTTCATAAATATTTCAATTACTTACGCTGTCAATAAAAGAATGTGGGGAAAATAACTGTGTAGTTACAACAACTGCATGTGACTACCACATTTCCAGACAGCATGGTAACATTGATTCAATATTGAGTTTTGATCCAAACCATCATTTTGGTTGACATCAAAATTTCAATGTTTAAAGTGTGTTGGATCAGCATTGAAATGTTGATGAAAGTGAACAGCACACATGGGTGAAGACAGTGACATTGAACTAACAGTGAGTCTTAGTTTATGAGCACAATATCTTGCAGGCGTGTATCTGTGCAAAACACTACTGGGTGTTTCCCAATCAGTGGGGCGTTTCAGTTCATGATGAGCACTTTCAATGGTGTTACCTCATTTGCTCTAATACACTGGGGGTTTGGTTTAGGGGTGGGCCCTCATGATTTTAGCAAGTCTTTTGAAAAATGGTTGAAAAACACCAATTGTAGTTTGAAAATTGGCACTAATTGGTATACGCCCATTTTGGTTTTGCATGTGGGCTTCTCAGTAGTTAATTGATGCTTCCTTATTAGAGAGAAAACACAAGGTGCATCCTATACTGAAGTCTTGTGTGTTTGACATGCATGAACTCTCCGAGTTTCAAACAATGGTGCATATAATGTATTTCTGTTTTTAGCATGCTTTTTACTTGCATTTTATTTATTGTTACTAAATCTACTAACATACATTAATTTTCAAAGTAAGTAAAGTGTTGAAATAAATCACACAGATAGCATGGGAACATTGATACAATGTTGAGTTTTGATCCAAACCATAATTTTGGTTGAGATTGACATTTCAGTGTTTAAAGTGTGTTGGATCAGCATTGAAATTTTGATGAAAGCCAACAGCACACATGGGTGGAGACAGTGACATTGAACTAACAGTGATTTGTAGTTGATGAGCACAAGATCATACAGGCAGGTATCTCTGCAGAACACTAGTGGGTGTTTCTCTATCAGTGGGGCGTTTTCAAACCACAATGGCCATTTTCAACCGCTTTACCTGATTTGCTCTAATCCATTGGGGGCTTGGTTTAGGGGTGGGGTGGTTTAGCAAGTCTGTTGAAAAATGGTTGAAAAACATTTATTGTAGTTTGAAATTGGCCACTTATTGGTAAACACCCATTTTGGTTTTGCATGCGCACTTCTCAGTAATGTAACGCTTCCTCAGAGAGAAAACATAGGTGCATCCTATACAGAAGTCTTGTTTGTTGAAGCACCTGACATACTTGCATGACTTCTCTAGCACAGTTTCAAACAATGGTGCATCTACATACTTGAAAAAATGCACATTGCTTTAGTAAAGTTTATTACGAATTTCCTGAATAAAGTTCTAACATCATTTAACACATTTCTTGAAGTGCAGGAGACATGAACATGAGCAAGAAAGTTACACTGCAAACATAGCCCATGTCTTGCATCCATCAATGTTTGCATGCAGAGCACATTGCTCCTTTAGTAGGAATGAAGGCTGACGAAGATGGACAATAAAAAAAAAAAGCACCCCCCTCCAGATAATGCTGACATTAATTATACACCGAGTTGTTGTCGACAGCATAATCACCTGACCTGGGACTTATGACTGCTTAATCAGGTAATCATTCATATTCCTGAATCTGTATTAAATTTGAGAAATGTAACTGATTTCCAATCAGTTTAGCTTGTTTCCACTGAAACACAATAACAAAAAACATTTTGTGTTTATTAATAAAGTGACTGACATGGCTATTTTGTTATATTTAAAGAGATTAAGGTCTACATAAGGTGAATCTGCAGCTTTAAAGGGATAGTTCAGCCCGAAATGAAAATTCTGTCATCATTTACTCACCCTCAAGTTGTTCCAAACCTGTATGAATTTCTTTCTTCTGCTGCACACAAAAGAAGATAGAGTGAAGAATGCTGGCATCCAGACAGTTGATGGTAGCCATTGACTTCCATGGTATTTATTTTCTACTATGGAAATCAATGGCCACCATCAACTTTCTGGTCACCAACATTCTTTAAAATATCTTCCTTTGTGTTCAACAGAAGAAAGAAACTCAGGTTTGGAACAACTTGAGGGTGAGTAAATGATGACAGAATTTTCATTTTGGGCTGAACTATCCCTTTAAAGAAATTTTCATTGAAAAAACCTAAGTTATTTTATTCTACAAGATAAACTTGTTACTTGAACGCTATGTAGTTTCACAGAAAATGAACTGAGATATAGTTAATGGCTATAGCTCATAGGTGTTTGTTCCTCTTCATGAAGTCATGAGTTTAGCTCCAACACCTGCATGGAAGTTTCCATTGATCCCAATGACCTTGATTAGCTTGATTAGCTGCTTCAGGTGTGTTTAAATAGGGCTGGAGATAAAATCGGACACCCCTGCCATAGTGATTTCTTTTGATATTGAAGCATTAATAGATTTTAGAAAAATAAATGAAATAATCAGAATTTAACGGTACTTTAATCATAGTTAGAATATTTTGTGTTCAGCAACTTTTTTTTAAAAAGTGAATTGTATTGTGTTTAGTATATTAACATTCTTGAATGTGGCAACTGAATTGACTTGTTCTCGAGTAACATCATGCTTTCTTTTTCAGATTTCAGAGAACCCAAAGGAAAAGAGGCAGTAGTCTGATGTATGACAGATTTTTTAAAACCTGAACCGTTGGACCACCTGTAGTTATGACATCAGACTTCTGAAGCCAATTTTATTTTTAAAGGTTGAAATGCTTTTGTCCTATTTCTCCCCCTTTCTTTTTTAAAGAATGATCTTTTAATATATTTTTGTCATTGATTGATTGAATAAAATAAATTAACTCAACTGCTGGAAATGTGTCATTTATATTTTAAAAGGTTTTTCCAAATTTTTGGTCAGGAATTTGTTGACGCATCATTAAAGTGTAGTTGAAATATTAATGTTGTTTCAACATTAACTTAGTACATCAGATGGCAACATTGGTTGACATTCCTTTTCAGTTGTATTTTCTGTGTTTCAACAGAATCAACATCACATTGTAACATTGATCAAACCATATTACCAAAGATTATTTCTGTTAATTTCAGTGTTGATTCAACAGCAGTGACGTAGATTCAACATCATAGTGTAACGTTGATTCAACAATATTACCATCGATTTATTTGAGTTAATTTCAGTGTTGATTCAATAGCAGTGATGTAGATTCAACATCTTAGTGTAACGTTGATTCAATATTACCATTGATTATTTGTTTTAATTTCAGTATTGATTCAGCATCGGTGATGTAGAATCAATCATAGTGTAATGTTGATTCAGTAGCATTACTATTGATTTTTTGTTCAACAGTTTCAACATTAACTGAGGGTGCAAAAGTGATGTTGATAAAAAATCACTTTGTAATGTTGAATCAATACTATTACCGTTGATTTTTGGTTGCAATCTCAACATTGCTTCAGCATTAACTGAGGGTGCAAGAGTGATGCAAAAACAACATCACTTTGTAATGTTGAAGCAATATTAACACCATTGATTTGTGATTGAAATCTGAACATTATTTCAATATTAACCGAGGGTGCAAAAGTTATGTTGAAACAACATCACTTTTTAATGTTGAAGCAATATTAACACTATTGATTTGTGGTTGAAATCTGAACATTATTTCAATATTAACTGAGGGTGCAAGAGTGATGGTAAAACAACATTACTTTCTAACGTCATTTCAATGTAATCAGCGTTGGCGCATCAACACTGACTCAACATTGTTTCAATAGTTACATGCTATCTGGGTTGGAATGCAATAACACATTCAGAGAAGAATATAAATAAAACAATTCATATAAATAATCTATAATGTAACTTTTGTGAAAGCATCAGTAAGGTCTCATCAATCTTCCCTGATGTCTTTTAAAAATATTTGTCCCTGTCTTATTCAAGGACAAAACCCACTCCTGCCTGTGGGAATTACACACAGATTCAGATCCCTAAAGATTGATGAGCATTTGAATTATCAGGGAATTTTATATAAGCTTGAATCAACTCTGGTCTGCTTCATTGACCTTCACTGTGTTCAGTAAGTCAGTGCTGGTGTGATGAACATGTTTTCTGTCTGGACTCTCAGCTCTCTGATCCTCAGCTACACTCTTGCCCTTCCCATCCTCAATGACACAAGGTAAGATATTTTCAAGCAGAACTGTAATGTTGTCCACAAAAGTGACCAAATTCTGCTTCATTGAGATGTATTTGTTTTCAGCACGGAATCTTCTAAGGCGTTTTTTTCCAATTCCACAGAGGACAAGGGAAACAGGTATGAAACGCACACACACACACACACACCCACACACACCCACACACACACACACACACACACACACACACACTTACACTTGACAGAACAGAAACAGTGTGAATGAGTTGAGATGAGACTCGGACAGAGATCCAATGGGAATTGACAAGAAATAGAGAAACATGAGCATGATCCTGAATGAGAGAATTCCAGTGCTGTCTTTATGGTATTTTTTCAGCAACATGAATGTTTTTTTTTATTTATTCTCATTTCAATATCAAAATATGTTCAAATTCTCATTGTAATGTTGTCCATAAAAGTGACCAATTCTGCTTCATCAAAAAGTATATATATATTTTCTTTTAGCATGGAATCTTCTATGAATATCTTCCCAATTTCGCCCAATTTCACAGACCAGGGAAACGGGTATACTACACACGCTCACACATACACTCACACATAGGCCTACAATGTTTCATAAACAACACTTTTATTGAATAAGTGTTTTAAGTGAACTGATTTGTCATTTCTTAATTCTTAGTTAAAATTACAAATGTGTGTTGACATATGTATGTTACAAAAAGTATTATTTTCTAAAACAACATGCGATCAAAGAATTCAACCTCATGAACACAATTCTGAATGTAAATAATTATGAAATTGTGTGTGTCTATTTGTCAATGTGTTTTGCTTGTTTGTTATACAGAAATGCTAGTAAAATTGATCGGTTTGTTTTGTTTGTCTTTTTAGGTCACGTGGTGACGAGCCCTTAATGGTGTAAGAATTTATAATTAACATCACAAGATTGAAATGTGAATGTTATGAATGAGTTTATGTCATTCACATGAGTACAATTAAATTCTTCCTGGTAGCCCAATTTCTTCTTGGAAAAACGCCTAGGCCTAGGCTATTCCAATGCATGCTAATATTTATCTGTGGGCTAACTGAGCGGCAGCAGATTTTGTCTACTTCCTAACTGTAACGTGCTCGCACTGCCCAACAAGCTTCAGACTGGGGATGAGATAGCAGGAAAGATCACACAGGACCCATATGGGCCAGGGAAAAAATAAGAGATGTAGGCTACAAGAGAAAAAGTAGAAAACCTTTTGATTGTTTTTAGATAGGCTAGATTTAATTGCAAAATGTCTATCCTTTGAGCCTTGCTTAGATTCAAAAGTCACCTTTCATTTGAGATTTCATTATTCATGCAATCTAAATCAATATATATCAATATAATTATAACACTGTGTTGACATACGTAGGCTATGTTACAAAACGTATTATCGTCTAAAACAACATGCAATCAAATAATTCAACCTCGAATCTAAATAATTATGACATTGTGTGTTTAGATTTGTCTATGAGTTGTTTTGCTTGTTTGTTATAGAAATGCTAGTAAAATTGACCAGTTTGTTTTGTTTGTATTTTAGGTTACGTGATGACATGCCCGTTGGTCCTAAGGGGTAAGAATTTATAACTAACATGACAAGACCGAAATGCGAATGTTATGAATGAGTTTATGTCATTCACATGAGTACAATACAATTAAATTCTTCCTGGTAGCCCAATTTCTTCTTGGAAAAAACGACTATATGCTTTCCAATGCATGCTAATATTTACCTTACAGCACCAGCGGCTTTTGTCTACTTCCTACCTGTCACGTGCACAAACTGCCCAGCAGCCTTCAGATTGGGGATGAGATAGCAGGAAAGATCACACAGGACCCATATGGGCCAGGGAAAAAATAAGAGATGTACAGGAGAAAAAGGAGAAAAACTTTTGATTGTTTTTAGATAGATTTAATTGCAAAATGTCTATCCTTTGAGCCTTGCTTAAATTCAAAGGTCAACTTTCATTTGAGATTTCATTATTCATTCAAAAAGAGCAAATATATGTAATGTATGTTATCAACACTTTGCTAATCTCATCTCTTCACACCAATGAAGAATAAAATCATACTAGCATTGATTCCTTTTCCTTTCTTTCTTTAAATAAAAAATATGCATCTAAAAATGAATCTGTGCAACTAAAAGTTCGTAAGTTCAGTAAAATGTCTAGGCTGCATAATTTCATAAATATTTCAATTACTCACAGTAAAGGAAACGAGAGATTGTGGCAAAATAAATGTAAAGCTGCACCTGCATTAGATTACCAGAAGAGGGCCCCATACTATTAGAACACACACACACACACACACACACACACACACACACACACACACACACACACACACACTGAATGCGGATGTGACATACTGATGCCATCTAAGCAGTGGCACAGCTGGCACTAGCTCAAATTCTTGTTGTATGCAGTACTCATGTCCTTTGGTAATATTCTTAAATGACTTTTGAATTGAATCAGTTTATATGTAAACTGATATGTCACAATGCTTAAAATGTAATTACATTTGTTTGCCTCTTTTATAATTTAATG
The DNA here is from genome assembly GCF_949319135.1 of Squalius cephalus. Classification (NCBI taxonomy): domain Eukaryota; kingdom Metazoa; phylum Chordata; class Actinopteri; order Cypriniformes; family Leuciscidae; genus Squalius; species Squalius cephalus. The sequence goes on from NC_137125.1 coordinate 40,489,559, forward strand.
CAACACTTTTTAACTTATGTCACACAACATTGCATCACATTCTAAGTCTGCAAATAAAGTATCCAAGCACTTTTGATTCCTTGTATTATTTCATTCTGAATCATTGGAACAACAAAGACTTTAACCTTGCAAGCATAATTCTGAGTGTATCCTCTATGATAATAAAACACATATGTGTGTGTCTGGATTTGTATTGATTGTTTTTTATACGGAATTGCTAGTAATATTGACTTGTTTTTGGTTTGTTTCTTTTTAACCAAAGTGTTGACTTACTCACATGGTGAGAATTTATTATTAACACTATAACATTCAAATGTGAATGTGCCTATTCCTAAATGACATTCATGACATTCACATAAGTAGCCCAATTTTTTCTAGGAAAACCTATGATATCCACGCATCACAGGCATTAGACCAGGCCATAACTCGGCTCAAACACCAGGAGGTCGTAGAGGCGGTGCAATATGGCACGGCAGGTCTTGGATGGCGAACACCATCCAAGCATGGTTGAAAGCCTCAAGGGAGGAAAGGAAACAACTCGTGATTTCAGAAGTCAGGAGGGGGGAAGAGGAGGGCTACAAGGTTATGGCAGTGACCCAATCCCAGCCTTCGAAAGAAAAAAGGAGAGGTATGCGGAACTGGCAGCTGTGTGCGCACAAGCTGGGTGGAGAGCATACACCTACCCAGTGGAAGTTGGTTGCAGGGGCTTCACTGGAACCTCCATCCAACGACTCCTTAAGACCCTTGGCATCAGAGGTGCCAAACTGGAGAGAGTCCGCAAGGAGCTGGCAGAAGAGGCAGAGCAAGGGAGTTTTTGGCTCTGGCTCCGTAGAAAGGACAAGGCTTGGGGGAAAGACGGATCCTAAGGCTGGCTGCAGGGGGCGGCAGGGAGACTGTCGCTGCTCCACCACCCGGAGATGTTCCGGGATTAAAGGAGAGAAACATCTGTGAAGGGTGGCTCCCGGCTGACGACCCTGCAGCCGGACCAAAATGAACTGGCGGAAGTGCGTCAGGCAGAAATGCCTTGCAGGTGGTCCCACCTGTGCTTACAACAAATATAAGCTATTATTTATTTGTACTTCACAGGAAATTACAATGTTCACTTCCTGTCTCTTGGATAATCTGGCCAACAGGATTCAAAATGTGGATGAGGAAGGAAGAAATAGTATAGAGATGTACAGGAGCAAATGGTTACTTTTATTTGATTGTTTTAAAGATGTAAAAATTGCAGTAGGAAACAAAATAATGTGGGGAAAATAACTGTTTCAACTGCATGCGAGTACCACATACTATTGGAACACAATAACACATTCAGAGATTACAGTTTTTCTCGATTGCTTAAACACTATAACCAGGCTTTTGAACAAAAATTTCAAAACCATTATGACATTTATCAAAAAGCACACCCATTTCACTAAACTATAAACACTATTCCCTGTTTTGACACATGAGTCAGATTTGTTGAACTGCAAAACTCTACACACAAATCCCTTCATTTCTCATTGCCTAGAGACCATGTTGTCATTTAAAAAAGCACTAGCATTCAATATTGTTCACTCAAGTCAGCACAGCTTCAGCTCAGTTAGCACACAATTACCCAGGTGGAAACACTAAGAGTCAAAATTGAACACACATCAATCAGATCCTTCAATAGATACTAGGGGTGTAACGGTACGCAAAAATCACGGTTCGGTACGTACCTCGGTTTTAAAGTCACGGTTCGGTTCATTTTCGGTACAGTAAGGGAAAGAAATGCAAATATTAAACTGCAGGTTGTTTATTACTATAAACTTTTTTTTAACAATTTGTTTACACTTTTTTAAACACTTTTTAATAAAATATAATAAAATATATATAAAATAAAAAAAAAAGAGTAAGAAATAAAATACTGCTGCAAAGTTCTCCACTAAATAAAATACTCTCAGTCTCAAACCAATATCACATAATAAAATATAATGAAAAATATAAATAAATAACTATGATTACAGTGCAGCATTACCAATCCCAGCTTGTAGGCCTGCTCATATTAAAAAAAAATATATATATATAACTTTTCCAAAGTGTAAAGGGTGGCTCTTCAAGCTCCGGCTTGTCCATACTGTCTATGGGCTTGTCTCATAGACTGTAAAAAAGGGCTTGTCTGCATTGGCCATGACGCTAGCTAGCGAGAGGCTGGGCTAAAGCCCAGTACCGAAACGGTCCGGTACGAATACACATACCGTTACACCCATAATAGATACATAAAAGTTTATTGAGTTTTGGAACAATGGATCCAGAAAGACATGAAGGAAGAGATCGAGGAGGGATAAGGAGGAGGAGGAGGACGAAGGGCAAGGGCAAGAAGACAAGCAGTCTCAGATGAAATTCAAGCCACTCTAGTTGCCCATGTCTTTATCAATGGTATGACTATGAGGGAGGCTGGGCTACAAGTAAGGCCAAATTTGAGTCGCTTTACCGTCGCCTCGAGAACCTTCAGGGAAGTGTGGTGGCAAACAAAATTCTATCACTGAATAAAAGACAAACATTTCCAATAGTCTTTGATGAGGTTTATTTTCTTGCATGAAAAGGCCAGCAGAGAAGGAAGCATACAGTCACACAGTGTGGCTGCAGAGTGTGACAGTGAAGGGAGGGCATCCTTTCTCCTTTATAGTCTTGACTCCCAGAATGTTATCTTTCTAGGCAAATGATGGTATTTCAACCATATGTGGAACATTCTTAGACGTGTTCATCATATTGTCTCCTTGAGTGAAGAACCTCCTGTCACGTCCCAACACTCTTTACCATTCCAATACAATTCCATATTAGAATATGGTTTGTGTGCGCTCTTTTACTGTCATATGATGGTCACACACATCTTACTGTAGTAAATATAAAAAAAAATTTAGAGGAGAGAATTAAAAAAAAAAGTAAAACAGGGAAAAAATGTTAGTTTTGTTTTGTTGTGTATGTGTTGTACTGTGTAGTACATGAATGAATAAAAATGTGCCAATGTATCCATTGGTTGTGTCTTTTGTGTTCATCATGTGAAAAGGTTTGGGGTGTGGGGGGTGGGGGACCACAAGCAACATAACTTACCAGTTTTGGAAATGTTGTTTTGAATTTATTGCACCAGTGTGTTAGACTATGTTATAGTGTGTGTGATTTTGAGGACTTGTGTGCCCTGTCTGAGGGCAAAGTTTGGTTTTTCAGCAAGAGTGAATGGTTTTGAGTGTAGAGCTTCATTTTGACCTGAAAATAGTATGTTTGGGGAATTGGGTTAGACGTTATGGATTTGTGTTTACAGTTTTGAGAATACGAGGCATAGTTTCAAGAAATGTGTTTAAGCAATCGAGAAAAACTTATAATTATATTATATTATAAATTATATATAAAATGTAACTTTGTGAAAGCATCATTATAAAGTCTTATCAATCTTCCCTGATGTTTTTTAAAAATATTTGTCCCTGTCTTATTCAAGGACAAAACCCACTCTGGCCTGTGGGAATTACACACAGATTCAGATCCCTAAAGATTGATGAGCATTTGAATTATCAGGGAATTTTATATAAGCTTGAATCAGCTCTGGTCTGCTTCATTGACCTTCACTGTGTTCAGTAAGTCAGTGCTGGTGTGATGAACATGTTTTCTGTCTGGACTCTCAGCTCTCTGATCCTCAGCTACACTCTTGCCCTTCCCATCCTCAATGACACAAGGTAAGATATTTTCAAGCAGAACTGTAATGTTGTCCACAAAAGTGACCAAATTCTGCTTCATTGAGATGTATTTGTTTTCAGCACGGAATCTTCTAAGGCGGTTTTATCCAATTCCACAGAGGACAAGGGAAACAGGTACGAAACGAGGGAAACGTACACACACACACACACACATACACACACACACACACACACACACACACACACACACACACACACACACACACACACACACACACACACACACACACACACACACACACGTCTGGTTCACTATCTTTGTGGGGACTCTCCATAGACTTAATGGTTTTTATACAGTACAAACTGTATATTCTGTCCCCTTACACTAACCCTACCCCTAAACCTACCCATCACAGAACACTTTCTGCATTTTTACATTTTCAAAAAAATACAATTTAGTATGTTTATTAACCCATTCCCCTCATGGGGACCGCTGGCTGGTCCCCACAATGGAGGTGATCTCAGGTTTTACTATCCTTGTGGGGACATTTGGTTCCCACAATGTAATATAAATCAAACGCACACACACACACACACACACACACACACACTTTTTTACATTTCAGTAACAAAATATGCTCAAATTCTCATTGTAAAAGATTCATAAAAACACTTTTATTGAATCAAAGTTTTAAGTGATTTGTCATTTCTTAATTAAAATGTTAAAATGTTATAACACTGTGTTGACATACGTATGTTACAAAGCGTATTATCGTCTAAAACAACATGCAATCAAATAATTCAACCTCAAATCTAAATAATTATGACATTGTGTGTGTTTAGATTTGTCTATGAGTTGTTTTGCTTGTTTGTTATACAGAAATGCTAGTAAAATTGACCAGTTTGTTTTGTTTGTCTTTTTAGGTCACGTGATGACATGTCCGTTGGTCCTATGGGGTAAGAATTTATAATTAACATGACAAGACTGAAATGCAAATGTTATGAATGAGTTTATGTCATTCACATGAGTACAATACAATTAAATTCTTCCTGGTAGCCCAATTTCTTCTTGGAAAAACGACTGCATTCCAATGCACGCTAATATTTACCTTACAGTGGCAGCGGCTTTTGTCTAGGCTAGCCTACTTGCTACCTATACCCTGGTAATCCAGAGTTCTCGCGAGAGCACAAGTTGAATTTGCTCAGCGAGTTACTCTGGCGTCGAGTAATGATGCTCATTAAATATGCCCCTCTATCTGAGCTGCACCAATCACATCGGGTTATCTGATATAGGCGGGCCAGAGGCGAGATGACGACAGCGCTGTGACGTCCAAGTCATTAGTAGTAATAATTGCAAGATGGCTATCTATGGATGAACACCAGTTGTTTGAAACGGCTTTGGCCGCTACAATGAAAGATTTAGACTTGCCTTTTTCTCTAAAGGCGGGCGTACACGGTGCGATTTTTGCTGTTTTACGAGCTCGCAGATGGTTGCGTGGAAATCAGTGATGCTCGCATGGTCGTGGCTCGCAGCGTGTGAGAGGAATTACGAGCCGAGCGGACCACGTTATGGCTAGTTCACACTACAGGATTTTAAGCCCGATTTGCAAGTTAACGAGCTCGCCGACAGGTCGGGCTGTAATCGCGTGCAAATCTGCGGGTGATCCGCGCTCGCCAATCTTTAAGTGTGAAATACAAATATCTAGCATGCCAAATATCTGGAGCTGTCGGCCGACTCGATAGCCTGTGGTGTCACCTGTCGCGACGAGCAACAGCCAATGATCAGCTTATGACATTACAAAAGACTTTTGTATTTGTAACCATCATTGCCAAACTACAACAGGCAGCTGCTTTTTCATTATAATGTTTTAACTCACCTCCAACTCTCTCACCTCCAATCCCTGCTGTCCGCGTGTGCTTATCCATCCTTTCACCCATATTCTTTTTTTTTTTTTTTCGGGGTTCTAAACAGATCATTGCGCAAACAACATATATATATATATATATATATATATATATATATTCAATGTCTTATATAGCCTATATATATATATTTATATATTTTTTTTCGGGGTTCTAAACAGATCATTGCGAAAACAATATCAATTTCTTATATATATAAAATAATATATTTATTTATTTTTACCGCCAATTTTGTCCCGCCGTCCATTTTCAAATAGACAATGCGCCATTTCCCATTACACTTCTTGCGCATGTTTTCGTGACAAAATGTGGTTTTGGGACGGGATAGAGTCGTTGGGTGACAGAGTTGTTGTCAGCTCGTGTAGTGTGTAACCCTCTGTTGCAGATCATTTACATAGTGTCACATAGTGTGAACACCACAACGACTTCAAGACTCCAGAGCAAGTCATGTAGTCTAAACAGCACAGAGATCTGCCGACGTTTAAAGTTGTGTAGTGTGAACTAGGCATTACGAGCACCTCCTTAAACATGTTAAAAAAATTCGGGGAGTCGGCCCGATTTTTACCAGTGTATAGGCTGTCCCCTATTGCCAAATCATACACAACCACACATGCTAGATCGATGGGGCTATTCAACCATACAGGCGTGGGCATACAGTCTCTCTCTCTCTCTCTCTTTCTCTCTCTCTCTCTCACACACACACACACACACACACACACACACACACTCACTCACTCACTCACTCTTTCTCTAAATTTATGTTGAAAGGAATGACTACTGTTCTCTGCTTTTCAACAAATCATTTGCAGTACACATTTCTGTCATTTTTCTATCTGAAGCTATAGTTGCTTGCAACATTGAAAGCTCGGTCTCTGTGTTTAGCGAAAGCTCACGTGATTGCTGCTGGCTCGGGATAAAATTCGTGCAGGACAGTCGTGCCGTGTACCAGCTGCTTTGACGCGATTATCAGTTTAACTGACTCGTAACGTGTGCAATATCTCACGATCTCCCGAGTGTCTGAACTCGCACCGTGTACGTCCGCCTTAAAAGAGGAACAGAAGACGTCGCTCGAATCCTTCCTTTGCAAGAAGGGCGTTTTTGCTGTTTTGCCGACCGGATACGGCAAGAGTCTAATCTACCAGTTAGCTCCGCTGGTAGCTAAGCGATGTTGTGATTGGCCATAGTGTTATCCAATTGCGTGCAGTGAGATTTTCAAATGCATGCATGGTGCCGCCCCTCGAGCTGGCCGATTTTCATTAGTCCACGCCAGACCATTAATCTTTTAGATAGGTCTGGATTTCCAGGCTACTTACCTGTAACGTGCACATACTGCCCAGCAGGCTTCAGACTGGGGATGAGAAAGCAGGAAAGATCACACAGGACCCATATGGGCCAGGGAAAAAAATAAGAGATGTACAGGAGAAAAAGGAGAAAACTTTTGATTGTTTTTAGATAGATTTAATTGCAAAATGTCTATCCTTTGAGCCTTGCTTAGATTCAAAAGTAACAACTTTCATTTGAAATTTCATTAGTCATTCAAAAAGAGCAAATATATAAATGTATGTTATCAACACTTTGCTAATCTCATCTCTTCACATCAATGAAGAATAAAATCATACTAGCATTGATTCCTTTTCCTTCCTTTCTTTAAATAAAAAATATGCATCTAAAACATTTTTTCATAAATATTTCTATTTACTAAATACTAAAACAAAGCTTTCATAAATATTTCAATTACTCACAGTAAAGGAAACGAGAGATTGTGGCAATATAAATGTAAAGATGCACCTGCATTAGATTACCAGAAGAGGGCCCCATACTATTAGAACACACACACACACACACACACACACACTTTTTTTGCATTTCAGTAACAAAATATGCTCAAATTCTCATTGTATTTTTGTCCACAAAAGCGACCAATTCTGCTTCATCAAGATGTATTTGTTTTCAGGAGGGAATCTGTTATGCAGATGACTCCCACGTATGAGGGAAACAGGTACACACACACACACACACACACACACTCACACACACACACACACACACTTGCAATGTTTTATGCATTTCAATATAAAAATATGCTCGAATTCTCATTTTAAAAGTGGTTCTCCTGTCTTTTGGAAATATTTATACAAACTATTTTATTGAATCAAAGTTTTAACTGATTTGTCATTTCTTAATTAAAATGTTAAAATTTTATAACACTGTGTTGACATAGGCCCTACGTATGTTACAAAACGTAATATCGTCCAAAACAACATGCAATCAAATAATTCAACTTCAAATCTAAATAATTATGACATTGTGTGTGTTTAGATTTGTCTGTGGCTTGCTTGTTTGTTATACAGAAATGCTAGTAAAATTGACCGGTTTGTTTTGTTTGTCTTTTTAGGTCACGTGATGACGTGTCCTTTGTTTTTATGGGGTAAGAATTTATAATTAACATCACAAGACTGAAATGTGAATGTTATGAATGAGTTTATGTCATTCACATGAGTACAATACAATTAAATTATTCCTGGTAGCCCAATTTCTTCTTGGAAAAACGACTATGCATTCCAATGCATGCTAATATGTACCTTACAGCGGCTCTTGGCAACTTCCTACCTATAACGTGCACAAACTGCCCTGCAGGCTTCAGACTGGGGATGAGAAAGCAGGAAAGATCGCACAGGACCCATATGGGCCAGGGAAAAAATAAGAGATGTGGGCTACAGGAGAAAAAGGAGAAAAACTTTTGATTGTTTTTAGATTTAATTGCAAAATGTCTATCCTTTTAGCCTTGCTTTGATTCAAAAGTACCAACTTTCATTTGAGATTTCATTATTCATGCAAAAGAGCAAATATAAAAATGTATGTTATCAATACTTTGCTAATTTCATCTCTTCACACCAATAAAGAATAAAATCATACTAGCATTGATTCCTTTTCCTTTTTTTCTTTAAACAAAAAATATGCATCTAAAAAGGAATCTGTTTAACTAAAGGTTCGTAAGTTCAGTAAAATGTCTAGGCTGCATATTTTCATAAATATTTCAATTACTCACAGTAAAGGAAACGAGATTGTGGCAAAATAAATGTAAAGCTGCACCTGCATTAGATTACCAGAAGATTACCCATACTTTTAGAACACACACACAGGCACGCACGCACACACACACTCTGAATGTGTATGTGACATACTGATGCCATCTAAGCAGTGGCACAGCTGGCACCAAAATACATTTCACCATTTTATGTGCACACAGCTCAACTGTATCAATCTCCTCCGGTGGACAGGTTTTATGACACCATTTGAAAGCTGTACAAATAAACAGTGTAACAGTGAAGCGGTCAAGCTGTGAAATTCTGAAGGTGTTCTAAAGGGCTCATCATAAGAAATGAAGACATAATACAATAAACTTAATTTAATTGAAATTGACTGTCCAGTATCTCACAAGTGCAACTTTTTATCTTATAATTGTGACTTTATATCTCACAATAAGACTTTATATGTCACATTTTAAGCTTTATTTCTCCTAATTGCAATTTCATATCTCAGTTATGACTTTATATCTTACAATATGACAATTTTGAATTGCAACTTTAAAAAAAAAACCTTTATTTCTTGGAGTTGTGACAATGTCTTGCAATGTAACTGTCCTATTTTAAACATTACATTTTTTCTCACCACTTGTCAGAAAGGAAGACAAAAAAAAAAAAACAGAGAAAAATCAAGAAATTTGGTTAGTGCTGAACATCTTTCTTTTATCTAGTCTTTATCGTGCTGCTATACATGTACATAGCAATCTTAAACCATACAAAATCATAATATGGTTGTAACAACAAGGTAAATGTTCCTTATTTCAAAGACACAAGATCACACAAGGCATCACAATGTTTTTGAAGCCCTGGAAGTCTCGGATTCCAGATTTACGAGAAAGAGCACTATGAAGAATGAGTTTTGGCCGATTAGTTCCACCCCTTCTCCAACCTTCTGAGCGATTCCAATAATTCTGCTGCCACTCACACGCTGAGAACCAGGGAAGAGGACAAGCAGATTTAGTGAATATTGAGTTCTCAGAAGGGAAAGACACCATTATCTGTGATTACTTTAATCAGAGGGTCTTCTTCATCATCAGATTCACTCGTCAATCAAAGGTGAATGTGACACATCATGCTGCTTATGATTATCAGCTTCCCATAAAGAAAAGGAAAGAGTGTCTTTGGAAGACCTTTTCCAACAATATGTTCATCCTCTGCAAAGGACACACACACACACACACACGCACACACACACACACACACACATAATGGTGCTGCTCAACTGTGTTGTTGGCCTAAGGTGGTTTGCTGGTTTTAAGAAGGTCTATCTGGTCTCCTATAGCTACATTCACACAGTGTTTGGGATTGAAAAACTTATTTAATAACAGGTGGGACTCTTGAACTGATGTCAGTAAAACAAATGTCAGTCCCTTTTCTGTTCTTTTACACAGCTGTGAATATCATCTGTAACTATAGTGACAGCGCCTAATATAGCAAAGTCCATAACATGAGTACGTCTCATTACAGTTGAAACAGAACAAGTCCAGTTAGCCTTTTTCACACTTCCATGTTTATGGTTTCAGGATTGGTGCTGCTAACAACAAGAGGTAACAGGTTTTGAGTAACATTAGAGGGTACCGATACCGAAATCCATTACGCCTCTATATTTCACACATAATGTGTATTGTTGCCAAAATTTAGTCTGATGATGTCTAATCTCCTCTGTTTCAAATTGCAGAAAGCATTTTGGGCCTGATGTGATCAGCTGGAGATTTATATATATCAGGGTCACGGAATCTGAAAACACAGAATTAGAGGATGCTGAAATACATTACCTTGTCTGTTTCACATAGACTGGTTATAATGTTCACTCTGAGGTCTCATATTTTACATCCTACATTTTGGTTTTCTGCAGCTATACAGCCACTGAATCCGACAAGGCAGCTTCCCAGCTAACAGGGAACATTCTCAGAACGTTGGCTGACATTCTGGCAAGGTTCTCTCAAAGTTATGATCAAACATTATTCTGGTAACGTTATAGAATGTTTGTTCAATGTTATATGGTCTTTAAAAACATTATTTATACAATGTTCATGGAAGGTTTTCCCCCCAACGCCTGCTACAGACTGCAATTTTGGCAATCCTATAAGATCATTAAAAAAAACACACTGTATACGGCATGGATCTAATAAACTTGGGTACGACATGCATGTAGACTGTACGATGACGACACCTATTGAATCGTAGGCTATGCAAGTTAGTAGAGGAGAATAAAATGTCATCAGCATATGGTAGTGGTAAAGAAATAGAGCCAGAGAAACCACACTTTGGCAAATGTGGTTTTTATGTGCGCTGAAAAATGAGGAGAAAGCAAAAGAGGATAATATGGATGCGGTAATGGCTAGGGAAAAGAGGCCAACTTAGCATGCCAATTTTGCAAATGGGGCTTGAGGTAAGTAGTTTTAGGTTTTAGCGCCATGTCACATTGATCAATACGCCATTTAATGTCATGCTAGTCCATAGACGTAGGTCGTATAGCAGCAAACACACTGTGAGATTTCTGACATTGTCAACGGCCGTCTTTGAACTGCCTATGTATGACGTAGGACCATCGACCACAGGAATCGCCACGATTTGTCATCTTTCATCTGGGACAGCCCAAAATCATACAATGTGTATTGGGCATTAAAGCACTGTTCGATTTTGGCCACGATTCCCAAATGAGAAAATCCTGAAAGATTCCTCTGGTCCTGGGCCAAAAACATTTTTTCCCAATAGTTTGACGTTCGCCGAGGGCTGATTAATGACCATTGCAAAAAGTTTTTTTTACTTCAGACAAAATTCAGGCAAGTGTCAGAAGTTTTGAGGCAGAAACCTGCAGTGTGACTAATCCTACGACAACTGTCAAATCAAAAAATATATATAGCGCAGAAACTGATGCCGGAATTAGTGAGACAACAAACCACCACTTGCTCCACACGTCTTCATTTTTTTTTCATTTACTTTTCAAGAAAAGCCATGCTCAAGATTAATGCTCAAGACTGTTTTTGTTTGCTAGCCACCATTTTAGTCCTGCATGTAAGCTCACAGTGACTGAACGTGTCACGGATTGATAATGTAAAACTGTGGATGAGTCTTATTGCGTGCGTCCGTTTTTAACATGTCTTGCAGGGATTAGAGGTTACCAGAATCTGCTACTTAGATTTGGTGACCTTGCTGAGAGATTAGCAATGTTTCTCTGCATGTACCTTTTCTTGTACTCTTTCACTCTTTTAATCGTTGCTTTCAGTAACCCCAAGGATAGTCTGATAGATTTTAATGGTTTGGATTACTTTTCTTTTGTGGCAAACAACAGCTTTTCATGCCACAGTAAGGTCACCACAAAGTGGATTAAGACAAAGTGGTGCTCTCACGCTGTGCTACAAAAGTGGATGACTGCCTCACACACACACACACACACACACACACACACACACACACACACCACTGAATTTTGGAGTTGCACTTCACAGCCAGCAGGCCAATTTCACGTCATTACCGAAAATGCAGATGAAAAGACTGTCAGTGTTTTTGAATGCTGCAATGAGCACTCTTAAGAATTAAATAAAAGGGAAAGAGAAACGGGTAGGCAGAACATTCTGGAAGTTTTTTCCACTCACCCACTCCCACACAATGTTTCCTCTCCATGGTTGTTTTTCTGTAATCAAGGGTTGTTAGTTTCAGATTAAAATGCCTGATTATTGCCTCATTATAATACCTTATTTCACTTCAGACATTCAAAATTCCTCCCTGTTAAAAATAAAATAAGCCTTGCCTGGTCGATTGTCCTCCTCATTGTGAACTCTACCCTATCAGTCCATCCTTCCCCCCTTATCTTCATCACTCACTGCCTGATGGAAGAGTCAATGAAGGCTGATCATTAGGGCTTCTAATGAGAGTGTACCTGTCTCTTCTCATAGCCACCGACCTGCTTCTATCCAATTTGACTCACTGGAGAACAAGTCAACCCCCTCAACACCCACACTGGTGCAGAGTGCACAAGCCTCTGTCGTTACGGATGTGTGTCGGATGGTAATTTGTTCCTATCCAAAGCAACTTACACTACACAAACACTTACCCCCAGGGAGCAACATTAAAAGGCAGGGTATAGGCAATTGCATGTTAGCTTTGTAAGGATAAGATCCCACCCTCCCTTCGGTACGCTCTCCAAAGCCTTCCAAACAAATGAACAGCCAGAACAGAGTCTGGAAGCGTCATGAGACACCGTGTTAAATTACCTCCTCTCAAAGGAGGTATGCAAAGACCTGTTAACAGGCAGGTAGGACATCCTATTATTGCACTCGGACCGAATGCAATGATTGGACGAACATTTTTTAGTTCTGAGACTTCTAAAGAAGATATATGTACACGTTTTAATATTTAGACCACTTCTGATATTGATTGCCGGGAAGGGAAGAGAGATCCACCCAATAAAACAAAAAGTGTTTATGAAAAACATTGCTTACACTACCATTAAATGATGCTTTATTAACAAAGGGGAGGAGCAGATAATTAAACCTAATTAAACACATGTGGAGCACATTCAGGCAATCAAACCTAATTAGACACGAGTGGACCACACTCTGTTAATCGATCCAATCAACGAGGTAAGAGGTGTATATATACTGCAAACTTACCTCCGTTCGTTGACAGTTTAACAGCATTCCTCCACCACCCCATCTCCTCACTTCTAGTCCTAAATACTCTTACAACAACGGGGGAGTACTCTGGGTTCGGGCAAAATTTCAGAGCTCGGAGCCCTCCCCCGGACAGCACGCCAAATACGCATAATCTTTACTCTGTTTAATTGATGTAAGGGTGAACTCGTGAAATAGCTCATCTTCATCTCATCCTTAATATGATCTCAATCTAAATCTCAGTCAAATCTTATCCTCAGTTTCAATTTATCCTTAATTTCACCTCAATCTAAATATCAGTCATATCTCATCTCATTTCAACTTAATCTCATCTCACCATTCATCTCATCCCAGTCTCTCTCTGTCATCTCATCTCAACTCCGTCTCATCATATTTCAGTTCCATCTCATAACATCCTTCATCTTACTTCAACAATTCAGCTCCAATCTATATCATCATTCATCTTCAATCTAAATCTCAGTGTTATCTCACCTCTTCCTTTATCTCATTTTTTTTAAACTAAATATAATCTCAACTTTAGTCACATCTCACTCTCAGTCTCAACTCCTCATTCTTAATCTGTCACCTATCATTCTCAGTCTAATCCTTAATCTCATTTCATTTTAATATAAAACTCAAAATCATCTTATCTTAACTCATTTTAACTCCATCTCATCTCAGTCTAAATCTCAATGCAGTCTCACCACATCATCTCATCTCAAGTGTTATTTCGTTCAACTCTCCATCTCAACTAATCTCTCTCTCCATCTCAATTCATTCTCCTATCATTTCATTCAACTTCATCTCATCCTCAGTCTCAAATCATCTTCAGTCTCATTTTATTTAAATTTAAAACTAATTCATCTTCAAATCTCATTTCAACTAACTTCAACTCCATTTCATTTGAACTAATTTCAATCTAAATCTCAATGTCATCTCACCTCATACTACATTTCATATCAATACAATTTAATCTCATCTAATCTTTTGCCTCAAACTGATCTCATCTCAACTCCAATTTATCTGGTCCTTAATCCCATCAATCAATCTAAATCTCAGTCTGATCTCATCCTCAGTCTCAACTCATCAACAATCTCATCTCAATTGTTTTCTCGCCCAACTTTCCATCTCAGCTATATCTTTCTCTCCATCTCATCTCACCTCACCTTGTTTCAATCTCAATTCAAGCTCATCTCATCTCATCTCATTCCACCCCATCTCATCCCCAATCATCCTCAATCTCATCTTTTCATTGTCATCTCATCTCATCTCTTCCACGTCTCATCTTAACTGAAGCTCATCTTCATTACTTTAATTGCATGTACCCCCTCTGTTCTGTCTTAAACCTGGACTATCAGTGAGGTAATTATGTGAAATATGGAAACAAATTACAGTTCATTTCTGCAAATGATGGCACTGGCAGCTGGCTGTCGGCCACCCTGGCAATGATTCACACGGCTCACAATCAAATGACCAAATGCCTTCACACTCCCTACACACACGTCCGTGCCAACCGAGCCTCCTCTGTATTTGAGACATAGTCTCTCCCACATATGAAATATGGCAAACATTACACAGTGATACAGAGGAGCGCCATATGCCCACAGAGATTGTTGAGGTGTTAAAGTCTCCGCCAACATGAGAGAGAGTTAACCAGAGAACTTATGATGACAGTTTTTAATGATGAGAAAATCACAAGAAACAAATGTTAAATGAACCTGAATCCTTTTACAGGTTATTCGATATTAATTTAATACACAAATCTGATTTTAAAGTGCCATCTTATATTAAGGAAAGGACAAATACTGGATCATGTCACCTTCAGAGGACAAGAGCTGCATGATGTAAAATGACTGCAAATTAGAAATCCTTAGCAAGGCCATCAACTCCATAATACAAAATCCTTTTTTTTTTCATTTTCCCTGCATCTCTTCATATATTTTCCTCCCATTCATCTGTTTTTCACACATTATTGACTCATCTGCTTTAATACTCTGTTACAATCCCCAGGCTGAGACTGTGGCCTCTCTCCCATTCTCTATCTTTTGTGTGATGTCCCTGCAGAACCCAGATGAATATGCATGTCAAATGTCATGGTGTCGCCTCTCAGCTGTGTTGGACAACTTTTGTCACTCTGTTCTGCCAGAGCAACATTCGCCTGCTCCCAGACAAATATTTCCCTTCATCGGGTGTTTACGGTCCTGCCAACAGACGCACTGAAACCAGAGCCAACAAATGAATGTGGGCGCCACGTGTTGGCCTGGTCGTCAGTCACATCCTTCAGTACACGAAAGCAGTATCTTCAAAAATAAAAAAAAATAAAAAAATAATAGGCTTAGATCAAATGTAGGCTATCCATTTTCACCCTGAACCAGGAAGCCTCAAATTATGTTTTACAACAAACCAATATCAATTGAAGAACACACTGGCAAAATACACACATTTTTAGAAGTTAATTGTGTTAAAAAAATAAATATATATTGTTGATTAGTCTACAGCAGTTGTTTCAGTCCACAAATGTTTGGGTGAGTGACTATATTTATGTATTATTAATGAGTTGGTGGCGACAAGTTGTATGAGTCACTGAATCATTAATTCAAACGATTCGTTAAAAAACTCCGATTCATTCAGAAACTAAACAACGAGAGTCTCTGTGAGTGAGTCGAATCATTCACTCAATGGATTCATTTAAAACATTGATTCATTCAGGAGCTAAACACTGAGGCAGTGTGATGCTCGGAGACGCAGTACTTTTGATACTCTTTTGGTTTGGTTTCGTTTGGAGCTGTTTACGGAGTGAAAATAGACTATCTGGCATGTTATCTGACATTTTAAAAGGTAAGTTACCCAATTTCTTGTTTTTTGTAAACTGTTGTTTGAAAGCAATATCACACTCGCAGAGTCGCATTAAATCACTTACGCATGTAGTTTGATTTAAAGATGTTGTGTATGTATGAAATACATTTGGTTACATCTAAATAGTTATTCCAGGTGAATAAATTCACGTTGAGTAATTACTGAAATGTAGCCTAGTACTAACGTTCTGGCAAAGTTCTCTCTAAGTAAAGTTAATGAACAAACGTTTTTTCAGTAACGGTAACAGGCTAATTTGAGTTCTCGGGTCTTTAATAATGTTCTCAAAAAATTAGCAAAAACAAATAAAATTATTGTCATAACGTTATCGTTCATCGTTTATTTCTAAAAAGTTGTTGGGTGTTCATCTAACGTTTTTTAAATGTTAACTACCTGTTTCAGGACACTCAGAGAACATTAAAAAGTAACATTCTCATAAATGTCTGAAAACAATATAAAATGCAATCTTCCCTTAACTTACTCAATTAATTAATTAAGTTATTAATTTAAATTAATAAATTAATTTTTGGTAATTTTCATTACCAAAAAAAAAAAAAAAAAAAAAAAAAAAAAAAAAAGAAGAAGAAAGGTTTTAACATTTAAAAAACTGGAAATAACGAAATGATGCAGAAATCATTTTTTTCATAAATTATTAATGGGAACATTGGCAAAATATTCTTTGACCATATTTTAGTTAGCTTGGATTAGTGAAACTTTTTTGAAATTTGAAAGTAGGCTATTATATTGGCCAACACTGCAATTTTGCTGGTTCACAGTTTAACAAGCTTGAATTTGATTCAATCCATGCATGGAGAAATGTTTGCCTTTTGCCAGGATGTTCAAAATTTTGCTTGGTGAAATTTTGTGAGTAAAATCCAGGCATTTCAATAGGAAGATTTTTGCAAAAGGGACGAAAAGTTCTCCACACAGATTCCGCTCGTGTTCAAGTTGGTCACGTGAATTCAATGCGTTGACCAACAGAAAGCTGCTTGGTTTGAAAGTGACTTCTATTGCTGCGTCCCAATTCAGAGGCTGCATCTTTCGAAGGCCGCATTCAAAGGCCGATTGCGTCACCACGGCACGAAGAAGGCTGTCCCAAATCGAAAGGCTCCTTCAAATTTGGCCTCCAAATGAGTTCTTCGTTTTGCAGTAAATGAAGGATACAACAGATCCTTTGCAGCCCCAGAATTCATTGTGCGCCTCTGATGACACGTTTTTTTTTTTTGAGAATTTGTCGAATTACACTTACTGAAATATCTAATGATACAAATGTAAAAATAAAGAAAAACCTTTAAAGTGGTTCAAATGTTGACTTATAGCTTAAGATGCGATTAGTATATTCTTTATTACAGAAATGGACCATGGTGAACATAATAGAAAGTTTGTGAACCCTGTTTTGTTTTCAGACAGGTAAATATAACTTTTAAAAAAGTCCAGTACAAATGTTACTGCCGCTCATCAACGGCAGCTGTCACAGTTGCTAGGCGACAAGAACAATCTTCCGTAGGCTATAACGTCCCATTTAACAACTCTTGGGCTGAATCCGAAATCGCCCCCCTAAACCCTCATTCACTATTCCCTGTGCTAGTCCACTAATAGGACTGAATGAAGGAGTGAATGAAAAGGAGTGTGCAAATTCGGACGGTCGTTGAGTGTGCATTGGCTGTACGCTCATTATTGCAGTGCAATGTGGGATTGAATAAGTGCACTCAATAACGTCCACTATGGTTTCGGACACCACTACAAGTTACTGTTTTCTCACTTTTCACGGTTTCTGGGTTGGTAGATGCACCGATGACCCGATTATAGCACTTAAACAAGGAAAAAGTCAGATTTTCATGATATGTTCCCTTTAAAAGGGAAAAGAACAAGTCATGGCAGTGCTGAATGACTGTTTAAGAAAGATGTAGATTTTGTAAAGACCTCAAGTTAGATGAATACAAAATGGCGTAAACAATCCAAGCCCTTTAAGTAGTAATATGAACAGTTTCCCAATATCATAAGAGTTTCCAGCCGTCTCACCAGCATCACTTCTCATGCCCAGTCATGGTCTTCCTGTTTTAATTAGTGGTGCTGATGGCAGCTGCAGTGGGTACCTATGAACAGCGAGTGAGTCAGGGTGAAGGAGGGTTAACTGATTGGAAAAGCAATCACAGCCCACCGTAGCTGCTTGATTAGATGATTATCTGCAGGGGTTGGGAGCTCCAGGAGCAATCAGCCGTGGCTGAGGAGGAGACGGGAGCAGGTGCGAGGGAGTCGCTTTCATGGAAGATATGAACATGGAAGCTGACGAGGCCTGGAATACCGAACATCAAAATTTGCCGTGATCCAGGGAACTGCCTCCAGCTGGCAGTGATGTAACAAGTTGTTGGATTAGAACACTAATGGCAGGCAAACAGGCAGGAGAGGGTAACATGAACACGCACACAAAAGACCAGATGGCATGTAGACAGCAAACAAACCACCTCAGCAACTTACCTTAAATTATTACGTTACACAAATGAACTACATCTTTATTAGCGGTACAGCAGTTGTTTTGAAAATGTGTAGCTTAACAAGCTATTTTTGGCATCACTGCTTTTTATGGCACATTATTAGGCTCATAGCCGTACAACCGGAGGAGTTTAGATAACGAAACACTCTCTCTTAGAATGTCTCAAATAGCTTTGGAAAATAGGCTACAGGTCATTTAAGGGAATTGGTTCAATCAGATGGTTCATTTCAATGAAGCTGTAATTTTTTCCCCAGTATTTTCCGACTCGTTCTTCTGAACATCAGTGTAATAAAGTGCCTGCAGAGGATTTTGCATTATTAAGCAAGAATAATATTTTGATAAATCCTTTTGAACAATATTCTAATGATGGCAGTTTCCTTTAATAATGTTACATATAGGCTATCTTCCAGTGATACAGACTAATACTACTATCATTCAAATCCCTAATTTAATTAGTTGAAACTAATTTGTCAGTTAGCATGAATGTGCAGTTGATAGATACCAGATACCATAAGTACAAATACATAGCTGGATTCATTTTAACACTGAAATTGAGACGGCTGTGTCACTACTGAGTAATACGAGGAAACGTGAAGTTCCAACGGTCATTTCTAAATGGATTGGCTGGGGAAGCCATTGACTGACACCAGAGGATTTTTTAAATGCCTGTCTATCTCCACCACAGGAGGACGACTAATGGACGTTGTGGGGTGCAAACACCATTTAGAAACTCATAAAATGTATTCCGCCACAGTAATGATTGGCCAAAGAAAAAAAACCCCGCACGTTAATGACCAGACTGCCATGATTGACATTTTTTTGTGCTAGTAATGAATGGACTAACTGCTAAACCCCTTGGACCGCTGAGGGTCATACAGCCCCTTATTAGAGGTATCGCTGAATAGGAATAGTGAGAAACAAGTAGATTCAATTATATTCATCATAACCGAAAGGCACTCTCTTGGGGCTAACAGCAATTATCATTCACGGCCATCAGTGTATCTCAGCTTAAATCTCTCTTAGTTGAAAAGTACTTAGCCTACAATAACTTTTACAATAACACAATTTTTAAAAGTGAATAGATGGTCGTTAAACAGAACTAATGTTTAATCGTTTGAAGGCGCTGTGCACAGTACACATGAAACCAGCTGCATTTGTGTGCAGATACTGCAATGAGCCCCTGCATTAAATGCAATGTTAAGTCATCATTAGAAGCTTATTTTATACATGCAGTGTTAATGGGATGATGATTACTTGCATGTCTGAAAAGGATAGTCAAGCTTATCAAAGTCCCTCCTGCTGCTTTAACTCTAGTTGGTCTGTAATGTAATCTGCTCTGGGCTTTTGTTCTCTTAGCAGGAGCTTGCCAGACAGCTCTTTCTTCCTCTTATGAATAGTATATTCAGTTTCAGTTGCACACATTTTCAGTTGCAGGAAAGAGTATGTTCAATAAAGAAATGAAATGTGGTTCACATACTTTTTCCTTTAACTTTTTATGCATTTGGCAAATGCTTTTGTCCAGGGGCTGTATTCACAAAGCATTTTATCTTACCACTAGGAGTACTCCTAAATGGCACTAAAAGATTTTAGCTAGGAGTTTTCTCTTAAAAGTTATTCACAACGCCTTTCAGACCTACTCTTAGTAAAGAAAAATGACAACTCCTAAACTAAGAGTGAGTCTTCGTTGCTATGGATGACGTCATTACTCATGCACGAGCTTGACTGAAGTGACCACCTTGATTGGCTGATGATTGTAACGCGGGAATGATTCCAAACACCTCCCCTACGATGATGAGTGACAGGTGACAGGTCTGAGAATGTGTGCGCTACACAAGTAGTGCGAAGGACGGAAGATGATGAATAACTGAATAAATAGCTTAAATGAATAAAGAGTAAGGCAAAACAAATAGCCTAGTAGCCTAATGAAACATATGGATTGATGCAATATCTTTGCAACATTATTGAATTAATCTGTCACTATATGCCTCTGCCTACGTTTGCAAAGAGAAGAACATTTTAATTTGATTCACAATGATACGTTACAATTAGTTTACATGCAATGAGTAGCCTAGTTTTGGTTGTTGTTGGTGGCGTTATTGCATCCCTAGTTATGCCTACAATGCAAAATTGTTCCCTCGCGATTGGAAGCTCCTGTAGCCGCCGCATACGCATTTCAAAACATCGCAACGTGAAATGCCACAAAAAGCGGTTTGTGAATAGGTCTTAGTGAGTTTGGAGTCCTCTCGACTTCTTTTAAGCTGTCCCAGGCTTAGGTGCTACTTTTAGGGCTAAAACGCTTCGTGAATTACTCTTAGTCAAAAAAATTAGGAGTCCTAAAGTTACGAGTGACACACCCATTATTTTTAGGAGTTGCTCCTAAATTCGCTAGTTAGGAGCTACTTTTAGCCTTAAAATTCTTTGTGAATACGGCCCCAGAGCACTTTTATAGTTGACACGAAACAGAAGTTCTTTTCTTTCCTATTGTGACGTATATCCGAGTGAAATGGCTTCTCGAACAAGAAAAAAAAAATTAGTGCAAGACTTGATTTTGTCCATCGGAAATTGATTGGATTCGTTGTGGTATGCTATTGTTGCTGCCAGTAATTGGACTAAAAACCCCATTTAAGGAAAATATATGTCCCATAATTTATGATAATGATTAAGCAACATAATAAGGTGGCAATAGAGACACTCTATGTAGCCTATAAATATATTATATTTCAAAATGTAATTTATTCCTGTGATGGCAAAGCTGAATTTTTTGCATCATTACCTCACTCTTCAGTGTCACATGATCCAGAAATATGCTGATATGCTTATCAATGTTGAAAACATTGTGCTGCTTAATGCTTTTGTGTTTTTTTCAGAATTCTTTGCTGAACAGAAATAAAAAGCTTTGGTAACATTTTAAATTTCTTTACTATAACTTTTGATCATTGCATTTTTCCAAAATAAAAGTACTCATTTCTTTAAAAAACAAACAAACAAACAAACAAACAAAAAAGTACCCCTAAATATTGAACTGTAGTGTATTTAATATATGAATCTTCACAAATCCTAACAGTGGGGCTTTTCACAGGCGGCTTTTAACCCTATAATATGATCCTATCCGTTATACTGAAAAACTGGTGATTTATTGACCTTCAGCAAAGTGAAATTCACACATGGAACAGGCTGGATTTGTGATTATTTCATTATCTACATAAACCAGAAACATAAAAAAAAAAGATCTTAAATACAGTATCCTGTCTTTGCTCAACAACAACAACAACAACAACAACAACAACAACAACAACAACAAAAACTCATACATCTGGAACATTTCACAATACAGCAAAGCACAGGAGTTTAGGAAACTTTTGCTGATGTTTATTGCTTTGGAAGAAAATAAATTGAATTGGACTTTTATCTCAGAGACATTTTGCCCTGTTGTACCATAAGATTTTGGACTTATTTTATTATTATTTTTTTTTAAAGAAGAATTGGCTCAGGAAATTACAGCTGTCCCTTCTCTCTGAGCTCTAAAATTCCATTTCACAGTCCGAGTCTAATCCAGATGCCGTCATCCAAGGCCTAGTCAGGGTCTGAGTCACCGAGTTACCATGTCTTCGGCTGTTACCTATGTGTGAGTCTCTACTTGAGACCCACACAAATAGCACCTACTCTGAGTGATGAGAGCAGAGCTTTAGCAGGAACAGTGCTGTATCCAGCCATCAGCTTTAGCTACAAAGCTTTTAAACATCTTGGCTGCCAAAGTTCAGGCCAGTCGGTAAGTTTGTGAAGTTGTTTTTTGATCCATTGAGAGGTTGTGACATTTCTCCATTAACCTCTCTCTTGCTCTTTATCACCTTCACCGAAGCCATTTTTAATGTCACGCTGTCACACCAATTTTGGATGACGGCATTTTTCCTTCCCTTCGCTTCACACACGCTCAACTTAAAAGTGCACCAATTATTGCTATAGCACATCCTTTCCCTTGCTGAAGAATCAAATAAGCCCATCTGTGTGGTTTAACGGTATGGATAGGAGCCCAGTTTTGTATGAATGCTGAAACGCAGTGTTTTTTATTCATCAATTTGACTAATTCACAGTTGATCATCACACAAAAATGATGCAGTAATTTCCTTATTGCATGAATCAAGAAACTAAACAAACCTGCTGTGTTTTGCCAGAGATCAGTAAACGTCAAACATCTGTAGATGTGGCTCACATGCTCTAAAATAGAAGTCACATTGGCTTTAAATAAAAAGGAAAAAAAAGAGAAATCTAACGGCAAAGTGAGTAAAACGAATCTTTAACTGCTTTAGTCTTGAGCCTGCATTACAATAAGGATGGGTGAAGCCACTTTTCTTTTCGTTTTAGTCATACCAAAAGTCCTATCAAAGCCAATATTGCAGATACTGATGCCAAAACTTCTATTAAATGGAACGTTTATTTATTTAAACAAGATGGGTTCAACATTAAATCGTAAGTTGAATAATTGTAAATGGAAAAGCAAAATATATGATTATATATTATATTAATTAATATACACTACTCTCTGTTGGACTGTGTTGTTTCAATGTTGGGTTGTTTCAACCGATGTTTGGATCAAATATGGACAAACCCAAACATTGGGTTAAAAAAATTTAATAAAAAAATGTAAACCAACAGCTGGGTTTGCCCATATTTGACCCAAACATGCTGAAACAACCTTGCATTTTTTAAAGTTTGGGGTCAGTAACATATTACAATTATAATATAATTTTCATTAAATTGATTTAAAATGAAAGTACAGACATTTGTAATTTTACAAATGATTTCTACTTCAAAGAAATGCTGTTCTTTTGAACTTTCTATTCATCAAAGAGTGCTGAAAAAAAAATGCATCATGGTTTCCATCAAAAATGTAAGCAGCACAAATGATTTCAAACTTTTGAACAGTAGTGTACTTTTCTAGTTTACAGGGCAGACAAAAATTGATCACAATGTTTATTCACATTTCTTGCTGGTTGATTTTTTGGAAAAACCACCTCTAAATGGTACATAAAAACAAAATAAACTGTTGTTGGTTGCTTCATGTCGTCAGATATTCTATTCCTGTCTAAGTGTGCGGTCTTTGGCCAGAATAAGCTAACAGTCAAAGCCAAAAGTCTGGCAATGTGAAGCTCTATCTAACAGCACAAAAACCTATTATAATAAATGCCAGCATTTTGCATCCACCGATATTTAGAGGAGTGAAATAGCTCAGCTCGATGTTTCTTTTCTCTTTTGACCTGTGGCCATCACGGTTTTCTCTGTTTGAATGCATGCTGTGATTGAACGTTGTTTGTGACTAAGTGTCGAGATGATATGTGAGGATCGATTCTCTTGACACAACAGCAGTATTGTTTATTTCACGATTCATCCACCCATCCTTACATCAAAATTGGTGTCTTTTTGAGATGGGTTCAATACAAGTTAAGCTAAATCAACAGCACTTGTGACAATGTTTAGTATACCACAAAATAAATGTTATGTGTCACTCCATTGAAACACAAGGCACTTACAGTGGAAGTGAATGGGACCAATCTGTAAACATTAAAATACTCACTGTTTCAATTGTATAGCCACAAGATGTAAAGAATATGCATGTTAATTTAGTGTAAAAAAGATCAGTAACCT
This sequence comes from Squalius cephalus, assembly GCF_949319135.1. NCBI lineage: Eukaryota > Metazoa > Chordata > Actinopteri > Cypriniformes > Leuciscidae > Squalius > Squalius cephalus. The sequence goes on from NC_137125.1 coordinate 40,513,827, forward strand.
GTCTGTTCTAAAGTTATATCTCATTTTAGACTTTTTTGCATGGCAATTTGACACATAAAACCCTAAAACGACTGACCTAAAAGGACAAGAACAACTTTACATCTTTAAACAAGTTTTAAAAATATAATGCAAATGCTTTCATAAAATTAGAACCTTAATTTTTTTGCATTTAAATCCTCCAAAAATGTGTACCTCCAATTTAATTTGTATTTAATTTGTATTTTTTAAAGATGATGGGCAAATTTATTTTTGTGGTAGCTAAAGTTGTTTATTGAGCTTAGCTTGTACCAAACCAGAAATATTCCTTTAAATAAACATAAATTGCAGATGAGAAAGTCCAGAATCATGTAATGTCCTCTTTTGGTCATGGCACACATATAATCATATTAATATGATGAAATGGTAAGATAAAAGTCATGGTAAACCATTAGAGGTTGGTCTTTATGAGGGTCAAGCTATTAAAAGGTAATTTTTTTTTTACAGCCTATTGCTGAGGGCAGTAAAACCCGCTGTGTTTTTTTCTCTTTTCCTTTAGTGAGGCTGGAGTTGAGTGCCAGATGTTCCCACTTAATGACGACTAAAGTGGCAACCTGTTTTTGACTGAATGCACATCTTGCCTGTGCACTTTATGGCTTTTCTGTATATGCGCATACTGAGTTGTTCACAGATGACATTTTGTGTCCTCTCTGTATGTGTGTGTGTGTTTCTCAAACTTGAAAACTGCTTTCTGTGTTGCGAGAGCCACCTGCTCATCTACTTTCCCCCCTCAGTGCTGCTGATAGTCTTGGCTGGGTGTCTTGAAGGGATAAGTACATTTCCAGTCCACAGTCGTCTAAATCTTTCCATTTACTCTCTCCATTTCACACCATCACAGGTGCACCATCAGTCCAAATATGCTGTTTGGAAAGCAAGTCCCTGGGCAGTCACAGCTACAGGGATGCAATGTTACATTTAGCAGCCTAATCTTGAGAATTTGCTATTTGAACATATTTTGGGCATTTGGATCTGCCAAGATACAGTCAATGAATAACACTTAAATGTAGATATACGCACAGTTTTAGAATCATAAGTTTAACAAATTTGTTATATTGTATTAATATTATAGGAATTATGTATGCACAGTTTTAGAAACAAACATTGTTACAAAATCTTTACAAATTCGTATAGGTACATGTTACACTCTAAAAAATGCTGGGTTATTCTAAACCAATTTGGTCAAATATGGACAAACCCAAACGTTGGATTAAAAATGCAATTTAAAAATTTAACCCAACGGCTGGGTTTGTCCATATTTGACCCAAACTTGGGTTAAAACAACCCAGCATTTGTTAGAGTGTACAATTGTACATTTTATATGCACAATATAGGTATTTTCTTATATCCAATGGCAAACAAAATAAAAATTAAGTGAAGTAGCTAAATACGTAATGTCTAAATGATGATAGAATTGTCATTTATATGAACATTTTAAAATAAAGCCAGAGTGATGGAATCCTTTGAAACGAGTTGAATGCGGCAACTAAAATCAAATAGAACAGAATGAAATAACGAAGGTTATTGAAATAAATGTGCAATGAAACTTACATAATATTATTGATTAATTACAATAAAGATATTAATTCCATGAATTTAGTGTTCTATGAACCTAACAGGGTACATTTGTAAGTCTCTAAAGTTCAGATTTAAAATGTAATATCTCATTTGTTTTTCCTAGATATAATGATGTACCAGAGGTCAGTAAGCCTCATTCCCTTGTCATCGAGAGGCGCATTAGTTTTAGAGGCTGCAGTTTTTAGCGCCATTACAATTAGATGGATGAATAGATGCTCCTCAGAGTTTTCTCCAAGTTGAGTTTTCTCCTTTATACTGTAGTTTTTAGACGAGATGTGTCACAAACTCAGACTTGTTAAGTTTGAAGCACTAAAGTAGCGATAAAATGTCACAGGTGAGCAGGACACGAATGTCAGACATGTTTTCAGACATGCTTTCAAACCCATACTCTAAAAGTCTTTTTGTGAGAGTGCTTAAAAATCCATAAGAGATCAATGCACGTTTTCCTTTGATTCTGAAACTCTCCAGCCTCTCCGCTCATGTAGAGGATATCAAAAAAATCAATTTGCTTGCTTTGCAGTCATGACTGGTGTGCAACAATTTCAGTCTGTAGCATTTCAAAGATCAAAGTGGAGGATTGAGATTCTTTTGTTTGAGTGTTTCATGGCTGCTCTGTGATCTTCAGAAGGGGCTGTTAGTTCAGCTCACACAGAGTGTTCCCGCTGAGCGTTCTCATCATCTTCTCGAATCATCTTAATTTACTGTGCAGGGGAACCACGAAGAGCTCTAAGGCTTCCAGGCTGAATGAAGTTAAAGGGTCAGAAGAGGCCCTTCGGAACAGACGTGAAGGATAATAATGCGATTACCATTGAATGCTTCTCAGAAATGACTCGCACAAGTATTGTCTTTAATGTTTTGTATGTCAGTTGTGTAACCTTTTATCTTTTATTGAAGCTGTAAATCTTTGTGTTGTCCATTCTACTTTTGCTGGAACAGCTTCTATGGCTAAAGGAATAGTCAATACAGGTTTAACTCAATCAGCGGCATTTGTGGCGTGACGCTACCACAAAAATCATTTCGTTGTCGCACATAAACACAGGTTACGGGTAGGCAGTTACAATGGCAAATTTTTGTATTTAATAGCAGAAATGTGAAGAAGAAAAAAAATTCTTTACCCAGAAAATGCACTAAAATCACATTAACACATACACTCTCAGAAAAAAGGTACAAAAGCTGTCACTGGGACAGTACCCTTCAAAAGGGTTCTAATATGTACCATTTAGGTACTATGTACACTTTTGGTACCAATATGTACCTTTGAGGGACTAATATGCACTCTTTAGGTACAAAGGTGTACCTTTTGAAAAGGTACCGCCACAGTGACAGCTTTTGTACCTTTTTTTCTGAGAGTTTATTGTTTTGTGGCTATAATATTAAAACATTCATATTTGAATGATTATGAATATGACCCATTCACTTGCATTTTAGAAAATAATTTAAAAATGATCAAAATGTAAACTTGTTATATCATATGCTATGATATAACAGGACTTATTACAGACTTCTTTCTGTAAAATGTATGTCATTATTTACACACCCTCGTGCCATCCCAAACCTATCTGACTTTCTTTCTTCTATTGAACACAAAAGGCAAGATTATGTGAGGATAAGGAAATGATGATATAATTTTTTTGCACCTCATATTTTGTAAGTCATCTGCAATACTCAAGATGATATTTAAAACCCAGGTAAACACTAGATGAACATTGCACATAATTTGGCTTCCTGCAGAACCGACTTCCTCTATCTTGAAAGGCTCCAGAAGTGCAATAAACAAACCTTAACTTAGCTTACGCACACCCTACAGACATTATAAAAATTTCAGCTGAAAACTTGTATCTCTGCTCTTGTGCAGACTGTTAGTGCCTTCATTAAAGGTTTTATGAGTTAGCCTGCTGTGTTGGCACTAGATTCAGACTGTTTTCTTCTTCTGCGTCAGAGGATAAACTCCAGTAAACTTCCCTTTGAGCATCGTTCATTCCTTTCAAAACACTTCTGAGATGTGAAAAAGATGTCTTTTCCATTTTTGCTCTTTTATTCTCCAAACTTGTATTCCTTTTACTGATGTTTACCTTAGCCTTTGAGCAGTCGTTTATTCAGAAGCTGTTTTCATCATGAGACAAGTTTGCTTTGGGGGATCCTAGCGGGCTTGAATATCTTAGCTCAGAAGTAAACTTATGACTGGCTTATAAATACCTGCACAGTGATCATTAATTGAGTGTGTGTGTGTGTGTGTGAATTAAGCTCTGATTTGATGCAAATAGAGCAACATTGCATCATTTTCAAATGTTTCTTTTCATAAATGAAAGCACAAGTCATCATAAACAATGAATACTAAAGTGGCCTAGTAGTTAATGTGACACATTGAGTTGTTGTTGTTTTTTTTAAAATTATACCTTGCTAAAAATTCCAGCATAAATCAGCTTGAATCCCAAATTGGTACAGGCTGGTTTATTCTGGTTAGTGCTGGTGTACCTGGTCCACTACTCTCCCGCCTCTCATGCTGGTCCCAGAATTCAAAACAAAGCTACCTTATGCTGGTGACCAGCAATGCTGAATTTTTCAGAAGGGTATTGAGTCGCCTCTGGTGTTTTTGGTTTACATTGCCCTTCATGTGATACTTCATATGATTCATTACTGATTGTTTGTTTGTACAATATGTTTTGAGAAATATTCTGGATTTTGTAGGCTAAGGTTGACTAATCTGATGCTAATCATGAGTTAGCATACAGCTAGCAACTAAGTTAGATTGAAATTGGTGTTGAAGCCTGTTAGCATTATCAATATGGGCCGTCACATGTTTTAGCTGCGTTCACATGGACCCTAATAATCCGAATAATTGGAATCGGACTAGTATACAGTCGGGATAAAAAAAGTCATGTAAGGGGTGGTTTAAACCTCACCTTGACCTTGCTTCATAAATACTGCCACAGTGTGTTTTTGTGAGGATCATAATTTGTTGCTCCAATATATAATATGATGTGGTTTCAGTCTCAGATATTATTTCATTACTCTCACAGTGAGTGTCATTTGATCTTATGAGGCCCTGATGAACCTCATTAACTAATTGTCTTCGTCAGGGGGACTACATGCCGTTTCAGATAGTAGAAGTGCCCTCTCAAATCCTGAAAGATTATTTAATGCATCCATCCATCAGTGCTCTCAATACATTTAATTTGATGCTCAATAAAAATAAATTGCAGCTCATAGCTGTTTAGAGATGTTGTTTTATCTACAGCTGTATTTAAATGTTGCGTTTGGGAAGCCCCTATAACTTTCACAATTAATTTCCTCATATCTGTATAGGCTGTTGGTAAAATTTAGAAAGACAAACACTGTTGGCCAGATGTCAAACCAGAAAACAACTTGAAATGTTACTAACCTCTTTATTTTCTTCCGCCAGGTGTAGCATGAAATGGCAGATATGAATTCTGAATCTTCTTTGTGATGGATGCCAACATCATTTACTGCTCTTCGTCTCATTGTTACATCTTCAGAGGGTTGTGATTCAAAGCGCCCCGTGAGGTATGTTTTTGTTCCCCAACCTGGAGTAAACCAGAGGCTCTAAGCATTCTGGGAAATGTTTTTCTTTCACATAAAGGACTTATTCAGAATACGTTATGATGAGGAACAATGTGTCTTCAGGTGCAAATCATCCTACAAAATGTCTGTTTTGCATTGATATTGAACACACAGCAGTCACAAAATGCTGGTTAACACTGAATAAAATGGAATAGCTTCCCAGTTGCCTGGAATTTTATTATTGCAATTTGCAACATTACATTAAATCATATTATACTGTATTTAATAATAGTTTGACCCTGGTAACAAGCACCAACTAAACTAGACTAAAACTAAAACTAAACAAATGAACAAAATTGAAATGTAATCTTAACTTTAAATAAATTATAATTCTGAAGCTAGAATCCACACATTTAAATTTGAAACGCTATATAACTGAATATAACTGCAAGTCACTTATGATGGTCATGGACTGCATGGAACTGGCTGTGATTGGAGATCAAGGTTATCAATTCCCTGTGGATACTTGCGACATATATGCAGGTGAGAGATGAACTCAGACATGCTGAATTCCACACTGTCTGGATGAGTATGTCAGATGAGATGGTGAAAGGCTGACAGCTGAGATGAGCAATGCTGTATATGACAGCAAGTGACTTTAAAACCTCAGATGTAGTGTTTCTGAGCTGCTGTATAGGTTTTTACATAAAATCAAAGCTTTAAGCTTTGAACAGTAAATTTGGTAATTATTATATATACATATTATTTATATAACATAAAGTTTTATATTTATATAGTGTAATATTTTCTTAATGTGTGTGTGTATGTGGGGGGTATGTAAGATTTAAGTGTTAATGTTAATATTAATGTTAATAAAGTGTTCATAATGTTACAAAACATTTCTATTTCAAACAAATGCTGATCTTTTTAAACTTTCTATTCATCAAAGACTCCTGAAAAAGGATATTATAATAATATTAAGCAGCACAACTGTTTTTAACATTGATGAATGTTACAGCTTTGCTATCACAGGGATAAATTACATTTTATATATATATATATATAATATATATATATATATATATATATATATATATATATATATATAATATATATATATAATTACCAATTGGTGACCAAGAAAAAAAAAATCGTACAGATCTATTTTATTTTTTAAATGTCTCATAATAGGAAAATGAAAAGGGAACAAAGGTGCATGAGAAACTGCAAAAACCTCAGCATCATGTGAAATTTTTGCGTGAAACAACTTAAAGTTCAGGTACTAACTACCAGGTGGTGCATTTAGGCCCTGCCGCCTCTAAATCACACGGATGATTTCATTGAGAAGACGTCATTAGCAGGCTTATTTTTAACTCCCCTATCTGAAGTTTAGGCTCTCACATCATTGTCAGAAAAAGAGACAGCACGAGGCGGGAACATCTATTCCTGTGTGCCAGAGAGAACAGCTGTTTCATCCACATTCCAACAACGCTGGTCTCTTTATAACATCACATACAGCTCTGGACCAACAGGAATAAAAATCCTTGACAAACAAAAGGAAGTTAGTTCATGTGATGCATAAAAATTATATCTCAGTATTTATCAGCCTTTATATTGATATTCAATACATATTCATATGTATATTGTTTTGTTGCCAAGAACTTTGTAATGACCTTTGTAATGAATTCAAAATGATCAGTGTTTGTTAATCCACAAACCAGATGAAACGGAGATTGCAGCATGAGCCCCTCTCTCTCTCTCTCTCTCTCTCTCTCTCTCTCTCTCTCTCTCTCTCTCTCTCTCTCTCTCTCTCTCTCTCTCTCTCTCTCACTTTATTTGTATGACTCTCAGTTCATTTTTGTGTCTGTACGAGTCACCATCTAGCCTGAATGTGATGTTACATGAGCACTTGTTGCTCTGGGGCTACTAATTATTTTTCTTCTTACAACTAAATTAAAAGAAACAAGTTCATATGAAACAATTCAGATTACTTAAAACAGTTTCATGAACTCAAAAGAAATACAATTAATTATTTTGAGTGTTGGGGTTTACGGTGTAGTTTTTACAATAACTGGGTAATAAGTTATTACTAATAACTACTAACCCTGATCCTACCCCTATAACCTTAACCCATGTAGTTACCTTATGTTAACCAGTACTTTCTTTGGTAAGTACACTGCAAGTACACATAAGTGTATTGTAAAATAAAATACAATCTTATTCTATAATTGATGAACTTTACAGTTATTGAACCAAACTAAATCAACAATGAACTGATTTAAACTGAATAATTTACTATTGTCTTTACTAGCTGCTTTACAGCATACTTGAAGTTTGTTTGCACCATTGATTGAATCATTATTGTCCTGTTTATTCCTGTAAAGCTGCTTTAATGCAATCTGTATTGTGTATAAAGCGCTATATAAATAAAGATGACTTGACTTAAAGGATCATGTTACTGAAGTAACATGAATACATGCAGCCTTGGTGAGCATAAGATGCATAAGATGAAAAATTGACAAAAACAAATGTAAGAAAAAACTGAGCTTTATGCAAAAGATTATGAATTACCAGTGGTAGTGCAGACAGTGATCAGCCACTGTATACAGTTGGATACCACATCAAAATAGGAACGCTTACTAGAATGATTCAATTTCATCACTGTCAGTGTGAGTAGATAGATTTACTTTTTTATCACTGCCTTATGTGATGTGGACATTTGGTGTATCTATTCCTTCTCTATTAAAACAATCTGTCAAGATGTCACACCAAGCAACAGCGTAGATAGCCATCATCTACATAGTGATGTTTGTCCTGGCACTCTCATTCACTGGACATTTCAGTGCTATTTTTGTCTTGCAAAATAAGGAACTACAAAACATCTTAACACCCTGATTGGGTTTAATGTTGTATGTAATGAAGTGACTGAAAGGTTTTTGTCTTCCACCATTTTCTCAGCCTCCCACCTCTCTCCCTCTCCAGAGTGTAAAATCGTTGCAAAAGAGACGTTAAAAAAACTGGAAACGTGCTCAATGGATGGCTTGATATTTAGCATTAAGACAGTTATTCTGCCTGAGTGAAATATTGGCACACTGGGGCCACTTAAAATGTTTAAGCACCCCTCAGTATGCCGCAAAGTCTGCCTGCCAAACCCAGAGGAGCTGAGCTCCTTAATGCATCGCCTTTCTCATTGCACTCTCTGTTACTGCAGCCGACACGCGCTATGCATGCATCACCTGCAAAGAATAAAAGCTTCCAGGGAGACATAACACTTCTTTAGCGAGCAATCATACATGTAGTCAGAGAAGGTGCAAACAACTTTTTGCTTATGTTGCAAACTTAAAATATTAAATGGCAACAATATTTAGTCTTGTAGTGTGCCTGCCTTTATAGGAATATTCTGGGTTAAATTCAAGTTAATCTCATTCAACAACAGCATTTTTGACATAGGGATGTTGATTACCACAAAAACAATTTCGACTCATCCCTTGTTTTCTTAAAAGAAAGAAAGAAACAGAATCAAGGTTACAATAAGGCTTTTACAATGGAAGTGATTGGGGCCAATTTTGGGGGTTTTAAATGCAGAAATGATAGATGGATGGCTACATACACACATACTTTATGGATCCCATGTGGGGAAATTGTTTGACCATAACAGCTATAGTTACAGGAAAGTCTTCAGACAAAAACATATAGTACCATATAAATACACAATGGGCCCTATTTTAACAATCTGAAATGCAAGTATCAAGCGCGAAACGCAAGTAACTTTGTGGGTGGGTCTTGGGCGCTGTTGCTATTATACCGGCGGGATAAATGACTCTTGCGCCCGACGCAAATCTAAAATGGGTTGGTCTGAAGTAGCTTCATTATTCATAGGTGTGGTTTGGGCGTAACGTGAAATAAACCAATCAGAGCAACATCTCACATTCCCTTTAAGAGCAGGCACGCTTGTTCCGGCGGATTTGCCAGGAGCGGTTCACAGCCGAGGAGACCGACGTTCTCGTCAGGGCCGTAAATAACAGAGAAGTGACATTGTATGGGGATGGAGAAACCCACCCAAATTAGCTTTGGTTAGACAGGTGTATAAAAATGTTGGTAAATGTGTAAGCTAGATTTATGCCTATTTTTTCACATCTTCATGGACACAACAATGATTTCCCTCGTGTGTTAATATTTTTCCTTGTAATAATGTATGGTTTTCTAAAAATGAGAACTGCTGCTATGTGTAGATGAGATAAGCAAAGTGTATGCGCGTTGTGCACACTCTACACTGATTATGGCCAAGCATGCGCCCTTAAAATAGCATATGAATAACATGCGCAACGCGCCACTGACTTTAGACTAGGTTTTTCCTGGTCAGTGGCGGAATTGTTTTCTAAACCTGCAAAATAGCACCAGGGAACGTTTGCGCCGGAACACACCTCTTCTTTGCGCTGAACCGCCCCCGGGAGCGCAAGTTCATTTCCTAATCTACCGACGTGCGTCTGTGGAGGGAAAAGTCCGCTGTGCGCGGGTGCAAAATAGGAATGATACATGCGTCGGTGTACAAAGTCAATTGCGCTGGGTGCAAGATAGGGCCCATAGACTTACAAATATAGACACATACTGTTGTACACATATAACACATAGGACACATAAACACATAGGCCTACAGTAAATTCACACATAGTACAAATATCTTACAGTAGAAACAGGACATTCAAATAGAATAAAAATGTGAAGCTTATTTTATAAAAGCACTTACATTAATTCGGTTAAAGGTTTTGTATTATTTGAGCTGTAAAGTTGTTCTTGTCATTCTTACGGATGTTTAAAATTGTATATAAGGTTACACAGAAAATCTATGTGATTTTTTTTTTCTCACACTAAAATCATCATATTATAATATTTATACACTGTAAAAAAAAATTCTGACCTCCCCAACTCAAAATTTTCTAGTGACTGGTCACATCTAAATTTTTCAATTGGCCCAAGTGAAATTCTGGAAATTTAATTTTATAATTTACAGAATTTCACTTGGGCCAATTGAAAAATTTAGATGTGACCAGTCACTAGAAAATTTTGAGTTGGGGAGGTTAGAAGTTTTATGTCTTTTTGTGGCTGTTCTATTGAGTATTTTAAAGGTTGATGGACTAGTCCTATCCACTTCTATTGTAAGTGCCTCATTTTAACTCCAATTTACTCAGAAAAGGACAAGTGGAAAGAAATCTTTGTGGTAATCAACATTATGCCCAAAATGCTGTCAATTGAGCTTAACTTTGACTGAATCCGGAGTATTCCTACCAGATCTCCAGGATACGTTTTCAGCTCTGCATCTTTCAAGGGTTGTTGCTAAGGGAACAAAATGTGAGAGAACGTGATAAAGCTTATAACTGATAACTCCCATAAGGAGTTATAAGCTGATAACTCCCATAAGATAATAATTTTCACAGTAAATTATTATTAATTTCTCAAAATAGCTACTCACAAGAGCAATACAGAACAAGGGTGTGTGTGTGTGTGTGTGTGTGTGTGTGTGTGTGTGTGTGTGAGTATGTGAGGAATATAGCTCAAGACATTCAGTCCAATCAAGAAAACACAGTTAAGAGCTGTTCAGCCTGGCGCAATTACTAATGCCAGCAATGAAGGAACAAACTGAAAATTGGTGATGGATTTGTCTTTCCTCAACAAGTCACACATTTTGAGCTATTATTCATGTCTGTGGCATGTTTGTGGCAACTTGCCACCCTATAGCCCAAGTGACTTGCCACCCTATAGCTCAGTTAGATACTTGTATTAAAAATATACTAAAATAAATTTTAACATGCAGAATTGTCAGAACTTTTTATGGGTTCTGTCTATAAAATAAAATCAAATTAATTAAATACAATGTTTTTAAACTTCCTTCCTTCCTTCCTTCCTTCCTTCCTTCCTTCCTTCCTTCCTTCCTTCCTTCCTTCCTTCCTTCCTTCCTTCCTTCCTTCCTTCCTTCCTTCCTTCCTTCCTTCCTTCCTTCCTTCCTTCCTTCCTTCCTTCCTTCCTTCCTTCCTTCCTTCCTTCCTTCCTTCCTTCCTTCCTTCCTTCCTTCCCCCAGAGAATGAAAGATTTTCTATTCATATAATTTTATGGTCACACTTTTGATTAGGTTTATTAACTAACTATTAACTATGATTTTTGCCTCAATAAACTCTGAATTACTGATTATTAATAGTTAGTAAGGTAGTTGTTAAGTTTAGGTATTGGGTAGAATTAAGGGTAGAATGGTTATTCAGAATAATGCATTAATATGTAATGAAAGATTTAGATTTTTTTTTTCCAAATGTCAAACGTCGCTTTCCCTCTTTTTTAATATGAGCATTATTAATTTTTGCTCTCAGTATGACTAATGAGGCTTAACAAGAGCAAAACTTCTCCACAAATGACACGTCCTTGCTAAAATTATAATGGCAGCTCCAAATCAAACAAGGCAAAAAGTGTGCAGATAGTTTTTGCAGTCTGACCGATTCAGCCTTCAATTGTCTGCTTAAAGAATGACATCTGTCTCTGCACCGCGGCATCTGACTGGGAGAGACAGACACAAACACATACAGTCGTGCTCAAAAGTTTACATAGGCTACACCTTGCAGAATCGGCAAAATGTGAATTATTTTAACAAAATAAGAGAGATCATACAAAATGCATTTTATCTTTTATTTAGCACTCTCCTAAATAAGTTATTTGACATAAAATATGTTTACATAGTCCACAAGACAAAAAAGAAAGAAAAAAAGCTGCATTTATAAAAATGACATATTTGATTCTTAATACTGTCTCTCATGACCTGGATGATCTACAACTGTTTTTTTTTTGTTTTGTTTTTTTGTGATGGTTGTTCATGAGTCCCTTGTTTGTCCTAAGCAGTCAAACTGCCCAATGTTCTTCAGAAAAATCCTTCAGGTCCTTTTTCATATTTGAACCCTTTCCAGCAGTGCCTGTAGGATTTTGAGATTCATCTTTTCACACTGAGGACAATTGAAGTCACACATTTTGAGCTATTATTCATGTCTGTGGCATGTGGCAAGATCAAGAAATGTGATTGCAGTGTACAGTTCAAGTTATTATTAAAATCACTTCAGATGTTCAGAGTTGAGTTTCATCTTGCAGACTTGCACAGCTTGCCACCCTATAGCCCAAGTGACTTGTATTGTATATGACTAGTATAAAAATATACTAAAATAAATTTTAAAATGCAGAATTGTCAGAACTTCTTATGGGTTCTGTCTATAAAATAAAAAATCTAATTAAATACAATGTTTTTAAGTTTCCTTCCTCCCTCCCTCCCTCCCACCCTCCCAGTCCCAGTCCCAGTCCCAGTCCCACATTCTTCTTTCAAAAGATCTCAGTGCATGCTGATTGCGATTCAGAGAATGAAAGAATGATTTCTGGTAAAAACTTTTATAGCACTGTTAGCTATTTATATTATCATATTATTTAATATATTAAATAAAAAAAAGCTATTTATTTGTTAGCTATTTATATTATCATATTATTTAATATATTAAATAAAAAAAATATTAAAATAAAGCAAAAATAATAGAAGTACAGTGATAACAATTTTTTAATGATTAAATATGAACTCCTTTAGTTGCCGCAAGACCAATAAAAACAAATCCTCTTTGTAATGCCTGCAGCAGTCATTTCTTTTTCCACTGAAAATAAAGCACAGTGTGCTCAACAGGAAGCAAACATTTGAGCAGAGAGTGTGCCTCTGGCCTGTATTAGGTCAGTATCCTCCTATCAAAATGGCAACAAGGTTTTAACCTTTAGCTCTGCTGGGTTTTTGCTGGAGCATATTGAATTAGAGAAGTCACATGGACATGGTCGAGCAGAAACATTGCACTTCCTGTCTGTTTGAGTGGCACCACACTGACAGAAAACAGTCATACTATGTGCCCGTATGACGGCTTTCTGGCAGTGTGGTGCCACTCAAACAGACAGGAAGTGCAATGTCCATGCGCGACCATGTCCATATGACTTCTCTAATTCACACTGGGAAAAATCTTTCCACTATAACCCCCCAACAACAACCAACCAAAAAAAACAAAAAACAAATGTTTGTATGTGTGTATATCAGGGTTGTCCGAGGAATCAAAACAGGCTCAAATAATACATTATATGAACACAAGTATTACATAACATCAGATAGCCTCTAAACCACTCGTTTTTTTCCCCACATGAGTCGCCGGTAATCAGTTTCTATCACATGGTCTCCATACCGTGTTTATCTCTGAGCACCAGCCATGAAGTCCGGATTAATCCGCCCTGCTTTCCCAAGGAAACGGAAGTGCAAATAGGAAATAATGGGAATGGAGGGTATGTATGTGTGCATGTGTGACCGAGCGAGTAAGTGTTGGTGTGTGTAAAGAAGGGTCATGTGTTTTGAATCTCTTATTCACTCATGGAGTCCAAAATAGATGACACTTAAATACCATTAAGCGCCCCCCGCCGCACCGCCTTTCGAACGTCCTCGCCACGCTAACAAGGAACTCTGGAGGTCAGTCAAACCATGCTATGTGTGACAGCGAATGACAACCCCAATCTCAGCCTTGCATTCACATGCTGATCTTCTCTTGCGTGCAGGATTACAGGAACATTTTTTTTTTCAGTGATGTGGTAAATGTGCCATTTCCAGAAGGCTTGAAGAAGGAGAAAGGCCACGTCAGCAGGGCACCTGCGTAGAAAGAGACGTGTGCTTTTCACAAGGACCACTGATTGAAACACAATAGTCGGAGGGAGGTCACATGCACACACACACACACACACACACACACACACACACACACACACACACACACACACACACACACACACACACACACACACACACACACACACACACACACACACACACACACACACAGGGACAAAGGATGCAGGTTTATCTGTAGTGTCCTTCAGATACAAGGATTGAGTGAAAGATGACACACAGACAGGTGTGTGTGCATGTTTATGTGTCTTTGACTTCTCCCAGTCCATTGTGTCCTTCAATAGTCATCAGTGAAAATTTGTGTGATATGTGTGTGATATGATCTCAGGCAGATCGAACAAACTGAAACAACCATTTTTTACTATGAAACTGTTTTTTGCATTATAGCATTTTTTTATTGAACTTAATTTAACTGATTCATATAATTTTCCCGTCACACTTTTGATTAGGGTTATTAACTAACTATTAACTATGAATTTTGCCTCAAACAACTCCTAATTACTGATTATTAATAGTTAGTAAGGTAGTTGTTTAGGTATTGAGTAGGATTAAGTATGTAGAATATGGTCATTCAGAATAATGCATTACAGTTTTTACCAATTGCTTACACACGTTTTCAAAACTAAGTCTCCTTTTTTCAAAACTCTACACACAATTCTCAAAACTGCACACACAAAATGCAAAATGCCTCACATCTCCTTCAAAATGCAACACTGCATTCAAAATGCCATTAACACATGTCAGAAAGAAGCATTTGCATCAAATGGCAAACACTTTTTTCATAATAATAAATTTTTGGATATACCATGCAAACACTGGTGTTCTAAATCTAAAGCTCTTTGGTCTTTCATAGGCTTATATCTACATTTCAATACAATGTTCTACAGTGAAAGTAATCTGCTGAGAGAGGTAACAAGTAAACCGGAAACGCCAATGCAATGTAGAAACAAAAAAGATTTTTTCTTCGTTTTTCTCGATTGTTTACACACATTTTCTGAAAGCATGCCTCATATTCTCAGAACTCTACACACAAATCAGAAAAAAAAAAACACACACACAATGGGCAAAACCCCTCAATTCTCCTGCAAAATGAAACTTTACATTCAAAACAATGTTATTTCTTCTCAAAATGGTATTTTGTTATGACATACACAAACCATCATATGAATAGACATTTATAAGAACCAGTTGAACACTGATGTGCTCAATGTGAAACACTATGATGAATGCAAAACACTTCTTCTCCATTCATCATAATGACTTAGGCCTTTTTTTTGGTTCAGTGTTACACTTACTACAGACAGTACATAGTAATACAAGTGTGTTGTAAAATATTTGAGAATATTGTTTTTATACTCAAAACACACAAATACACGGTAACAAATATATGTTATTTTTCCCACAAACAAAACAATGTACACAGTGTACATCCCAACCAACACAAAGTTGTACATACAGTGGTCTACATACAAAACAACAGAAAAATTGACTGTATACAGTTATAAAAAAAAAAAAATCCAATGTTGGCATCCATTGCTCCATTGAAGAGCTCACCTGTTGCCCTTTTATGCTAAAGCTCTGATTGCTAATCAGGGGGAGGGGGAGGGGGGGGGGGGGGGGGGGTTGCAGTCCCCAGTGCTAAGCTTCATCTCTTCTCCATAACAGGTAATCTGACCTTTGACCTATTTATAGGCCTATCTATACTACAGTAAAGCAGTGATTGGTTAGAGATCAGTTAAGTAATTAGTGTTTGCATATGTGACGAGTGTGTCTGTGTGACCTGGTGAATAAGTGTAGCATTTTGATTGGTTGTGTTTGGAAAAGGAAAGCAAGTCACTTCCTGATAGATCTTTGTGTTTTAGGTAGAGAATTGTGTGTAGTGTTTTGAAAAAAGTGTTTTATGCAATTGAAAACTGAGTCAAAGGCTGAGAAATAGCTTATGGTTTTGAAGATTTGGCATGTAGTTTTGCACTTTGAGTGAGAGGTTTCAAAAATCGTGTGACATGAAAAGATTTTGTGTGTAAGCAGTTGGTAAAAACTGTAATATGTGCTTTATAAGTACTAATAAACAGCCAATATCCTAGTCATATTCATGCTAAAATGCAACTGTAATAGTGAGAATTGGACCCTAAACTAAAGTGTAACCAATTTTATTATTTAATATAATATCTGTATGCAAGAAATGCCAAGGTCAGGGGTAATGGGATTTCGATTAGGTGTTATATAACACAAGTGGGTGACGATGGAATGTTCAAAGTGCAACCAAAAGTCACTAAGAAATCAAAATTGACAACCTGTCGCTCACATGAGATCGCATCAATACCAAACGCCAACAATCCAATAAATCCCCTGGTATCTATCTATAAATTACAGAAACGTCTGTCTGTCTGTGTGTCTGTCTGTCTGTGTCTGTGTGTGTGTGTGTGTGTGTGTGTGTTATTCGCAAAACGATGTTTTAATAGCTGCCGACTCTGGGGTTTCTACTGTACTATTATTACTTGATCTGAGTGCGGCCTTTGATACGGTAGATCATTCTATTCTTATTGCTCGTCTGGAGCACTGGGTGGGTATCAAAGGTCCTGCCTTAGAATGGTTTAGGTCCTATTTGTCAAATAGGAAGTTTAGCGTTAACACTGGGGAATATTCGTCAAAGGCTGCTTTTTTTTGTCTTGTGGTGTTCCGCAGGGATCCATTTTAGCTCCAATTCTTTTTTCGCTATACATGCTTCCATTAGGGTCTATTTTCAGGAAACATGGGTTGTCGTTCCACTGCTATGCGGACGACACTCAAGTTTATTTACCCCTAAAACCAAATTGTGATGGACTGGAAAAAATTAGGGCCTTTATATCTGATGTGAAAGCTTGGTTATCTCTAAATTTTCTTAATTTTAATGAGAATAAAACCGAAATTATAGTGTTTGGCTCATCAAATACTCTTAGTCAAATAACCCTAGGTAATCTAACACTGTCTGCAAAGACTTGGGTAAAGAACTTGGGCGTTGTGTTTGATGATGGTCTGAAATTTGATAAGCAGATAAGCTCAGTGGTCAAATCCTGCTTTTTCCAGCTCCGTCTTTTAGCCAGAGTAAAACCAATTTTATCTTTTAGTAACTTTGAAAAACTAATTCATGCATTTCTGACATCGAGGCTTGACTATTGCAACTCACTGTACTATGGAATCAGCCAATCAGCTTTATCCCGGTTACAGATGGTACAAAATGCGGCGGCAAGACTTCTAACAGGTACTAGAAAACGGGACCATATTACTCCAGTGCTACGTCATTTGCACTGGTTGCCTGTACGATACCGTGTTGATTTTAAAATTCTTCTTTTGGTTTTTAAATCCTTAAATGGTTTGGCCCCTACTTACCTTTCGGATCTACTGGTAGAACATCGTCCAGTTATGTCTCTCCGGTCGTCAAATCAGAGATTATTATGTACACCCAAATCAAAGTTGAAAAGTAGGGGTGATCGCGCGTTTTCAGCTGCGGCTCCAAGACTGTGGAATGCGTTCCTTGTAGTATTAGATTTGCTCCATCCTTGTCTGTTTTTAAATCTAGGCTAAAAACCTATCTTTTTGAGTTAGCATATGGCTAAGGATGAAATGTACTGTATTTATATTTGTCTGTTGTATTGATGTAAAGCACACTGGTCAACTGGTGTTGTGTTTAGTAGTGCTATAGAAATAAAATTGACATTGACATTGACATATCTCTCGAACCGTTAGTCCGATGGATTTCAAATTCGACAGGTGTCTCGCTAGTGCAGTGCCAAGTTTCATTCAAAGAAGCCCCAAGAAGGTTGTGGTTTAAAGATAAACATTCTCACATAAACACGATGAAACCAATATTTTCTGTTTCAAACTTTCACATAGCATCTTTAGGTTATAATAACATAATTCAAATCCAGATTTTGATTTTCAAAGATTTATTATAAAAACTGATTATTTTTTCCCAAAAATGCAATAAATTCATGACACTTTTTTTTCAAAATGCAATTAATCCATTGAATCAATATAAAAGTTATTTTTTATCGTACTGAAACTGTTGAAATCAGCCATCGCTAAGAAATATCTCCTAAACGTTTTTGACGGCGATCAGCTCACAAAAACTGATTTTGCACGGGCACTTTGCACTGCTCCCTGAATCAACGCGCTTATTCATTTGTGGATGTTAACTGAATCTGTAAGTCAGCTATGCTGTTTACTTCTGAATATTATATTTCATTCTGGTGCGCTTAACGTTATCGCTACTGTGTAATAGTAGCCTATGCTATTCACCAACTCTCTCTTTCACGGGCATCATTTGTAGTAGCCTATTCACAAACTGCTCAAGCATAGCGTTTTCTTGGAGTTCACTGTGTGCTTTGTAACAATGAGCATTCAATCACACCAAACCAACAATTACTAAAAACACACACAAAAACTGATTTTGCACGGGCATTTTGCACTAGTTTATATAAAAACAAATCCCGCATTTTTTTTTTAGTTCAAAAAGTTGTTTATTTATCGCAATGGGGGAAGAAAAACTTCTGTTTCATGACTTTTTTTTAACATATCTGTCTGTATGATGATAATGGGCACTGAGAGGCAGCAAAAATCAATGCAAATATAGGAAATCTGCCAGTTTTTTTTTTTTTTTACTGTTTTTCTTCTGTCTTCACACAGATCACATCACTCTACCTCAGCCATTGTTTGACAGGAAGGTTGCAGCAGTTGCATTGTTTCATCCATGAAGTGAGAGAAGTCATAAAAAGGACTGGAAGCGTCATGTCCCCTCAGATTTTTTGAGCTAAGTGTAATTTTAATCCAACATCCAAATACTTTATTTTAATTATTTTAATCATTAAGGGTAACTCTTTATTTCAATGGTCCACTTTAGACATTCTACTAATTATAAGTAACTTTGCAACTACATGTCTACATGCAATCATTAGAGAATTAGTAGAACGTCTGCCTAAAATCTGCTAACACTTTATTTTGATGGTCCCCTAACAGATATTCTACTGTAAGTAACTTTGCAAGTACGTCAACTTTTTCTATACTAACCCGAACCCTAAGCTACTAAAACCCTGAGAGTAAATTGACAGGTAGTTGCAAATTATTGAGAGTTAGTTGACATGTAGTTGCTTAGAGTTAGTACAATGTCTAACTATCGAAAATAATTGTAGGTAAAAACATTTTGTTTTTAGATAGACCAGGCACACACACAACCTGTTACATTCAAGCAAACTTTGTAGTTAAGTTTACAAGAACATAATTCAAAGCCAGTCACAATAAAACTCCCCTTTAAAATCCAATCAGATTCTATCCGACTGACTCTCAAACATAACACACATACACGTGACCGCTGTTGTCTTTCCAGATAAATGAAGGAGTGAGCGAGTGATCTAAGTGAATAAAATGTGACATTGCTCTCCCCTAGCGCACTCAACCTGCAGGGCTCTCAAAACCCAGTCACCCAATTAAGGCCTGGGATGTGTGTGTGTGACTTAATGGTGGATGCTGAGAGTGTGTGTCACAGAGTGAGAGTGAGAAATGGTTGAATTCACTGGTCTTTTTTGGTCCCTGCCATTTTCAGTCTTAGGTCAAAGACAGAAAAAAGATGAGAAAAGAAAGAGGGAGCGAGATATGAAAGGACAGAGGGAGGACAAATGAAGGCGATCTCTGTGGTAACTGCCTGAGTGCACAGATGAAAGAGGAGAGTCAGAGACTGTCGAAATGAATGAGCATAGGTGAAGGTGAAGTGATCAAGCCCTCCTCTCGCCTCTCCCTTTTCTCTTTCTTCTCTTCTTGCCTCCTTATCTCATATCCTCTCCTCTCATCATTTTGCCTGGTCTCCTTGTCTCATTAGTTCTCTTAATTTTACCTCTCCGCGTCTCTCCTTTCCCTCAATTTTTCTCCTCTCCTCCATCGCTTGTCTTCTCTCCTCATCATTTCTCCTCACCTTCATCTCTGTCCTCTTCTTGTCTCTCTCTTGTCTCACTTTCTTGTCTCTCCTTATTGCTCATCATCTCCTCCTTATTGCTCGTCATCTCCTCATTTATCTCTCCACTTTTTGTCTTTTCCCCCCTCATCTCTCCTTTCCTTTCTTCTCATTGCTCCCCTCTTTGTCCTGTATTTTCTCCTCATCTCTCTCCCCCATCTTCTCTTCATCTCTTTTCGCCTCATCATTTCTCATTCTTCATCTCTGTTTTTCTCTATCTCGTCTCTCTTTCTCATTTTCTTGTATCTCCTCTCTCAGTCTCTCATCTCTTCATAATTTATCTTCTCCTCCACCTTTGTTTGTCCTTGTTTCTCCTCACCCTGTCTTGTCTTTTTGTCAAATTTTTTTGTCTCAACTTTATCTCCTCTCTTAATCTATTCTCTCCTTTCTTCCATCCTCTCTCCATTTCTCTTCTCATCTCATCTCCTTGAATCTCTTTCTCTCCTGGTCTTTTCTCCTTGTCTCACTTTCTTGTCATTGCTCCTTTCATCATCTCTCGTCATCAATTATCCTCTTCTCTTTAGTCTTTTCTCTCCTCTTCTCTTCATCTATCCTTAGCTCTCCTTTCCTTTTCTCTCATCATCTCCTTTCTCCTTGTCTTTCGTCCTCATCTCTCTTCTCCTCATATATCATCTCCTCTACTCTTCTCTACTCCTGCTTTCTACTTTCCTCTCCACGTCTTTCTTTTTTTCTTCTCATCTACTCTCACCTCTTTATTCCACTCCTTTCCTCTTTTCTTTGCTCCCCTCCTTGCCCCTTCTCTCATCATCTCTCTCCTCTGTCTTCTTTGGATCTCTTCTCTCCTCAACACTTTTCCTCAATCTCTGTCTTCTCATTGTCTCTTCTCTATATTCTCATCTCCCTGTCTCATTTTCTTGTTTCTCCTCATCATTTCTCCTCTCCTCCTTCTCTGTCTCTCCTGGTCTTTCTTCTGTGTTCCTCTCCTTGTCTCATTATTATCTTATATCTATAGACTCATAATCTACAGAATGCTCTCCTTGTTTCGACTCTTTTCTCATTTCCTTTTCTCACCTCACCTTCTTGTTTCTCCTCTCTAATCTATCATCTCCTTGTCTCTCCTCTCCTTGTCATTTCTCCTCTCCTCCATTTCTGTCTCTCCCCTCTCTTCTCCTCTCCTTAATTGTCTCTCGTTGTAATTAGTCTCCTCTTCTCTTTATCTATCCTCATATCTTTACTTTTCTCCCCTCTTTTCTCCTTGTCTTATGCCCTTGTCTCTCTTGTCCTCATCTATTCTCTCCTCAACATGTCTTTCTTTTTTTTTTCTCTCTTCATCTCCTTTCTTCAATTTCTCCTCTCTTCTACTTTCCTCAACTCGTCTCTTTTGGCATTGTCAAACAGATGTTGAGAGGAAACAATGGGAGGAAAGAAGAAAAGAGGATAGATAAAGTGGACAGAATATGTGAAAAATACAATGAGGAGAGGAACCGAGTAGAATAGGACAGGAGAGGATGGATGAGAATGTTGTAGTTAACCACAAGACCAAATGAAAGATTTAGAATATGTCTTTTTCCAAATGTCAAACGTCGCTTTCCCTCTTTTTTAATATGAACATTATTCATTTTTTGCTCTCAGTATGACTAATGAGGCTTAACAAGAGCAAAACTTCTCCACAAATGAAACGTCCTTGCTGAGATTATAATGGCAGCTCCAAATCAAACAAGGCAAAAAGTGTGCAGATAGTTTTTGCAGTCTGACTGATTCAGCCTTCAAATATCTGCTTAAAGAATGACATTTGTCTCTGCACCGCGGCCAGGGCAGTCGCTAGTAAAATCCAGCAGTTATACTATATAGGCCCCTGTTGTATGAGTAATTATAATATTTATATTAGTTGTATGCCTGAGATTTAAATGAAAACCACAAAAACATGCAATTTGGTTAAATAGTTTTTTCCAAATATTCTCTTACCTCCCTATCAATGGTTTGGTCCGATCTAAAGTATTTATTAATTATTCAGTCAGTGACAAACATCAGATCGACCCAATAAAATTGTAAGTCCCACCCCAGCTCGTGAACAGAACCAATCAGAGTTGAGGCGGCAGTGCCTGAAGTTAACGATGAACTTGCTGGAAGAGCAGGAGATTGACTGAGAAAATGTCGGGGAAAAGAAAACATAAATTAGGGTACCAGAAAAGAATGAGAGGGAGGCCAGGAGAGTTGTTGTATCCCAGTCGATCAAGACGTTAAAGACAGGTTGTATTGTTATTTCGCTGGGAGTAAGAAAACTACTGTCTACAGCCTGCCGGTCCTGTCACTCTTCATTATCGCTGCGCACCACAATCGACTGAATGATTACGTGTTCAAAATCCCTGTCTTTTTACACTATTGTAAATAGAGTTAAAAAAAATTGACACGAGCCACACAACGCATTGCATTATGGAGGGTGGTGGGGGCCCACATCAATATTTTTTCAGGGGGCCCCGAATCCTCTAGCTACGCCCCTGACCGCGGCATCTGACTGAGAGAGACAGACACAAACGTAGTCGTGCTCAAAAGTTTACATACACCTTGCAGAATCGGCAAAATGTTAATTATTTTAACAGAATAAGAGAGATCATACAAAATGCATTTTGTTTTTTATTTAGCACTGTCCTAAATAAGTTATTTGACATAAAAGATGAGTACACAGTCCATAAGACAAAAAAAATTTTTTTTGAAAATTGACGGACTCAAACACAAATATTACAAAAGGTTCATTACAATATGCTTCAGAAGGAAACACGATGCATTAAGAGCCGGGGCTTGAAAACTTTTGAACAGGGTGAAGACGTCAATTTTTCTTATCTTGTTCAAATATCTTTATTTTTATTTTTATTTAGTACTGCCCGTCGGAAGCAACCCACGATGTTTACATGTTTCCCAGAAGACAAATTAAGTACAATTGACCTTGATCTTCAAATTCAAAAAGTTTTCATCCATGTAACAGCACACAGTATTAATAATCCAAGTGTATGTAAACTTTTGAACGGGGTCATTTTTTATAAATTCAGCTTTTTTTTTTTGTCTTGTGGACTATATGTAAACATCTTTTATGTAAAATTTCTTATTCAGGACATTACAAAATAAAAGACAAGATGCATTTTGTATGATCCCTCTTATTTTGTCAGATTCCGCAAGGTGTATGTAAACTTTTGAGCACGACACGCACTCGAGCTCTGTTACTGGTATTTCTCATCATAAAACATAATTAAGCAACAAATAAATTGTGACCCTGGAAACAACATTATGGCACACATTATTGTCTCTTTCAGGTGTAGGATATGTAACTAAAGGGAAAGGATGCTTAAGGTACAAACAGCTTCACACTCGCTGTTCTTCACACGTACCGAAATGGCAACAGCGTCAAAACCTCTGCCACATTTGAGGTACGGGAAGAAAACTCAATTAATTTTTCACGAAAGAAGAGGGTGGAAGGAGAGAGAGAGAGAGAAAGATGAGAGAGGTTAGATAAAAGTAGCTCTGTTAGGAGGTGTGTGCAGATGGCATGATGACTATCAGCTTCTTAGAGATCAAGAATGAGTCAAATGCTACAGAAAAGAGGCAAATAAAGAGACAGCTTTATGTATTCTTATTATTATTTTGTTATTGTAAGTTATTATTTAGAATTACAAATTAGTATGTATATATATATATATATATATATATATATATATATAGATAGATAGATAGATAGATAGATAGATAGATAGATATTGTAATATATATTGAAGCCATTTGTATTATAATTTTTTTTCCCAAAACCATGTAAAGGTAATATAAAAGAAAAATGTTACAATATTTTTTTTTAAATATAAAAGAAAGATGCATGTTATGACAGATATCGGACACCTCTGTGCTGAGTGAAATCACAGTAACACAAACAGGAATATGTTTTGAAATGATGTTTCCTAGATCATAACAAACTCTCTCCCTTCCTCTGCTAAAGCCTGAGCTCAGTTTGTCTCTCTCTAACAGTTGTTAACCAGGGAGGAGTGATTATCTAATCAGTGTAATTAGTTGGTAATTAAAGTTTGAAGATTTGCACATGGCAGTTATTGCACTTATTGCAGTGGCTTAACTGAGCTTGGGATGCTATCTCAAAGAAACAAATCACACAGTGCATTCTCTGCATTAGTGCATATATAGTCCGATCAATTAAGGATGACAGGAAAAATATTTAATGCTCACAAGACATGGTGTTTTAGCTACCCGTAATTAAGCCGTACTAAGGGTCCCCGATTCAGTCCCTGAATATCTCTAAAAAGTTGTCTTTAAAAATTGTATTAAAGGGGTCATATAATGGTACATGCACTTTTACAAGTTGATTGTACTGAAATGTGTGTTGGCAGTGCCTGTACACAACCATCATAAAATGATAAAAATCCATCCAGTGTTTTTTTTTAATCTTCTAATATGTTTCCTCCCATCTCAAATCAAGCTGTTCGATTTTGTGACGTCACAAAATCGACGCCCCTCCCACGATGGTTGATTGACAGCAGCGTTTCAACACAGACCCGCCCGGCGACCAGCGCGTTCATTGTTGATAGCTGGAGCACTGAGTAGAATGGCGTCGGTCTAAGCGATTGTGGTGTTCTGTTCTTGGGTGTAATAACGAACACAGCAGTCATTTTGATGTTCCTAAATCCGAACCGCTGAAGACGCAGTGGCTGAGTTTGTTTTCGAAGGGAATATTCCCCACGATCAACGTCAATGCTTTCATGTTTGCGCGAATAATTTCACCAGACTGCTTTACAAACGAGGATCAGTAAAAAGCTGATTATTTGCTAAGAAGCTGCTCCTGAAAAAAGGATCAGTACCAACTATTCATGTTCCTGCTGCACCTCCAGAAGAACTGAAGTGAGTGTAACGTTTTATTGACCTTTATATTAATCTTTATATTAATCTTTGCAAATCGCTTGCACACTTCACAATGAATGCGGCTATTTTTACACTCAGGTACATTACGGCATGTTTTCTATGTACAACGTTCTCAATATAATTCATAATACCACGATTATAATGAACAACGCGTTATGGTTATTGTGTTATTGTGTTACTACAAGCGGTGTATACGCACAGAACAGAGGGGCGGGGTGAGCAAAGCTCATTATGCACTTAAACGGCGTGCTGAAAACAGAGCTGTTTTTGACCAGGTAAAATGAGTGTTTTCTTACAATACTAATGAGAATTTTTAGTTAAAGTATATTACAAACTTTTCATTTAGACCCTAAAGAATCAAATTAGCTTATACAAAAATGACATTATATGACCCCTTTAACACTTTAGTATAAGGTTTCATTCGTTAGCATTAGTTAAATTGGTTAACATAACAATGAATAACATGTCTAAAGCATTTATTAATCGTATCTGATGTTAATTTCAACATTCACTAATACATAATTAAAATAAAATGTTGTATCTGTTAATATTATTTAAATTCATTGTAAATTAAAAAAAATGCATTATTATAAATACATTACAATCACACACACACACACACACACAAACACACACATACACACACACACACACACACACACACACACACACACACACACACACACACACACACACACACACACACACACACACACACACACACACACACACACACTCTTAATCTATTTATTTTAAAATGTTAATAAACAATTTAATTATATCTAATTAATAATACATTTAAAAAATAATTTACTTCACAAACAAACAACCAAAGTTGTTTCTTGGGAGATCTTGCAAAATCTCGTTCATGGACCTGAGCTAACATGAACGAACAATGATAAGTTGTATTTTTATTAACTAACTTTAACAAGGACTAATAAATATTGTAAAAAATGTATTGCTCATTGTTAGTTAATGCATTAAGCAATGTTAACTAATGGAGCCTTATTGTAAAGTGTTACCAAAATTTGATTTACCAAAATCCAATTTCAGTAGTTTAATTTTTCATATAGTTTTGTTCATATTTTTTTCCTTTTACTTCTCCTTTCTATTATGCATGGACAGTGTTTTGCTATATTCTGTACTCTGCTGCTGTGTAGACATAACCGGCATCACACTCAATCAGCCTTTCCAGAAAAAAAGGGTGACCTTAGCTTATAGGTAAGATTGACTGGTCAAAGTGCTGCCCTTTTTTTTATTTGGGGTCTCGTGCAGCTCACATTTGATAGGATTCCTGTGCTTTATCAGCAGGCAGCAAATGTTCAGCAATCCATGTTTTCCTTATCTGTGTTTAAAGAGGTTTAGAGAAGTTGTTCTGATTCCTGCATCCAAAAACGCTTGTAAATCTACACACACATGCGCAAAATGGTCCTCACATGCATGCGCAACCTGCTGGGTCTTTTACATTGCCAGCAAATTGTATGGCCAAAGGGGCCGGAATTCATTTTTAGGCAACAATAAGCGACTGTTTAATACAAAGTTGTGCTTTAAAATGTAAATGTGCTTATTGCAGTGCAGTGGCTCTGAATGTAACACTGTCCGATGGCAATAGCAGTGAGCAAAGTTCCAGAGGCAGTCAAAATACTGACTGGTGAAAAATCAAAAGAGAAAACAACAGCTTCATTACCCAATCAATTCAATAACTCCTTTCATGTTCACATACAGGCCACAAATCAGCCTGAATGGATCAAACTTTTGAAAATGGATGGATGATTTACAGAGTAAACCACTCACCCACTGAGATATTACCACTTTCAGTCACGTCTGAAAAATATACTTGACATGACTTGAAACGTGAAATGACCTGCAAGCGAGTCATTTTTCAATGAGCTCTCAGCTCTTTCAAATTAAAGCTGCACCTCCGTGATTGCAATCATTTTGCAGTGTTTACAGAGGATTTGTTGACTAATGGTCTGAAGAGGAGGTGACATGACGAAAAACAGTTAGAAGCAACAAATAAAAACGTACTCGGTTACTAATGTAACCTCGGTTCTCTCTAGAAGAGGGAACGAGTATTGCGTAAGGTTAGCTTACGCATCGGGAAAGTCTTCTTTCTTCGAGATCTGAAGCCAAAAAATTATCCTTAATTTTGTATACATTGTCAACGCAGTGCAGCAGCCGACAGACCTAGGCAGGCTGTATAAGCGTGCTCATTGGCTGCTCGGCGGCAACTGCTTAAGCCTATCGGTGAGCGCTCTGAACGCGGCAACCAATGAGGGCGCTTTGCGCCCTCCACACCCTTCTAACCGTCAGAATGGGTGTGGCCAGCGTGTATAAATTCAGCGCTCACAGGCTAAAATTCTGGTTTTCGCAGTCTGAAGCGCAAAAGCTCGTGGCGCGACACGGCAGGTTACGCAATACTCGTTCCCTCTTCTAGAGAGAACCGAGGTTACATTAGTAACCGAGTACGTTCTCTTACGAGAGGTCTCTCGTATTGCGTAAGGTTAGCTTACGCATCGGGAACCCTTTGTCAACGCCGTGTGCGCCGAGCATCCAGCCCATGAATCCCAGGGAAACCGGGGAAAACACTCTGCTGGGAAAAGTGGCCGGTCGGAGAGACGGGCCAGCGCAGTACAGGCACTTCATGCAGCATATGAAATAGAGCGGTGCGGCCGGTCTATAAACATATAACAGTACAAACAGTAGGGCCGGCAGAGCGAGCCCATACAGTACATAAGCACTCATAAGGGTAGGAGAAAAACGACATAGTCGGTCTCACATGAAGGGAAAAATTCCCGCGCGACAGAGAATAATACGGGCGGCCAGCAACGCGGGCCAGCACCGACAACAGCGCGTAACGGGAAATAGGAAACAGAGCGGATCAGCCGGTCTGAGTCAAACACTTCACCCTGAGTATAGTACCAGAATAGCGCCAGCATATGAACGTAGTCTGCACACGAGAAATGGGCAGAGCATACACGTCACTTATACTGACAGTATTTTTGCCTGTAGGGCAGGAACTTCCAGGTTATAAAACCTCACGAATGTTGACGGGAAGGCCCAGCCCGCCGCCATACAAATATCGTGAATAGAAATTCCGCTGGACCAGGCCCACGACGAGGCCATGCCTCTAGTGGAGTGGGCTCTGATGCCCAGAGGGCACTGCAGGTGTCTGGAGGCATAAGCTGCTGCTATCGCGTCCACTATCCACCTGGACAAGCTCTGCTTCGATGTCGGCGAGACCCTTGGTGCGTCCGCCGAAGGAAACAAAGAGCTGCTCTGAACGCCTGAAAGCGGCGGAGCGCGTGATGTAAACTCTCAGCGCCCGGACAGGGCAAAGGAGGTTATCACTGTCCCCACTATCGGATGCTGGCAGAGCCGAGAGGGAAATAACTTGTGCCCTAAACGGGGTTCCAATCGCTTTGGGGATGTAACCGTGTCTCGGTCTGAGAATGACTTTCGAGTCATTCGGCCCGAACTCAAGACATGCAGGGCTAACAGATAGCGCGTGCAAATCACCCACTCGTTTGACTGAAGACAGAGCTATCAGAAAAACGGTTTTAAGCGACAGATATTTTAGATCCGCGGATTCAAGCGGTTCAAAGGGAAAAGCCTTTAGGGCCGCTAGGACCAAGGACAGATCCCACGAGGGAACCGAGGGGGGCCGCGGGGGGTTCATCCGTCTAGCTCCTCTGAGGAAGCGGATAATGAGCTCATTCCTTCCCATTGCCCGGCCGCGCGTCGTCTCAGCGAACGCTGCAATAGCGGCCACATACACTTTGAGCGTGGAAGGGGATCTGCCCTTTTCCAACAGCTCTTGCAAGAAGGAGAGCACCCGCGGGACCCCGCATGCGCGCAGATCCAAGTTTTTAGTAGCGCACCATTTAGAAAACACCGACCATTTAGACGCGTAGAGCCGTCTCGTAGAGGGGGCTCTCGACTGTGTGATCGTGTTCACGACCCCGTCTGACAGGTCAACGGGTATCCGTTGATCACCCATGCATGCAGCGACCAGCGCTCTGGATGGGGATGCCAGATCGACCCACCGGCTTGGGAGAGGAGATCCTGTCTCACCGGGATCGGCCATGGGGGTGAGTGCGACAGCCTCACTAGCTCTGGGTACCAGGTTTGGTTTTCCCATCGCGGGGCTATAAGCAGCACTGAGTGGTGCGTTTCTCTGATCCTCGAAATGACCTGTGGCAACAGGGAGATCGGAGGAAAAGCGTACAGCGGGAGGCTGGGCCATGTCTGGGACAGCGCGTCCTCGCTCTTCGAATAAAACTTCTGGCATTGAGCATTGTCTTTCGACGCAAAGAGGTCGATTTCCGCTCTGCCGAATAGGCGCCAGAGAAACTGGACTGTCTGGGGGTGCAGAGACCATTCTCCCGGGGGAATGTTGTCCCTGGACAGTCTGTCTGGACCGACATTCAGGTGGCCCGGCACGTGCGCGGCTCTCAGCGAGCGCAGCGAGCGGTAAGCCCACACGAGAAGGCGTTCTGTCAGCCTGCACAGATTCCTGGATCTGACACCGCCCTGTCGGTTCACATAGGATACCACGGCCGTGTTGTCCGAGCGGACTAGCACATGGTGATCCCGTATGAATGGGAGGAAGCGCCTGAGCGCGTTCTCGACCGCCATCATCTCCAAACAGTTTATGTGGAGGCATTTTTCCCGGTCTGACCATAGGCCAAAAGCCGGTTTGCCCTCGAACAGAGCGCCCCAGCCGGAGGTGGAAGCGTCCGTCGAGATAACTTTGCGGTGTGAGATAGCTCCCATTGTCACTCCCCGCTGGTACCAGTCGGCCGCTAACCAGGGCTTCAGAGCTGAAACGCAGCTCTGAGTCACTCTGATGCGAATACCGCCGGAAGCCCATGCTCTGTGAGGCACTCGGGCATTCAGCCAGCGTTGTAGCGGGCGCATTCGTAAAAGACCCAGCCGAAGCGCTGCTGCGGCTGAGGCCATACAACCCAGTAACCTCTGAAATGTTTTGAGAGGTACGGTGCTGCCCGGCCGGAGGGACGCGGCCAGGCGTCGAATGCAGCGCGCGCGCTGTGTCGACAGGCGGGCCGTCATCGCTACAGTGTCCAGATCCAAACCCAGAAAAGAGGTTGATTGACTGGGCACGAGCGAGCTCTTGGTCCAGTTGACCGTAAGCCCCAGGCTGTCCAAATGGCTTAAAAGCACTGTTCTGTGGGCGATGAGTTCGGCCTCTGACTGTGCTAGGATCAGCCAATCGTCCAAGTAGTTCAAAATTCGCATTCCCCGACCCCTCAGGGGAGCGAGAGCCGTGTCCATGCACTTCGTGAATGTGCGAGGTGCCAAAGACAGGCCGAACGGCAGGACGGTGTACTGATATACCTGACCGTCGAAGGCGAATCTCAAGAATGGCCTGTGACGGGGTATTATCTGGATCTGAAAGTACGCGTCTTTTAGATCGAGAGATATAAACCAGTCCCTCGGGCGAATTTGCGCGAGGATTTGTCTGGTTGTGAGCATTTTGAACGGTCTTTTCATGAGAGCCTTGTTCAAACGTCTCAGATCCAGAATCGGTCTGAGAGCTCCGTCCTTCTTGGGAACGAGGAAATAACGGCTGTAAAAGCCCGACTCGCTCATGGAAGGGGAAACCGGTTCTATTGCCCTTTTGCACAGCAGTGTGGCTATTTCTGCTCGAAGTAGATGTGCTACTTCCCCATTCACTCTGGTCTCGATACGCGCTTGAAAGCGCGGAGGGCGGCGAGCGAACTGCAGAGTATAGCCTCGTTTTACTGTGCTCAGCACCCATTCTGACGCGCCTGGAATAGCTTCCCACGCTCTCGCGTGTGCAGCCAGGGGCAGAATGGTCTCTGGGCTCTGATCGCCGCTGATCGCGGGCTCGAGAGCTCGAGACGGAGGGGCGGGCGTGACGCGCGCGCTCTTGGTGCTTAGATACGGCGGGTCGCAAACAGCGGTGACTGGCCGTTTTACACACAGCGTCCCGGTGGCTTTTGACGGGGAACATACAGTGTGAAGCACGACGCTCGAAGGCGGCGTGGGGGGCGAAGTAAGAGAGCGGATGTGTGAGCGCGTGGAAGCGGGCACAGCATCCGTGTTTATAACTTGACCGGTTGTGAGGGGTTGTGTAACAGAGCGGGTAGTGAGTAGGTGTGGGCACAGCGGGGTGGACACGTGACCTACTTTTATCACTCGAGCGGCTTGTGCCAGCTTTATGCGAGTGGGCTCTGTGAGAGACACGGAGTTTACAGTGCTTGTGTGCAGAGGTGAACACAGATAAGTGGGCACATTTTCTGCATTTGAAACACTTACAGCGCGAGGCGCGCGACCAGGCATAATACTCTCTTTGAGATTTCTCTGAGTCGCCGTGAAAACGGCGGTTGTGTGCAGGCAAGAGGGTGAGTTCACCGGCTCGTTGGCTGCGAAATGAGTGTCTGCAGTAACCGTAGCAACGGGGACTGACAGAACGTGAAGCTTTGATGACGGTCCGGCCGCGGCGGGACCCAGTCGTCGCTTTTCTCCTCGGGCTAGGAGGATTTTGGAGGCTCAGGCTTCACCGCGATCCTCTGCCGGGGTCCCCGGGGAGGCGGCGGTCTGACGCGGCTGGTCGAGCGAGAGCGAGGGCGGCCGCCCTGTCGTCGCTGCGAGGACGGAGGTCGAGCTGGGCGCTGGGCAGAGCTATGTGCAGGCTGGTCCGAAGGACGGCGTGCAGCAGGTCTGGAGCGTCGAGGCAGAAACAAATTCATTGCCTGTATAGTTTTTTGAACCTCCGAAAAGCGGTCGACGATCCCGCTAACCGCTGGGCCGAACAGGCCGGTGGGGGAGAGGGGGGCGTTGAGAAACACCGCGCGCTCAGACTCCCTCATGTCCGCGAGCGTGAGCCAGAGATGCCTCTCTGTAACTGACAGAGAGGCCATGCACCTTCCAATGGCCTGGGCAGCGGATTTCGTGGCGCGAAGGGAAAGGTCCGTCGCGCTCCTCAAATCCGTGATGGAAGCAGGCTCCGAGCGCTTCTCGTCCAGATCACGGAGGAGGTTAGCCTGGAGAATCTGCAGTACTGCCATAGAGTGGAGTGCTGATGCGGCCTGCCCCGCGGCGGCGAAAGCGCGGCCGACGAGGGCTGAAGTGGTCCTGCATGCTTTGGACGGGAGGGCAGCCTTTGAGCGCCAACGAGAGGGCGGGCAAAGGTGCGCTGCGACCGCCTCCTCCACAGGGGGGATGGAATTATACCCCTTCTCAGCGGCGCCGTCAACCTGTGAGAGCGTCGATGAGGCGTGTGAAGACACTCTCGCGGAGAATGGAGCATTCCACGATTTAGAGAGCTCGCTGTGAAGCTCAGGCAGGAAGGGTGCTTTTCTGGACGCCAGCTGTCGGCGGCGTTGGTGAAGGAAGCAGCCGTCGAGTCTGTTCGGGGCTGGCTCTTCCGGGGAAGACCAGTCAAGCGCCCAGCTGTTCGACAGCACGCGTGAGGAGGCGTAAAAGTTCCGCGTCCTCGCCCGCTCGAGATCGGCCTGAATCCTGGACTGAAGAGGAGGCGGTAGACCATTCCTCGCTGTCAGAGGCCAGGAGAGAACAGGTATCCGCGGCGCGTTCACCAGGCTCATCCGCCTCATCCCCTGAAGCGGCGGCGGCCGGCGGCTGCGCGGCCGTGAGGGGGGGCGGGGAAGGCGAAGGAGAAGCTCGAGGGAAAGGCTCCGGCGAGCTTCTGTATGCCTGGTTGGTCTCCGGTGGTCGCTGTGAGCGGCGCTTTTTCTTGCGCGGCCCAGCAGGGACGGGCGGGGAGACATGTAGGTCGAAAACTCCAAGCCGAGCCCGCAGGGTCGACATTGGAAGTTCCTCGCACTCGGGGCAGCCGCCCGTGGAGAGTGCGGTGGCGGCGTGATCGCGGCCCAGGCAGAGAGCGCAGATGAGATGGCGGTCTCCGTCGCTGAGCGGGGCGTGGCACGAGCCGCATGGAAAACGGGGCATTTTTAGAAAAACGCCCCGCGCTCTTTTAGAAGGAGAGGGTGTGATGCAGTAGGCAAACACACAGCAGTGAAAAGGATATGACGCCGGATAGCGTAGCAGGCACGGAAGGCTGAAGGCGGCGAAGGCGGCCGGCTTCTTCAGGCACTGTCCTAGGCTTGCTGGTCGCTGGTTTCAACGGCGGCGGCTTCTCCAGATCCAGCGATGCGAAGTGCTTCGCTGAAGACAAGAAAATCAGAATTTTAGCCTGTGAGCGCTGAATTTATACACGCTGGCCACACCCATTCTGACGGTTAGAAGGGTGTGGAGGGCGCGAAGCGCCCTCATTGGTTGCCGCGTTCAGAGCGCTCACCGATAGGCTTAAGCAGTTGCCGCCGAGCAGCCAATGAGCACGCTTATACAGCCTGCCTAGGTCTGTCGGCTGCTGCACTGCGTTGACAATGTATACAAAATTAAGGATAATTTTTTGGCTTCAGATCTCGAAGAAAGAAGACTTTCCCGATGCGTAAGCTAACCTTACGCAATACGAGAGACCTCTCGTAAGAGAACTACATTTATTAAAGATACTGCCAATATAGAAATATATAAAATGGTAAAATATATCAAATGTTTTAAAATTCATACATTATAAGACTCTGATTTGATTTTAATTAATAGAAACTTACAAAAATATACAAAAATTCTTGGCAACGTTTGGTGGTGTTAGGAAAAGTTATCTAGGAAATGGTATAAACATCAAATCAAACAAGAAATGTATCTATAAGCACTACTGTTTAAAAGTTTGGGGTCAGTAAAATAAAAAATAAAAAAATAAATTCTGCAAGGACACAATAAATTGATCAAAAGTGATCAAAATATTAAGCGGCACAACTGGTTTCAACATTGATAATAATAATGTTTCTTGAGCAGCACGAAAAAAATTCTAAAGGATCATGTGACACTGAAGACTGGAGTAATGATGCTGAAAATTCAGCTTTTTTTTAATCACAGGAATAAATTCACTGAAAAAAAAAAAAGAAAGAAAAGTGTGGATGAAGTCGTGTTATATTTCTGTTTGCTGTCAGCTCGCTTTCTGATTGGGTATAGTTTCTTTTCACGTGACAATCTACAGAGTGCGTGCGCGTTTGTCCTCGGGGTTCCCCCTCACAAAACAGGATTTCTGATCATAAATATAACATGTTGGAAATTTACGATTCGTGATTGGTGCGGCCCCGATGTTATTCCGAGCCATCAAGATAATCGAGACTTTACCTAGGATTGTCGGAAGGGGAGAATTGACCCTTCGCTAAGCCCCGCCCTCCTTAGTTACTGTTGCTACGCCTGACAAGCTTTCGTGCCTGGCACGTCTATTACAGTATGTATGCTGATCGTATCTGATCGTAGCTGATCGTATCTCAGCCTGCCTGACAGACATTTCTGGCTGGATGAAGGACCACCACCTTCAACTAAACCTTGCGAAGACAGAGCTACTCGTGGTCCCAGCCAACCCAACACTTCACCACAACTTTACCATTCAGCTAGACTCGTCATCCATAACTCCATCTAGATCAGCCAGGAACCTTGGTGTGGTAATTGATGATCAATTGAACTTCACAGACCACATTGCAAGAACTGCCCGGTCATGTAGATTTGCCTTGTACAACATTAGGAGGATCAGACCCTTCCTATCAGAACATGCTACTCAACTCCTTGTCCAAGCGCTTGTTTTATCCAGACTTGACTATTGTAACTCTCTCCTGGCTGGTCTTCCAGCTTGCACAGTCAAACCTCTGCAACTGATCCAGAACGCCGCAGCTAGAGTGGTCTTTAACGAGCCGAAAAGGGCACATGTCACTCCTCTCCTCACAAAATTGCACTGGTTGCCAGTTGCCGCTCGCATCAAATTCAAGTCACTGACGTTTGCCTACAGAACAACCACTGGTTCTGCTCCCTTTTACTTTAACTCTTTACTTCAGACTTATGTGCCTTCCAGGAACTTGCGCTCTGCAAGTGAACGGCGTCTTGTGGTGCCATCTCAAAGAGGCACAAAATCTCTTTCTCGGACCTTTACCATGACTGTTCCCTGCTGGTGGAATGATCTGCCGAACTCAACCAGAGCGGCTGAGTCCATAGCCACTTTTAAGAAACGGCTGAAGACACTTCTTTTTCGACAGCACTTGATCCAGTAATACTAACACTTTCTCTCTACTACTCTATTCTGTTCTATAACAAAAAAAAAAAAAAAAATTGCGTTGAATTATACTGAGAAGGGTCATAGCACTTGCATTTTGTTGTCCTACTGCTAGTTTAACTGCTTCTATTGTTCTCATTTGTAAGTCGCTTTGGATAAAAGCGTCTGCTAAATGAATAAATGTAAAATGTAAATGTAATGTATGCACCGGTGTCAGACAAAAGGGACTGCAGTATGCATTCTAGGGATATATCCACGACATAATATGCAACCGATTAGAGAATAATTGTATCAAAATTTAAGCTAAAGCCTATAGGTCCCAGCGGCAGCCGCCTCATAAGCTGACCATTCAAATGGGAAACACACAAATTGAGGAACAGCTATGTTTATGCACAGCAGGGTAAGTGAAATTTGAAAATAATCTAATAATTATAAATCAAACATCTTATCCATAAGTCTTGTGGAATAAACACAAGACATTAGCCTGACCACTTTGCAATGATAACATTCTCCAGCTTATATTTTTAGCGCGCCAAGCTACTGCTCACACGTCGTGGGTCTAATCTACAACATTTAGTTGTGAATGGGGCCTCCCACACTGCTTGATCCACGCCCGGCATTTCTTCCCTTGGGTTTTAAGTTTCGGGAAGGGAAAAATTTCCATACCGGGCAATACCAGGTATCAGATTTGCACAATCCATACGCACAACGCATATTTCCCTCGCTCGAAAGCTTGCCAGACCTCCCGCGCCTAGTTACGGTTGCTAAGCCACGATTGGCCTGTGGCGGTTTTCGGGCGTGGCTTAGCGAAGGGTCAATTGGGTCCACAATCGTGCCGATTATCTTGTAGTGTGTGGGTGCCTTAAGACATTTTGTTGGCAAAGATAAAGGTTGTGGGCTGAGTCTGGGCAGGTATTACCCTGACAAATGCATTTGTTGGAAGGCAATGGGTTCACCACCCACCCATCTGGTTTGTCAGATCCATATATCTCACACTCTTACACAACATCCCACCCCACACACATACATTTTCATCTGTCCCTTAAAATATCCACTTAAGGGTAAATGAGCACAATTGTGTTTGCATTACGGGTCATACGCCAAGCTCAGGAACGTTTACTGTTCTAAAAGCTCAAACAGATCTATATAAAAGCAACCAAAAAGGGTCAGAGCAGGGCCGGCCGCCAGAACCAAAGCAAACAAAACCTAATTGGTTGTTATCAGATAGATAATGCAACTGAACACTGAAGTCAAATAAGCCATCCCTGCCTCTTCCCTTTGAGCATATTTACCAGTGAGACATGAAGGACATGCCTCACATTTAGTACCCTCTGTCCTGGGCTCAAATTGAGCAGTTTTGCGTGTCAGAACCCGAAGCTCATACTGGGTCAGTGATTGGTCAACAGCTGTTCTGAGACACACATCACAGAGAGGGAGCTCAAATTATTCATCTGTCAACCAATCACAGCCACAAGTGCACCACGGCCAATTAAACGTTGGGAGAGAGAAAGAGAGACAGACAGAAAGCACGAGACCGAGTGAGAAAAACTGAAGAAAGAGAGAGAGAGAGAGACATGTGTAAAGAGGACCGATGAGAGAAAGAAGAAAAGATACACATAAATAGACCAAGAAAGGAGTCACAAGGTAAGAAGGAATAGAGAGAGAGAGGTGAGAAAGAGAGAGGGAGTAACTGATAGCAGAAAGCATGTGGCGCACAGACAGAAGAGCGGAGAGAATGAGAGCGCTCTCTCACCCCGTCTCCGCAGACAGCAGCTAATGAACTAAGAGAGCGAGAGACGGCACGTATAAAACTAGCGGATACGCTACCTGAGGAAACTTTCTGACACATAAGAGTCTGTCAGAAAAGATCACAGGGGGAAAAAAAAGCTCAGCAGGAAGACGTGCTTCTCTCATGGAGAAAAACGTAAAAGCTGAGACAATGGGAGACTGAGAGGGACACTCTTTTGACCTCTGATGCGCTGACACCTTTGGGGACGGGAGAGTGCGTTTAATGGATTTCTGACATATTCCTGTGACGGTTTTCTGTCCATTTTGAGTTTCAGGTAAGAACATTTGTCTCAAGTTTTTCTGTTTACCTGAATGCTAGACTTAACCGTAAAAACCTAAAGTGAGGCAAATAAACTAAATGAGGAAAACATGACAAGATAAATGGTGGTCTGTTCGTGTTAGATTTTACATCTTCGTTTTAGGTGAACCAGAAACATTTGCCTTTTAAATTATGCAAATGACAAACAAAATTCATGAATATGAATGAACGCAGACTTATCTGCACAGAATTTAGACAGGGCTCACGGTGTATCAGTACAAAGCTTTTCTGCTTGAGTGAATTCTCCCTTTTTTCTGCATTTGATCACAACTACAAATGAGACTAATAGACATGACCTGAACCAAAACGCTGGAAAAGTGACAACCAAATTATGATGAAATCCTCAGACTGCTCAAAGCTGCTATTTTGTTCATGCTTTCATTAATAATAACTATATATATATATATAAATGAAAGCATAAATGACAAACACTAAAATAATATACTGAGACACATTCACATAGATATTAACGTGAAAAAAAGACAAAATGGACAGTGTTTAAGTTTAAGACAAATTTCAAACAAATTTAAGACAACAACTACTAAAATAAACAAAACATCTAAACCAAGTGAAGAGAGACAATAATTGCATGGATTAAAAAAAATTACAGGTGTGTTTTGAAAAAAGTAATTTAAACTAAAGCTACTATAAAAGGCAACCATCAGTACATTGAAAAAGAGAAACTGGATGCTGGTGAAAGATTTGTATTTATTTTATGTCCAACTGTATTCACAATAAATCAGAATATAGTGGTTATTTCTGAGTAGTGACTCCTGGTCCCCAATGCCCTTTCACAAAATCTAAATCTCCACTGAGATCATTCCAACACAATCTCATGGCAATTTGCAAGTATTTTATATTTTTATGAATTGGTGGCTAATTCGTAGGAATGATTTACTTACACCCTGCTGATGGTAAGGTTTAAAGGTTGACCTTCATGCTGCTTGCTTTTTTTTCTTCTAAAAATCAAATCATTCGTTTTTGTACGAATCACATCGTACAAATTCATACAAATTTGCCAACTCGTAAAATACTTGTTTTCTCATGAGATTGGGTTGGGTCATTCACACTATTCACACACTCAAATTAAGTACAAATTGCACACAATGCTCTGATATGAGCATCAGTTTTTAGAAACCATAGCAACTAACTCAACACACACACACACACACACACACACACAGAGTGCCCGACCGTGGGTC
Source organism: Squalius cephalus (assembly GCF_949319135.1). Lineage (NCBI taxonomy): Eukaryota > Metazoa > Chordata > Actinopteri > Cypriniformes > Leuciscidae > Squalius > Squalius cephalus. Next base: position 40,551,981 of record NC_137125.1, read on the forward strand.
CGGTGCCAGATCAATCTTTCCCCTCCGCCCCCCACCACTGTCACGCTGTTGTTGCTGTGCACACAGCTGGTCAGAAAGACACATTAGGTTGTCGTTTCCTCTGGTGATAGACATTCAGTGAAGCGGGTCCAACAGCACATGCTGTGTTCTGCTGCATTCAGACAGGTGGCTGTAATGCAGTCTGGGCTGTTTAGCACCTGTTGCTCAGTACGTACGGACTGCCTTCAAAGAAACACACTCTGACAACATGTCAGCATTCACACAACTCTCACGCCTCTGCTCGGCATCTGCAGAACATTGATCAAGTCTATTGCACTTGCCCAAACGTTCATCCAATGACCCCATCAGCCCCTTAAAAGAACCCTGTGGCTTTTAATTGCATCTATGGTCTTGTAATGCCACCACCCTGAGATGTTATGGTTCTCTACATGATTGGTAAGAAACACAGGCAATTAAATTCTTTATGCGATCTGGCACTAAAATCCATAGGTTGGTTGCTATGGTACTACGAACCGCAAGTGGGCGGACTTTTTATTTATTGCCCAACCATAGCAGCCTCTTCCTCACATTGTTTAGTGTAATATACACAATTATGCTACATGTCTGAAGAATCTCTTGAGAGGTGCAGGAAGTAGATCAGTATGCTATTTAAGGCCCTTGGTGATGACTGTCAAACACCTCTCAGCACTGAGGGTTGAGAATAGATTATATCATTACCATATGCTTGAGGAGGAACTGCATTGGTTGCATTCAGTATGTAAAAACACACATGAAACTTTCTGAGACTGAGGTCAGGAGTAGAATGATTCTTTGGCTGATTTTTCTAAGAACAATGTAGTCCTGGAAAAATGCTGTCGAACACTGTCCAATACTCAAACTGGATTCTTAATAATTAATTTTGGGGAACTCTCTTTGAAATTGTAGCTTGCTAAGCTCAGAATTTGAAGTAGTTAAGCTATAAGTAAATTAAGATGACAGTATATGTTTTTATAAATAAAAATATAACTTGTACCCAGTGATGTAATTTATGATTGAATAAAATCTGTATTTTTGAATAATTCAAAATTAATTTGAATGAATGAATGACTGAATCTCAATTAGGGTAACACTATCAAACTTGAACAGAAAAATTAACAAAGAGTCGTATCATTTTTGGAATCTGTTGATTCAATAGAATGAATCAGACTTTCCAGTTCTACATAAGAGAGAGGATCACTTAGCATACAATGATTCACTAATGAATTCCAGTGCTATATATGACAGAGAGAGAATCATATTCATTTGGAATGAATCAGATTCAGTACAATGAATCAGACCTTTCTAGATTAGAGAGAGAGAGGATCATTTAGGATTCACTAGAATGAATAAGATTCACAATGAATCAGACCTTTTAGTGCTAAATATGAGAGAGAGGGATTCATGTAGGATTCACTAGAATGAATCAGAATCACTACTATGAATCAGATTCACTACAATGAATCAGCCATTCTAGTACATATGAGAGAGAAGATCATTTAGGTTTCACTTAAATTAATCAGATTCACTACATTGAATCAAACCTTTCAGTGCTACATATGAGATAGAAAGGGGGAACATTTAGGATTCACTAAATTGAAACAGATTAAATTGGACCATCCACCTCACAGGTGTGGCATATCAAGATGCTGATTAGACAGAATGATTATTGCACAGGTGTGCCTTAGGCTGGTCACAGTAAAAGGCCACTCTAAAATGTTCAGTTTTATCACACAGCACAATGCCAGAGATGTCGTAAGTTTTGAGGGAGCATGCAATTGGCATGCTGACTACAGGAATGTCCACCAGAGCTGTTGCCCGTGAATTGAATGTTCATTTCTATACCATAAGCCGTCTCCAAAGGCGTTTCAGAGAATTTGGCAGTACATCCAACTGGCCTCACAACCGCAGAACACGTGTAACCACACCAGCCCAGGACCTCCACATCCAGCATCTTCACCTCCAAGATCGTCTGAGACCAGCCACCCGGACAGCTGCTGCAACAGTCGGTTTGCATAACCAAAGAATTTCTGCACAAACTGTCAGAAACCGTCTCAGGGAAGCTCATCTGCATGCTCGTCGTCCTCATCGGGGTCTCGACCTGACTGCAGTTCATCGTCGTAACCGACTTGAGTGGGCAAATACTCACATTCGATGGCATCTGGCACTTTGGAGAGGTGTTCTCTTCACGGATGAATCCCGGTTTTCACTGTACAGGGCAGATGGCAGACAGCGTGTATGGCGTTGTGTGGGTGAGCGGTTTGCTGATGTCAACGTTGTGGATCGAGTGGCCCATGGTGGCGGTGGGGTTATGGTATGGGCAGGCATATGTTATGGACATTATATATATATAATGTGTATAATGTGTGTGTGAGAGAGAAAAAAGATCATCATTTATGATTCACTACAATCAGATTCACTAAAATGAATCAGACTTTCCAATATATTAGAGAATGAACCACATAGATGAGCACGTTTGATTATTCCCTCAGTTTACACAAATTAGAAAATTAGTACAGGCATGAGCGGGTGAGTTTAAACTGGGGATCTTGCCTGGGTGTTTCTTCTGAACTTACTTAGAGATAAAACAGAGCTGAATCTAAATCCTGGTTAAAAGGGCAACCCACATTGTTGGATGCCAGGTCTGTAAATCCATTGAGAAGCTGAGATCAAGCAGGAAAAGGTCAATCATATCTTGTACTTATATAGGCCACTTGGCTCCGTCTGGCACAAAGCCGACGGGAACGTAAATACCTGGCACTGAGAAACATTGAAGCTGGGGTATTTCGAAAATAATCTGACCATGGAGAAGAGAGTCTGATGTGAGTGTTTGAGTGTGATAGAGATAAGTTCACTCATTGAAGAGCCATCCAGGCAGATGGTCCCTAGATCACAGCAGGGGCCGCTCTCATGGAGTAAAGCAAGGCTTGGTCGTGACGAAAAAGAGGAAAGAGAGAAAAAGAGAAAAACGAGATGCGTTAAAGAAACAGAAGGAATCCATCAATATGATGATCCACTTCATTTTTTACTATCTTGCTGTCATTGTTCAAAGACTTCCATTTATACTGTATTAGAAAAACTGCAAGGTTGAATTTCAATTCAATTCACATTTATTTGTATAGCGCTTTTTACAATACACATCATTTCAAAGCAGCTTTAAAGAAAATGTGTGTGTCTACATTACAATTAAGAGTGATGTTATCAATTTTTAGACAACATAGGCAACATGCCCCCCCCCCTCCCCTCAAAAAAAGTCTTTTTATAAGCTGTTAAAATATTATCTAGATTATCAAATGAATTAATAACCAAAAGCCACTATGATCCAGAGCCCTCTGTTCCTCAGACTGATTCCAACCCATATTATATCTAATCTGCTTCTGCCATCGGAATAATTATTTCACTTTAAAATTGCTTTGTCCCATAATTTCTTTTCTTTTTCTCCAGCTCAGACCTTCTAATTGACAGTCCGAGGGCGGCGTTTATTAGAGTGTGACCTCACATTAATCGCAGCTGTGCTGGGTCCACCGAACCGTTGAGTTTATTCACAGCTCTAATGATATTTCACCATGCGGGTGCCTACAAAATGTCCCTAACTGGAATAGAGGAGATCTCTGTTAACTTTTAACTTTTGTAAAAAGGTTCACAAAATATAAAGCTTGGGTTATCTCCGTAATGCCACACCCTTCAGACAGACAGCACAGCAAAACCTATTTTGAATTGTTCAGAATTGTTTGATTGTGTGTTGAATGCTAATTGGCTAACCAAAAGAGAGTGAGGTTGTGAGAGGGACTCTGGATAAGCCGGCAGTTGATCTACAAGACTTAAAACATGAAAATCAATGACCAAGATCTCACAGCAGGGCAATTGTCATGAGGCACATGTAGTGGATTAAGTACATTTGACAGTTTTTGTTCATATATCTGTCAGCTTGAAATTAATTGAAGCTGAAATCTTATCAAGATCCGTCTTAGGATAACGCCATTTAACAAAGTGAATGCCCATCGACATGTAATCGACAGCAGAAGCATGTTTAATTAACCCATGACATTTCACAGTGATTAGCTCATTATAAGCTAAATGCATGGACACACATACACATAGATTTGTGGGAAATAAAGTACCAGTGTTAGGACAGCTGAGAAAAAAAAAAAAAATTCCATGTGAGAAAGACATCCAGGATTTAATGCGCTACCCGCTAATGCTAATGAATGTATATACTGTAATACCTAATCATTAATTTTTTATCAATTGTTAAGGCTACCATTTCAATGGCCTCAATGCTAGAATTAGGCTAGTAAGCATGGCCTATTGCCAATTTTGAGGACAAACAATGTCCATTGTAAACAGTGTAGCAATGCATGACATAAGTCAATTTCACACAGAAGTCATTTTAAAACCAAGCAGCTTGGCTGTTGTTTAACATGGCAAATCCACGAGACCAACTTGAACACAAGCAAAATCTGTGTGGGAAAATGTTTTTCCCTTGCGTGAAACTTCATGTTGTTTGGGTTTCTATTGAAATAACTGGATACCGTAGAGCAATGGTAAATGTGTCAGCACATTTATGAGGGCAAAAATAACTTTATTGGGATATAATTTTCTTGACTGATGAGTCAAATGACATATATAGCCCTCAGCTGAATATCTAAAATATTGACAAAGACAGCAGACACATACGTGCCTGCCAAAAAGTACCTTTGAGATGAATGCTAATGCTAACATAACTTCCACCAGATATTATAGATCCCTTTGCTCAAAGCTACCTGTAATAAACTAAAAAAGTACTAAATTCTAATTTTGATTCGAAGTGCAATATTTTTAAATGCAGATTATTTTCGTAACCTATACACACACGTTGTGTTTTCATGTTTAATGGGTACTTTTCATAGACATAATGATTTTTATACTATACAAACTGTGTATTCTGTCCCCTAACCCTAAACCTGCCCATCACAGAAAACTTTCTGCATTTTTACATTTTCAAAAAACATGACTTGGTATGATTAATAAGCTCTTTTCCTCCATGGGGACATTTTGTAGGGTTTACCAGGACACACACACGCGCACAGTTTAAAAAATGTAGCCATTTGCTACCTTATGACCTCATCCTCTTGTTTTCACACTTTCCCTTCACACAAAAAACACATACTTTAATACGCCATCCCTTCCCTTAACACAGATCATTGCCTTGCCTCCCTCTGGAGCTTTTATTTCGCGGTGAATATCTCCACATTTATCTCTCCTCTTTCTCCCTCAGTGTTTTCCTGTAGAGCCTCATGGCTATAAATCATCAAAAAGACATCCAGCCACACAAAGGAAATGCCACAGGCCATCACCTGATCTGTTGCCTCTCAAGACGTCTCATGAATCAAACCATTTAAGGGTGAAAAACACTTTCTGTCAAGATTTTTCCTGAACCGTGACATAAAAAGATGACCAGCTCAAATAGAGAGGCATTGACAGGTGAGATGCCTCAGGTTCACTGTCTTCTTTTCTCTGCTGCAATTTAAAAATAAGTACATCAATAAAAGACACTTTACAAACCTTCAATAATAATGCAACTCTTATACTATGCAAACATTATTATTGGACTGAATGATCACTGACAGTACAAAAGTTTTTGAACACCTACGAAAAGACTGGTGCTCTCTGATTAGCTTAGAAAAAATAACTATAATAAAGAGAGAGGAAAGGCAGTAATTACCTTGATCACTATTCATTGTTCCCGTTGGAGGAATGTAGCAGCTCTGAAATTCCTTGTCTATAATTAAAACCGGCTGCCATCGCTGGTGACGGAACCTTATTGGAGGTGAGGACGATATTTCAATACTAAAAGACGCTTTTAATTGAGCATAACTGAGAAAGGGAAATCAGTAATGGTTCGGAAGTCCAAAACAATAGTAAGAGAGAAATGAATGCAACACATGGCCATAAATACATATTTCCCTAACAGAAAACATTATATATATAGTTTTTTTTGTTTTTTTTTTTAACAAAGGAGGACGTCCTTTGAATATCCCTAAATTTCAGGTTAACAGGGTTGTACGCAAAGTGTGGGACAGAGCTAAATATTACCATTTTGATTATAAAAATAAGTTCATTCATTTAAATAATCTACTTACTATAATGAATTAAATATCAATATTCTGTACAGACAGGATAGGATACAGAAATTGTATGTTTAAAACATGGTAGCATTATCTAACATGTAACATCTTAACACAGAGTTTGCAATTCCAATGCTCTTAAGAGAAGTCATGGGAAATAGAAATGTACGTTTACACTTTATTTTAAGGTGTCATTGTTGCAGTGTAATATATTTAAGTACTGAGTAATATTAATTAACAACATGTAGGGTTAGGGTAGGAATAGGATTTGGTTGAGGGTTAGTTGCATGTAATTTTGCGTAATTTACTGTTATTAATACTATGGTAAGTACATGTAACATATGTAACAAGGACACTGTAAAATAAAGTGTTACCAAATGTACATTGAAAAAAAAAAGTTGCTGCCTTAAATTTTTAAGTACAATCAACTTGGAAGTTGAATCTTGTATAACCTATAACATTTTTAAAAATGCTTAACTTATTTTGATGAGTTAAAGCAAATTTAAAAACATATGTTGTCATAATGTATTGATCATATAATTTTTTACATTGTTCTGTGCTCTTGGAAAGTGCAGAACACGAACGTTCTCAGAAGGTCAGAGAATGTGAAGCCTCTAAATGGCGCTTCTGCTAAAGAGACTAATCTTAAATCATTCCACCTGTAATGAAACGACCTTTCTGCATGAACTTAATCCCAATAAAGTGTCTCATATTGGCCTCATATGTGGAAAATCAAACAGTTCATGCTTAAAGGTGGAACGTAATGAGATGCAACCTTCCGAGTCCTTCTGCTCTAGGGCGGACGTCAATGTGACATTGGCATTTTAAACTTTCTAATGAAATTATTTTAGGTCTCCTCTGGCAACAAGACAGATGGAAGCTATTTGTGCTTTGACGACTCTCAGGGACAGACGTTCTGGGACAGGGATGAGATGGCTGTTGCAGGTTTTGTTATCCGTGTGCCTTGTCTGAAACGTTCCGGTCCGACAGACTTACACCAGGGTGTGTTAGTGACTTTTTCTTCTTTCCCCTGCTGTTCCCATTACCCAGGGATGTCATAGGATGACATTTACAGGGAGAACGCAAGGTACGAGAGGCTTGAGGATAGATTACCAGATTGACAACTGCCAGTGGCACGCTGTGTTTGTTTACCTTTGTACTTTGGGAGCGATTAAAGAGTCATCACACAGTGCTTTTTAGATTTATGTTAATACCCGCACAGTACGGGCTACATGATCCATGCAGTGAGAAAACTTTGTGGCGCATGGACACAAAGTAAACAGTTTATTAATCTGACACTTCTACAAATCAACTGACAGTTAAAGCAAAACTTACTTTCAAATCATAAATGTGAATTTGAATTGAAATTGGCCACAACCCACAGCATGTTCACTCTCAGAAAAATTGGTACAAAAGCACTGGGATGGTATAAGGTTCTAATATTTAGGTACTGATATGTACACTTTTGGTACCAATATACACTCTTTAGGTACAAAGGTGTACCTTTTGAAAGTGGCAGGTTTTGTACCTTTTCTTATGAGAGTTTTGAATACAGTGACGGGAAGAGGAATTTCTGAAAAATTGACAAAACTTACGTTTCAAATCATAAATAATCACAAAAATAATTCTGACTAATAATGCCAATATAATAATACAATTAATAATCATTAATTGATATGTAGAATTAAATTAAATTACACAATGTTATGGAAGCTTGTTTTGCTCGCCATTGAGTGAAAAAGTCAGAATTGAGAGTTTTTCAATTGTGAGAGTCTCAATTGTGACTTTACTACTCAGAATTGCAACGCTATATAACATAAACTTGCAATTGAAAGCCATGAAGTCTGAATTATGAGATATTACCACAATTTTAAGAAGAAGAAAAAAATCTGAATTGTGAGATAAAAAGCCCACTTTTGTGTTATTCCGTGGTGGAAACAAGCTATATCGACTATTAATCGATTATACTACTGATTATTATTGATAGGATAAATAAAGCATCTCAATTTAGTCCGCAATGGCACACAACCCCGCTAACTAGCTCTACTAGACCACTATGAGAAGAAGCAAGAAATGATAACATTGACCCGAGAGGAGACTTCTCTAATTGAACATTTCTATTAGTTACCAAAGGGTGATGTGAACTGGAACGGTTTGATTGGGTTTTTATTTATGTACATGCTCACAAGTGCCTCCCGTCTTTATTGTGGTACACACACACACACACACACACTGGAGGTTGTCATAGCAACCTTCACCTGTTGTTGCGAGAGGGGAGAATTTCAAACAGTCCGTTATCACCGAAGCAGAGCATCCTCTGATCCCATACTCCAACGTGTCTAATAGGGAATAAAGAAACCCAGAATTGACCCAAAATTTTAATTAATGATATATATCATATGCCCTTGCACCTCTTTAAATACTAATTCCAGAATGACACAATGATATAATCACTTATTAAACCTGCAGTTATAGGGACCAGACCAGAAAACGAGTTACTGTGACGTACGTTAACAACTACAGATCAGTTTCGGCACATTTTAGCTTGTGCGTGAAACCACACAACCTTGTGACAGCAAAATGTGAAGTCTTCACAGATCTTCTGTCAAACTCCATCTTGCATTCCTTTTTAGCTTGATTATCACATCTACGCCTTGTGAATTGCTGATGATACCTATATAAAGCATAAAATAAAATTCAATTATCACATTTCTTCTCTTTCAACTCTTATCAGATCACATGAATGAAGTGTTAATTCTTTCAACATGGCCTGTGTGTACCTTGACGGAGAGAATCGCCACTTCCAGAATGTGATTAGAACCCTCTCAGACGCCAGACATGTCGACAAAATCTGCAATCCCCAACAGACCTGTCTGTCCGTGACAGTTTCAAGGTAAGAACTTTGCCTAGAATGAAAACGAACAAGGCGAAGCAAACATTAGAATAAATTTACACCATAAAATTACAATTGTGTTTGCAAAAAGATGACAAATGGAGAGGGAGTGTGTAACTGTCGAAAAAAGAAGAAGACATATGACAGCATCTCCAAGCACTCTGCATATAAATGACTGTGAAATGAGGGCGCTTGTACATATTTACGGCTTCATCTTGTCATAATTCCTCTCCTCGTAACATATGGGCAAGAACGCAAACACGTATTAGCATACAATACACACACAAATTCCCATTTATCTCCACAAACAGTGTCAACTTTCCCTCTTGCAGATGTTGAATCCGGGTTGGCAGCTGAACTTCGGGGCACCATGGCCAATGTGACACCCAGTATAGACCCAGCGGTGGCCCACGAGGGGTACAACTACTTCGCGTTGATATGCGGCGTGCCTCTCATCCTCATCATCATCTTGGGGAACATCCTAGTGTGCCTCAGTGTGTTCACTGAACGCTCCCTCAAAACCGCAACTAACTACTTCATCGTCAGTCTGGCCGTTGCCGACCTCCTGCTGGCCGTGCTGGTCCTCCCGCTCTACGTCTACTCTGAGGTGAGTGCCGATGACAGATGGTAGACCAGGAGTGCCCAATCCTGCTCCTGCCGATCGACTGTCCCGCACAGTTCATCTCCAACCCTAATCAAACACACCTGTCTTTCATTTTTAAGTGAACCTGAAGACCTTAATTGATTGCTACAGGTGTGTTTGATAGGGTTGGAGATGAACTGTGCAGGACAGTCGATCGGCAGGAGCAGGATTGGGCACCCCTGCGGTAGATGGTCTAAACCCCTCCTCTATATCTCAGACTACTGATTTACTGATGCTTGTGAACCTCACTCGCTCAAGGCAAATTGGGTGTTTTGGATTGTATTGTCCCCCAATCATCTGTCCTTTTTTTTAAATCAATGTTGAAAAGATTTCAGTAGAAGACGCTGGTAAGCATTGAGCACTACAGGATTTCTGAAAACTTTCAATCAACTTTTTCTGAGAATGAACTTGTAATGATTGGTCGGTGAAGTGTCATTAGTGGACAAGTTGAAGGTTTAAGATGAATAAGAATTAAATCAATAAATGAGTCACTCAAATATCTACATTGTACCAAACAACCAGATTTCTTCTCTAACTTAATTGAAACTGAAAACAAGCTGTTGAACTCATGGACGTGAGCTCAGCAATGCTCAAATGAAGCCTATGGCTCTGGCGATGGTTCACAGATCATCTGTTGTAGTGGCGGCGTATGCTTTGTTTCACTTGAAACGGGCCTCGCAACAGAAGGGGCCTCCGCTTGCTCTTGAAAAAAAGGCCCACCATCACGCAGCGCACACACCATGGTCGGAAATTAACTAGGGCTTGGGACAAAAATGGCTCTTGTTTTTCATATTTATAAGCAATATCACACTAGCCAAAGTGCTGTTTTCCTGAATATCAGCATATTTTTTGATATAGCTAAGTTTGCAAATGTGATATTGATTTTATACAAGTTTATAGGCTATTAGGTGACTTACATTTTAGACACAATATTGTCTGTTTTCCCTCTATTTTGTCAACAAAAATAGTTCCAAACAGTAGAGCCATTGCGCGTGTCCGAGCAACACAGTTTCAGTTTCGTTACTGAATGAATCCCCGTTTTTGAACAAAACGTTCTAATGAATGACTCGACGACTCACACAGGCTGAATCCAAAATCACCCCCTAAACCCTCAATCCCTATTCCCTACATTAGTGTCCACTAATACAGTTCACTTGAAGAACTGAATGAAAACGAGGGAGCGAATTCGAACGGTCGTTGAGTGTCCATTGTCTGTACACTCGCTGTTGCGGTGCAATGTGGGATTGGATGAGTGCACTCAATAACGTCCACTATGGTTTCAGACACCACTACAAATGGATGTTCCCTTGAATATTGCCCTAGGGTATAGGGGGCGATTTCGGATTCAGCCTCAGTCACTTCTGCTTTGTCCCTGAATGAATCAGCCGTTTTGAACCAATCGTTTGACTGAATGATTCAATGACTTCAGTGGCCTCCGACTGTTTCTTTGAAACGGGCTTCCGATTCGCAAAGGCCGTTTTTGATATGTTGTTAGGTTTGAACTTTCTGATTATCAGTAGATCTCATAAACTGCATCCTGTTTTATTTACTTCATTCATTGAGGAAAATAATGTATGCCATCATTTGCCATCATTTTGGCTTGATTTTATGCACCTGGAAATGATTTGACTGTGAAATGGACTCTGTGACAGGTTTGCATGGATGAGGTTAAAAATAAGATGGCTTGACATCAACTGCAAAAGGAAAGTCATTTAAAAGGCAGTTATTCAAGTTATTCAAATAGTATATAATTTGTTTTTCTTTGGAATATTTGTGCATCATTGAAATGCTCACAATAACCCAAGGAACATTTATTAAGAAGTACAGGGTCAGTTTTCCTTTCATGCTGAATTTATGCCATACAGTGTACACTTTGTACTTCAGGAAAAGATTTCTAACGTCTGAGTTGCTGCCCTTGAAGTTTGTGTGTCTGTGAAGTGAATCTTGATGCAGTGAATGATTTCCCTCAGAGACTTCTTCTCTTTATTGTATGGTTAGTGAGTGAATCAACAACGGATTTGGTTTATGCTTTGAATGAATTCAATTGCAGTCAATCAAGACCATAGAGTGAAAAACACCTACCATCATCTTCCATATGATCCTAATGACTAATGTAACCCTTGAATCTGACTTTATAGAATAGCCCATTCAAAATTGTTGCCATGTTGAAAAACAATCTTGATTATAATATTCATATTTTTATATTTAGTATTATAATTGAGTAGTGAGTATTGGTATTTATGTTGTGCATATATTTATTTATTTTATTCCTTTTTTATTGTATTATTATTTATAATAAACATGACTGTAAATGTGAATTAGCCAAAGGCTACTTTTAATCTATAGTCCCTGGACAGAATGGTATAGTCACTTTAGAAATAAAATCTAAAATTTTGTTATAAACATGCAAGAAATAATTAGAAAACTATGAATGTTCTTTAATATCCCACTGTATTTTGTGCTAATACTTAAAATAAATAAATAATAATTATTATATTTAAAACTAATTTAAGAAAATCACGTTTTGATTAAAAAATTATTATTTTCCATTTAACATGCATGCAGTTGATGCCCCTGACAGGTATGTATGGATGAGTGTGTGTGTCCTGTTGTCTTACACTTCTCTGTCTATGCTTGTGTGTGTGTGGCTGTGTTTTAGTTCCTGGGAGGAATTTGGACCCTGAGTATGTACATCTGTGATGCCCTAATGACTATGGACGTGATGCTCTGCACTGCTTCCATTCTGAATCTATGTGCAATTAGTGTGGACAGGTGAGAGACGCAGCCCACACACACTCACACACCTGCTCACGACCACTTTCTAAAAACAGCACAAACTTTGACTCGAACTTGCTTGAAATGAGACCCAGTCACTCGTCAGCATTACAAATGCATTGGCAGCATGTACGCAAGCTGCAGAAATGATACAAATATATAGAATGAACAGGGTAAAAAATTATTGTTCTGTTGGAATTGTATTTGTCAATAAATACAACAAATATAAAGAGTGGCACATAAAAGAGTAATTTGCATATTATGGGTATAAATTGAACAAGTAACACTTTACTTTTTATCTTTCTACATGTTACCTTTATGGAAGCCCATTTCATCCACATAAAAAAAGTTATGCTTTGACATTAAAAGTCGGAATTATGAGACAAAATGTTGAAAATATGAGATAAAAAGTGAAAATTTAGATAAAAGTAATAATTATGACTTAAAATTTCAAATATGTGATACTAATTATGACAAAAATTCTTTTTCTGCCATAGTTATGACTTTATATCAGTTATGACTTAGTATCTTATAACTTTGACTGTTCTCTCATAATTATGACTTGGTATTGCAAAACTTCAACCTTTTATCTCTTAGTATCTCATAATTTTGACTTTTTATGTCACAATTGCGATTTACCAAAGCATGATTATTTTCTTATGTGGCAGAAATACCCACAACATCGCATAAAAGATTTTAACAAAATAATAGTTTGCGCATTCAGATTATCTACTCATCTCTTGCGGTGGTCCCTAATCTTTCGGATGAATTTGTAATGATTTTTAACATTCAGCTGGTCTGTTCTATGCCTCTCTGAGCGCTCACACACTGAATCTTAACTCGGTGGTTATGTGTGTTTGGGTGTCCAGGGATGCTAATGAAACCACTGAATTTCAAATGAATTTCATTACTTACACAGCGCATCAAGCATCACTGCTTCACATTAACAATATGAAACAACTTCAAGAGGTCCCAGACCAAGGCAAAACAGGGTCACTCTGTCTTTGACGCATAGGCTTCTAAAACAAAAGCGAGCTTGTCTCTGAAGATGAAAACAAAGGTTTAGGTCGAAAGGATGAATGTGGCTGAAAAGATGAATCAGACTTATGAGGTCTCATGCAATTTAAAATGATTGCACTAGAATCCTCCACTGTCTCAGCGGGATTTTGTGATTAACGAACAAGAACAAAAAACATGCTTTATGGAGCTGTCAATATGATTTTACGCATACAAATAAGCTTTTAGAAGCAAGCTAAAGTAACTGCGGTAAAAGCATACATATAACGGTAGAAAAGTAATGTCTGATTGAATGTTTTATCAATCTCAACTGACTCTGTGTGCAATATGAACGTCAAAACACTTTATCTACAATCCTGTCTTAAGGGGATAGTTCACCCAAAAATGAAAGTTCTGTTTGTGTTCATACAATGAACGTCAATGGGGACCAAAACAACGCTGGAAACTATATTCCAGTAAAGCCTGAAGTATTCTTTCCATTTCCGTGTTATGCATTACGTAATTTTCGTCATCAGCACAGTCCTCTGATGTCAACAATACATGTGCAAGAGATTTGAGGGTTTAAAACAAAGGTCTACTAGGTAGTGCATGGGCCAAATGAATCAATCTGCGCTCATGGGGTCTCATTAATGAAACATTCTTAAATATACGAGTAAATATGTGAGTGATTTGCGCGTAAAGAGACCTTCCCGAAAACTCTTCTCCTGATTCACAAATACTTCGTAAACGTCAGATGTGATAGTGAAATGTGTGTGTGTGTTAAAGAATTCCAATCAGTCGTAAATGGGACACGCGTGCACGCTCATTCTCAATTACCATAAATCATGCCCATTAAATCCGACTGACAACTATACAGGTGCTGGTCATAAAATTAGAATATCATCAAAAAGTTGGTTTATTTCAAGAATTCAACTTAACAGGTGAAACTAATATATTATATAGACTCATTACATGCAAAGTGAGATATTTCAAGCCTTTATTTGTTATAATTTTGATGATTATGAAATCAAAATCCCAGAAAATTAGAATATTACATGAAATCACACAGTAATTACACAGTAATACCATGGTCATTGAACCAGGTTTTGGTTCTTTTGGCAGTGTGGGCCGGTGCAAATCCTGCTGGAAAATGAAGTCAGCATCTCCATAAAGCTTGTCTGTTGAAGGAAGCATGAAGTGCTCTGGAAATGTCCTGGTAGACGGCTGCGTTGAGTGGACCAACACCAGCCGATGACAGGGCTCCCCAAACCAACACAGACTGTGGAAACTTCACACTGGACTTCAAGCATCTTGGATTGTGTACCTCTCCATTCTTCCTCCAGACTCTGGGACCTTGGTTTCCAAATGAGATGCAAAATTTGCTCTCATCAGAAAAGAGGATTTTGGTCCACTGTGCTTTATTAAATCCAGAGTCAACGCAGCCGTCTACCAGGACATGTTCAGAGCACTTCATGCTTCCTTCATTTTCCAGCAGGATTTGCACCGGCCCACACTGCCAAAAGAACCAAAACCTGCTTCAATGACCATGGTATTACTGTGTAGTTACTGTGTGATTTCATGTAATATTCTAATTTTCTGGGATTTTGATTTCGTGGGTTTCATAAGCTGTAAGCCATAATCATCAAAATTATTACAAATAAAGGCTTGAAATATCTCACTTTGCATGTAATGAGTCTATATAATATATTAGTTTCACCTGTTAAGTTGAATTCTTGAAGTAAATCAACTTTTTGATGATATTCTAATTTTATGACCAGCACCTGTATATGGGCATCATATTATGACACCAAACGAAGGATTTCAACATGTCTTCTCAAAAGCGAATGAAAAAGAGAAATTTCTCAGATGCAGAAATTGAAGTTTTATTATCAGAAGTTCATTCAAAACGCCACATTTTATTTTCAAACGTACATAGTGGTGTATCAGGTCCTAAAAAAAAGGAAGCTTGGCAGCATATTACAGATGCAGTTAATGGAGTTTCATCTGTTAATCGAACAGTCCCAGAAGTTAAAATGCAGCCTTATTAATGAGCAAAACATTCGGATGTTAAACACACTATTTACGCGTGGCTGGGAGCAGGTGTAGATTTCTTTCGTACCAACTAACATTTGGAAAATACGAACATTTTAATGAATCTGAAAATTTACGCCAAAACCACTTTACACACAAATTCGTTCTGCTCGTGTTTCATGAATGAGACCCATGGAGTGTACTTTGAATGACTGGCTTTCTCAAATGTGCACTAGATGAAGTGGAATGTGAAAAGCGAAGTATATCCGGGCTTTAAACCTTCTCTGCATCTCTATTGCAGGTACATTGCAGTGGTGGTCCCTCTGAAGTACAACAGGAACCAGTTTAGTGTTCGTCAGTTGGTCTTGATCACAGCCACCTGGGTGCTTTCATTTGGAGTAGCCAGTCCTGTCATATTCGGCTTGAATCAGGTTCCCAACAGGAACCCTCACGTGTGTAAGCTGGAGGACAACCAGTTTGTGGTCTACTCCTCCATCTGCTCCTTCTTCGTCCCCTGCCCTGTCATGCTCCTCTTGTACTACTGGATGTTCAGGGGACTAAAGCGATGGAGCTCTGGTCGTAGCCGCTCGCACCTCCGCCGGCCACCCAGAGGGCGTAGGAGCCTGTCTTTGCGTCTGGGAGCAGCTCTACAGAAGGAGAAGGGACGGGCGAGGGAGAAGGTGGTGTACCTCATGCCTGCAGGTCTCAGTCCGACATCTCTCACCACTACCCCGACTACTCCTGTCTCCTCAGCCAGTCCGGTTACCATTACCGCAGACGAGCAGGCAGAAGGTCAGATGCCGGCAGCAGAGAGTGACCCCATGACCACTCAGATGGACAGTGTTTCGGACGCAGAGAACCCTGAGCGGGCCACAGAGGATGAGAGCGGCAGGGAGAACGGTGTGGGGAAAAACCATCGGTCTCACGCGGGACGCCGCCACAGCAAGAGCAACAGGGTGAGCGGACGGGAGCGGAAGGCAATGAAGGTGCTGCCCGTGGTTGTGGGTGAGTATCAATTCAGATCAAACTTTTGTAAACAACTTCTCTACAATAGACCAAGAGGTCATCATTTAAATATATATATTTAAATGATTATCTCTTTTATATATTTTTAATAATATAAACATATTAACATAATTGACTAAAGCTTACATATTATTAAAAATATATTTATTTAAAATAAATTTTTTATAAATAAATTTATATAAAATAAATATATTTTTAATAATATGTAAGCTTTAGTCAATATATGTTAATATGTAATATTAATTCTCAAAATATAATTGTTCAGGTTTAATGCAGGTTTTGTAGCCTAACCTAGGTAGATTTTCATGACTTTTTTTTTATTTGTCTCATGCACAATGGTACTGTATATTCTAGCTTTCAAATAAACAAAACAAACTAAAATCATTTTAATATGCAGCTTAAAATGCAAATTATATAATATACTGTAAATAATTATAATATACTGTTTAAAAAATCTAAATGATATATTATTTAATATAAATAAATTATCGTTACAGATAAAGTGCAAATAAATAAATATAAATAAGAATAAAAAATAATAAAGAAATCTGAATAAATAATCATCTCTAAAATCTTTTTTATTGACCAAGGATATTTTGCTTAGGTGTTATTTCACCCTAAAATATAAATTCTGTAATCATTTACTCACAATTTAACCATTTACTGTTGTTCTACACCCAAAAAGATCATTTTAGCATATTTTTGGAATTGCCCTTGTGTTTGTAAACATTTTGGGGGCATCATGAACATTCTCCTAAACATCTCCACTTGTGTTCCACAAGTTCATATGATTTGAAATTAGACAGAGTAAATTATGACATATATTTTATTTTTTAGTGAATTATCCCTTTAAGACACCTTTAGGCAGGGGTGTCCAAACTCGGTCCTGCAGGGCCACTATCAAGCTCCAACTTGCCTCAACACACCTCCCTGGAAATGTCTACCATGTAAGACCTTGATTAGCTGGTTCACGTGTGTTTAACTGGGGTTGGAGCTGAACTTTGCGGGACAGTGGCCCTCCAGGAGCAGGATTGGGGTGCCTTTAACTCCAGCTTCCAAAACAAATGCTGGTGAGCTTGCTATGCTGGTCTTTTCAAACACTCAAAGTGGCTTGCCATGATCTGAGGTTTTTGAAACCAAAACTATGCAGTCATAAATCAATGAACACAATGCGTGTTTGAATGTTCATTTATGTGAAAAATATTTAATGAAGTCATGAATAAATGCATGAGCAGAAAGGAACCCCATGTCAATTATGATGAGGACACTGCTAGAACGGCAAGCTTGGCAATGTATAAAAACTTTCTATGGCTTAATGTGACACCTGCTGCTCTTGGATTATTAACATGACAATTGCTTTTCTAACAGAAGTCCTGTAAAATATAAAATATATAAGGCTGTTTCCAAGGCAATGAAAGCAGTGTGAAAGCAGTTTCTAATAGTTCACCATTGTTGTTCTCCTCACAACTTATACAGACTGAAAACATGGTGTTAGTTCAGCTTGCAGCAACACAGTAGTATATAAAAATGATTTTGTGGTAAAGTAAATACTACAGAAAAAAACAATGTAATTTACATGAAAAAGTTAGTTCAGGCAAAAAAGTAAATTCTATATTAGTACTCAATTCAAGCATGTAGAAATGAAAACGTAAATATCATATCAACGTTATAAAATTACGTAAAATTACTCAACTTTTCTGATACTGGTGTTCCCATCATGCACTGGGCCTTGAATAATTAATGAGGTTGATTTTTCACTGTTTTCCAGCTGTATTTACACTGTTTCATCATTGCTTTTGTTGTTAGGATTAGTAACGTGCCATTTTGTGACATTTGGAGTACATTTTCTACTCAAAATGACACAATCAAAAACAAAAACGATCCATCAAATGTTACCGCCATTGTGTATTGTCTACCAAGTATTGAGGTCTCTGCGTTCACATGGCGCTAAACATCTTATATGTACATATGCTGTCGTATACAATATCTATTGTATTATTTAGGTAATTTTAAGTAAAGCATATACTTTAAAAGTGTGACTTAATTCAATATTATATTGTTGAAGTGAAATGTATTCGAAACTTCAACTAAATAAATATTACTCAATCTTTTACTAGCCAAGTTAAAATGACTTATTTTCTTTGTTACTTTCACTTAACTTAGTTAAGTAAAGTTTACTTAATTCCATTTGTGAAATTTACTTCAAAATATGCGTGTGAAATTTACTTAAAAAATATGCGTGCAAAAACTTGCCAAAGAAAAATTAAGTACATTTTACTTATTGTTTTTTTCAGTGTATACATGAAAAAATACAAAAGCAGAATAAAAAGGGTAACTGACACCAAGGTGCCTAGAGAGAACAAAATAGACACATTGGGCAAGTGTTGCTCTTTTTGCTGCCTGAAGCCCGTTTAATCATGTACCAATGTTAGAATATAAACTCCCAATTTCTAACTGATCTCCTCCCCAGGTGTTTTTCTGGCCTGCTGGACTCCTTTCTTTGTGGTCCATGTGACTAAGGCGCTGTGCGAGTCATGTGACATTGGGTCAACGCTGATCAGTGTGGTCACATGGCTTGGTTATGTGAACAGTGCCGTCAACCCCATCATCTACACTGCCTTCAACGTGGAGTTCAGGAACGTCTTTCAAAAACTGCTCTTCTGTCGCTCCTGAGACCGAATGCATTTTGTAGCACAAGGCTAAATTCATGATGATATTAAATCACTCAAACAATGATTAAAAAAAACACCAGTTCGATCTGAGGACAAGCGAATGAATGCTCAAAGGAAATTGAACATTACAATGGATTACCGAAAGGAACGAATGGACGTAGACTGGGATGTACTATTGGAATGTACCTGGAATGAGGAAAACTTCTGATGCCTTAGTTAACCGAACATTTTTGTTCTTGTAAAATGATTGCTTGAACACTACAGTAGATA
This sequence comes from Squalius cephalus, assembly GCF_949319135.1. NCBI lineage: Eukaryota > Metazoa > Chordata > Actinopteri > Cypriniformes > Leuciscidae > Squalius > Squalius cephalus. Next base: position 40,571,409 of record NC_137125.1, read on the forward strand.
ACAGAATACTGTTGATTTCATAGCCCAGAGGCATAAAATATGTGAAAACGTCCACATTGAAGATAGCAGTCGTCTGTGTTTAAGTGATTGGTATCTGTGTTGATTTGATTATTTTTAAATGGATTTTCTTATCTTTTTTTTCTAAGGTTTTGTTTGTTTTGAAAATATATGCAGATTGGACAGGCAGCTTTTTTCATAAAGAGAAAGTTGACACATTCAAATGTGTTCACAAGCTATGTTTGGAATGATATACTAGCATACTGCATACTGAGCAGTGTATTGCCTACTATTCTTAAAAATATGGAGCGCTTTATTTTGATGATCACCTTTAGACATTCTATTGACTATAAGTAACGTTGCACCTACATGTCAACTAACTCTCATTAGAGTATTAGTTGAGTATTAGTAGACTGGTAGGGTTGGAATGAGGGGTTATAGAATAAGTTGACGTACTTGCAAAGTTACTTACAGTCAGTAAGATGTTGGGGGAGCATTAAAATAAAGTAAAGCTGACAGTATTCAAATATTCTAATGTTGGTGCAACATTACTTACAGTCAATAGAATGTCCAACGTGGACCATCATAAGTGTTACCACTTATTTTTTTAAGTTGCATTCTACATTGTTGACTTTGACACATAGTTTACTACAAGTACAATTCAGTTATCCTCTCGTGTACAGTTATTGTGCACATAAATTTCAAGTAAATGTTAATGTATTCAAAGCACACAGTATGCATATATTATATTATATAATACTACTATACTATAAACTAGAAATATGTTGTCTACTAGAAGTATGGTAGTATGCTTATGCTATTCTGAACACAGCCCTTGACTCTTAAATGTGCACATGGTGAGATTGTTTATTATGAATTTTTAAGCCCTGTAAAATCATGCAAACATAGCAAGTGAAAGAGTGGCCTGTTAATCAGAAATCTCATTTTCTTACCTAAATCACCTTTAAACTCTATTAGGTAGAACAAATGATGTTAAGGAGTTAATCATGTTGCTTCATACAAAGAGGAAAATGCGCCAGTTGTTGGTGGTGTATATACATTTGCCAAAATCAGTGGATGCATTTATTTGCCTTCGTGCACACGGCCTGCCAATTTAGTTTTGTTGCAAGTGTGATTCACAAAATGTGTACATGTGCTCAACAGTGACTGATAATAAAACTGCATAGCATGGGGGGATTGTGGGTATTGTCTTCGGTGGATTATAGTAAATGTGCTTCAAAGAATCAGTGTAAGGAGACTTGTGGAATGAGTATTGCTGTTGTTGTACAGGATCATCAGTGCATCTGTCACATTGTATGTGTATTCCTGCTTAAATTGTACAAATACTATTGATATATATATACTACTGTGTAAAGGTTTGGGGTCAGTAAGATTTGTTTTTAAATTAAATGAATACTTTTATTCAGCAAGGACATTAAATTGATCAAAAGTGATAGTAAAGTCATTTATAAAGTTACAAAATAATTATATTTCTATTTCAAATAAATGCTCATCAATCATCAATTTTCATCAAAGAATCCTGAGGAAAAAATGATTTGAACATTGCAAAATCAGCATATTAGACTGATTTCTGAAGGATCATGTGACACTGACACTCTTCATTTTACAATAATATATGAAGCACTTTTTAAAATTGCTGCAAAATGCTGATTTTAGTTTTTACTATTTTTGATCAAATAAATGCAGCCCTTTAGAGCACGAGACTTTCAAAAATCATTCCGACCCCAACATTTTTAACGATAGTGTACATATATATATATACAATCATTAAACGTTCTTCATAATAAATGTGAATTTCATAAGGCAGGAATTAAAATTGCAATCAAAAAATAATCATTTTAAGCGTTCCCGTAAGTCTCCACAATCCATGGAAACAGCCCTACTGCATGTTTACGATGATGATAACTATCACAGGATGACATTCTGAAAAGCCCTCCATAATTTTCACACCCTTTTGAGCTGAACACTGATTCATATCTATGAATCATAAATAGACTTGAGACACCATGTATCCTGTGATGTACAAATCGGTGCCCCAAGGAGCTACAGGTGGTGATCTACATCTGTAATCATCAAATAAATAGCTCTTCAAAATGAAAATTCGTCATTATTTACTCACCCTAATGTTGTTCTAAACCCATATGGCATACAATGTCAGTTCATAGAGACCAGGGGTCCCAAAAAGCACAAAATGATGATTTTAAGGATGAGTAATGATTATAGTTGTCTCGTTTGTCAGCATGCATGAATATGGCACCATCCACAAGCAGATATACCATCAAATCATACAATTCCCCGCTCTATCCCTCCATTAGACAACTGTCTCTTTCTGCCCCTTATAAACACAGCTGTCAAAGCCCAAATGAGAACACAAGAAAAAGTCGAGGAAATGAGGGCAATTTGTGTTGCTATATAGCGTCACTTGACAGGAAATTCAGATCAAGAATTCTTCATAACCTTGGGCTGTGAAGAAGGATGTTCTGAAAAGATCTCCAGCTGATATGATGAGTTCCTCGTGATATAAACATTCAGCTGGTATTCATTGTTTTTTAAAATCCCGCGGTGGGAATAAGCCCCATGCTGGTCTGTTTAACCAGGGCGGATGACTCTTCCATGCTTCATGCGGAAAGTGGGTGTCCACACTCTCAGCGGTACACAAAAATAGATTAAAAGGATTGTGTAAGCGCCGTGCAGACCCAGAAGTAACCAAGGAAACAAGGCACAGCAAGGTGGAGCAGAGGCCATCCTGAAGGGCAGGTTGGGAGTCTTAGTGCCTGCCGTGCCTGAATTAAATGTCAAATAATCCGTTAATGAGAACTGGTAAGTGAGTTCGAAGTTTACAAGTGACGATAATTCACCAGAACTGTGCTGGATTATGGGCATTATGAATGTTTGGAGTCACTGCTGCATTACAGAGAACCGAATTTAATATGTGAGTCAAACTCCACAGGTGGGTGTAATTTGACAACAAGTGACTGTGCCATTTAAAAACCACATTGGAGTTCTGTGATTTTTAGTTCATGTCTATTAGCTGTAAGGTACTTCTAAAAAATCACTTTTAACAGAAAAAGTAGCTTTTTTTGTATTCTTTTCTTCAAGAATAGCTAAGCAAAGTATTGGTTACTCATCCTGCACTACACAAAATGTTGTCCAATCAAATGCTTTCTGTGAGAATGCCCCTCCCCCTTATACCCTTAGGGGCTGTTCACACAGAACACGTTTTTCCATTCCAGTCCGCTACTTTCACATTGTTTTTCTATTTAAACACAAGCTAGACGGACGAATAACCATTGCGCTCACGTCTTGCGTCTTTTGCAGCGTCTCGCGCATGACACGGCGTTCTAAAAATGCGGCGCTCAAGTTAAAATCCGTTCAACTTATAAAAAACGTGTCTGGAGACCTTGTGTTTTTCCCCCATTCCACTGCCCGCGTCCTGTGTAAACGAGCCCATACACTGCATTCACACGGGGCGTCTGTGTCGACGTTTGACGGCTTGGTGCTGACGCAACCGTCATAGTGACAACTGCCAATCACATTACTTCCAGCCACGATTTACCCACCCCCCCAAAAAAAGTTAACAAATGAATAAGTCGTGGGAAGGAATTCTTAATTTGTGGTCACAATATCATCGACATTTCATGACGTCATGTTCCAAGGCTACGTACTTACACCTGAAACTAGAAAAAAAAAAAAGTTTTATCATCGCATGTGCCTGAAATTGATTGCACTAATTAGTGGTTCCGTTAGGTGGCAGCACTCATATTTATTCAAAAAGAAATTGTGCGCACATCCCAAAAAACTTTTGGCAGGTGCTTGATCAAATGAAGCATCAAACTCAAAATAAACAAGAATCGGCACACTGCCACTTCTGCTCGGATTGATTAAAATGAACAACGTTTCGTTGTTCGTCAGGCCTGACGAAGACCCTTTGGGTCGAAACGTTGTTCATTTTAATCAATCCTTGGGGGCAGAAGTGGCAGTGTGCCGATTCTTGTTTATTTTGAGCACTCATATTTATGCCATTGCTCGCAAGAACTGCTTAAAAGAAGATAATGCCAATTAAAACAAAAGAAGATAGAAACAACAACGGACATGAGAGGAGTTCAGAAAATTCCCACATTTGAATAAAATATAAAGTGAGTACAAAAAAGTAAACATGCCAAATGCATCTGATTTTAAAATGCTGGACCACTCAACTGTGTACAAGATATAGGTCTATAGCAAGCATGCATCAGGCCTACATAACTAATAACTTACAATGTAGTCTTTCAGCAACATTATATAAAAGCAACCGAACAAAATTATTCCAACTAGGACGTGTTTTTTGAACATCCTTTGCAAGTCCTGGATGCACTTTCACACATCAGTTGTATAATAGCTGTTAAGATCGGGTGTATAATATATTAGTGTATAAAGGATGACCGTGACATATTATTATCCTGACACAGATCAGACCTATTGATAGAATGCAAAAGAAAGAAAAAAACATTGTCAGGATTATTCACACCGCTGACAGTGTCAGCTCACTCCTGTCAGGGCTTTTGTGATTTGGTTCCATTTAATGTAAGATGATATAAAATAATCATCTTAGTCCTCTTGTTTCCCTCTCTTTTTCTCTCCCCTGTGGTGGTACTGTGGTTCAGTGATCGTATCAGATCTCCTTTTTTTGAGTGGCTCTGATATTTACTTGAAATAGGGAAGAAAAGATGATCACAATTTCTGTTCCATGCTGACTTTGATAAACTTAGCCTATACTATATTTAGTGGGACAGCTTTGTTATAGCTATTTAGCTACATTAAACTGTATTGCATGAGTTTAGTTTTGGTTTCAGATTACCCTTGCCTTACTAAGACATTAACAATAGTCTCAAATGGTAATTCTGACATGGTGTGAACGCAACTCTAGCGTTAAAGGTAAGAGTGGGTCATTCAAATATTCTATACATATGGAAATATTTCATATCGTATATGAATTCTATATTCTTTAATAGTAAGAATTGTTTGCTAGCCAATGCTATTTACAGAAGTGTTAGCATGCTACATGCTAATCATAGTGGCAATTACAAAAAACCTGGTAATTCTTTGTTTAGGTGTTTATTTAATATATCAGAAGTTTTCCTGCAACAGATGACCGAGACTAGGTATATGTTTCATAGACAATTTGCTATTTTGTATCTGTTAGTGGATATCCTCTCTGTTTTACTATAGAGGGTGTAAGATATCTCCTATTTACTTAAACAACCTGTTTCTCCGAGCACACAAGACTTCATCTCTGTCATTGTGTCCTGATTTAGACCAAATGTAACATGGCTGACACAGCAATTATAGACAAATTTGTAAACTAGTATACTAGCCATTAAAGGATCCTAATTTTGTTAAACAATAGGTTTACATGCATCCAAGGTCAAAAAACACTTTAATTTTCTCATAATATACACTGCACATCACCTCTTTTCTCACAGTGTCTGAAAATGGTTCATTTGAAGATCCAGTCTCTCTAAACCCCTCCTTTCCAAAAGCTTTCTCTGCTCTGATTGGTTAGATGGCCTGGTCTGTTGTGATTGGTCTACCGTTTACAGAGCATGTCAGAAACAGAAATGCTGACGACTCATCTAGGCAGTTAAGAATCGATTCTTTCTTTTAGGTGGCATCGGCAATAACTTTATTTGTCGTGCACTTTGATCTTTAAAACTTTGCAGAACTTTTACATTCACAAACAGCTATATGCACAATGCATGAAAGGTAATATTCGAAAAAGCAGAATAGGGGCACTTTAATGAATTAAAAAAGATAGTAAAATAAAAATGAATCAAATTTACAATGTTAAAATATATTAAAAAGGGAAAAAAAAGACAAACATAAATGAATAATAAATACAAAAAGTAAAGATATCATAATAGAAGCAGAAACTGAGGGAGAAATAATTACATGAGAAAAAGTCTGGATCAGTTTGTTCTGAATGACTTCAGACCACAGTTTCAATCTCATTTTTGAGAGTAAATGCTATTGATGTAATAACACTTTTTTCCCATTCCAAAAATATCTAAATGTCTTAATTAGTTTTGTGTCATTAATTTCCCCCGTGCTCTCTGGGTGTGGGCACAGAAGTGTGTGCTTTCGATATTGCTGTCATTTTATATGTGATCATCTGATCCTTTTTTTAAGCCAAGAACTTTTAACTACTTTCCAGTTTTCTACAGTATAGTAAAATGAATAATTTGTTTACTCGTGCCATCACTGGAAGGAATTTCTTCCAGCATTTCACACCCTCTATTTTTTAAATATACCATACTTTGTAATTAACGCTGTGTCTGTTCAACAGGCCTAGTTTCCTCATTAGTCTGAAAAGTTGATTAGTGTGAAAGGTTCATTCAGATTACTCGCATTAAAAAAAACTAATAACAGCTGTGGTGGAAACTGTTATTGATCCAGGGTCGTATATTGATGAAAAAAAAAAAAAAAAAAATGTTCTCAGATTTCATTTATTATGCACATTTAGACACATATATACAGAAAACCAAGTGAAAATTATTCCTGAATTTTTTTCAGGCAACAGGCGCCTTGGATACCGCAAAGTCTACAAAAAAGGCCAGAGGGGCTGATAATAAATGTTGAGTGCATTAATTGTTGAGTTGAGTGCATTACTAATAGATTATGAAGGGTTTCCTTGTATGTCTACAAAGCCTGTCAAAGGTAATGTTGTGATTAATTAAATATGTTTAATGTTATGGATTTTTCTAACGCCATTAATGCATTTATTAGGCTACAGTTGATATTATGATGTTTCATGCTGTTCTGTGAGTTTAACAAAAGCCATTTGCATTCGTTGTTTGATGAAATGTTCTCATCATGGAACTGAAAGATCAACATATGAAACATTGAATGGAAACATATTTACACATGTGAGAGTAAGTCCATAAAGTGCTGAATCTAATAATTACACATAGACCTATTATTCACCTGCTCTAAAAATGTTTAGAAGATTTACTAGACACAGCATCTGATTAAAAACATTAGGAAATATATTGCCCTGGCACTTGACTCCTGAAACAGCCAGTAAACTGGCATGAGTGAAGGATAAAGCAGGGTTATAATGTCTTGTCATAGTTATAGTTTGAGGATCATGGTTTGAGCATTTCTCATCTTATTTGAGTGCTAATCATGATATTTATTTGAAAAAGACAAATAGTGAATGTATAAGGGAGAAAACAGGAAGAACTGTCAAAGTGTGGGAATAGAGAGCGAGAGGTTATTGTGAGGGAGAGCATGATTGTAGGCAATTTTGAAGTCAAATAAGACAAGAATAGATCACAATGTAATCAATACATAATTATACTCCTCCGCAAGCTGTCTCTCACACACAAACTCTAGTACTCACACAGAAGCACTTGACAACTTCAAAACATCATCATAATAATTAGTAATTCCTGGTCTTAAAATCATTTTGTGCTCACCCTGCTGTGCTGACCATGAACATTTGCATTTCCCTCAATGTTGTTGTTTGCATTTGTTTTAAATCGAAAGTGAAGTCGTTCAACAATGACATGCAATGGCATGATTGGCATGCAGTCACATGCCAATCACACAAGCCGAGCACATAAACAAAACGTTACCCACATTTTACCAATTACCTTATTCATGATGGTATAAAAAATCCTCCACACAGACATGCAAAGATTTCACAAGTACGACTTGCAGCACAGCTCAAAAAGATTAATTTTAAAGCATTATCTTCTAGACTGAAAGTGTTTGGAACTGACAGGGTCCCGGATAAGAGTTATAGAGAGACCCCCTATAAGAACTTCATGAATTAAATAAATTAAGTAAGTTTGGAGAAATGTATGTAGCTTTTAATCAGTGATCTCAAATAGATATTCTATCTCAAATCTCTGCAAATGAAATACTTGCAGGTATTTTTCTTTTTTAGGTAACTCTAATAGTGAAAGTTACCAAATGTATAGTAAAATATGGATTTGGTCAGTTAAACCTCATCTGGCAATTGGATATTTCTTATGATGCGCAAATGTAATAATCATTTAGCAGGATTGTGTGTTAATTAAGTTCTAATTTTATGGTTTGTGATATGCAACACTAAAGCAAAATAGATTTTTTTATTTGACACAATTCAAACTCTGGCTTCACTGAGGCATAAACGCAATAAAATGTGGTCCTCGATAAGAGAGCAAAACAGAAATTAATCCAGGAATGTTATGCTTCAGGTGCAGGTGTGTTTTATTAGACATTTTAGCATATAAATCTCTCGCCACAGTCTGTATAGATTAAGCACATATCATGTCAGTCACACAATCAAAGCGATTCTAAATATGTAAAGTTGAGTCTGGTTGAAGTAAAATGAAACGGTTTATTTCCCTCGGCAAGAAAGGCAGTAAAGGGCAATTTTCCAGTGGCCAGATCCAGAATAATATTACCCGCTTCAGAGGTTCTGCTCCGGAAAGAGCCTTAAATCGCTGAGGGTTTTGAGGTGGTCCTGTCACACCGGGGTAAGTACTAATGCCCTTAAATTCTGATGGAGGGCATATTTAATCAAAATAACTGCCGTTCAGAGAGAGATATTCCTGACATGTGTGCCCACAGTCTTATTTAATTGTGCTTCCACTGAAGGAAAGGTCAGTGGATCAGAACAATAGCTGAGAGCCCACTAAACCAAATCAAACCAAGTGAGGAAATTGGCCTTTACGGAGACAAAAGACAGGAGATAGCCGCATACAGAAAGAGAGTGTAAGAAGAAAAGACGAATAAATAGAACAGAACAGGAAATGCTAAAATGAGAGAGAAGAGAACCCTTGGTAGAAAATGGAAACTGGAAAAAAAGTTGTTGCCTTAAATTAAGCACAATCAACTTGGATGTTTAAGTAATTTCAACTTAAATGACATTAAAACTACTTAGAATTGAGTTGAATCTTGTATAACTTATAAAAAAAGTTGAAGATTGCTTAACTTATTTTGATGAGTTAAAGCAATGTAAAAACATATGTTGTCATAACTTATTGATCATATAAATGTTTTTACAATGTGTAAACCGCTGACATGACTGTAGGTTATCTCATGGGATTGTGTATGATTTAAAATATTTTAAAGTCTTAAAATCTTTTTTTATGAATAAAAAGTTACTGACTTCACCTTTACTCGTATTTTGTGCCTAGTGCCCCCTGGTGGTGAAAATATTAGTGCACTTCTTAGGGGAGCAAGTTCATGTAGCATAAACCTGGCAATCACAAAGATAAAAAGAGTCTCACCTCAGTCATATAATAATTCTTCCTTCTCCACACCAACTCCCATGGTCCCTTGCACATCTATTAAAATAATCTCAAATAAACCTGGATTGCAGGTGGATTTAGTTTCGAGTTCAAGTAGTACTACCACAGGAAATTCCCACTCAAGAGAACACTAAAATGTTACAATCAGTTCTCTGCGCAGTGAACACGGTCTAGTTGCATGGCAACAGGTTCTATATGGCACAGCAAACCTTGGAAAGGAATAAAAGCAGCACTGCATACACAATGAACTGTATAAACAGAGGATCAGCAGCATAGTACAGCTAATCCAATGCTGAATCACCGAGCGGCCTGTACGCAAAGCTCTTTCATTCAGAGGTCTGATCATATTCATGACGCAGGAATAAATTAAAACTCATTTACATTATGCAAGACTCTTTTTAAGAGGTAGAACAGAGCTCCCAAGGGAAAACAAATGCAGACTTGAAGGTGAAGTGTGTCGTGTTTTAATGTTAAAATGTTTTTTCTATCCCAGTTTAATATGCAGAGACTGTGGCTACTTCCAAAATCGCATACTCTCTTGAGTAGGTACTTGTTTTGAATGAGTAATTACTCTAAAAAGTGTGTTCTATATAAACTGAACAAAATTATAAATGCAACACTTTTGTTTTTGCCCCCATTTTTCATGAGCTGAACTCTTTCTATGACTTTTTTCTATGTACACAAAAGGCCTATTTCACAAATCAGTCTAAATCTGTGTTAGTGAGCACTTCTCCTTTGCCGAGATAATCCATCCACCTCACAGGTGTGGCATATCAAGATGCTGATTAGACAGCAGTATTATTGCACAGGTGTGCCTTAGGCTGGCCACAATAAAAGGCCACTCTAAAATGTGCAGTTTTATCACACAGCACAATGCCACAGTTTTGAGGGAGTTTACATTTGGCATGCTGACTACAGGAATGTCCACCAGAGCTGTTGCCCGTGAATTTAATGTTCATTTCTATACCATAAGCCGTCTCCAAAGGCGTTTCAGAGAATTTGGCAGTACATCCAACTGGCCTCACAACCGCAGACCACGTGTAACCACACCAGCCCAGGACCTCCACATCCAGCATCTTCACCTCCAAGATCGTCTGAGACCAGCCACCCAGACAGCTGCTGCAACAATCGGTTAGGCTATATAAGTTGAAATATTAAAATTACTAAAAATGTAATTAAACATGTAAAGAAATATAAAATACAAAAAATCACAACTTAAACTAAAAGTATAATTAAAATGTAAAAATAAAAGCTAATTAAAAAATCAATAAATACTCAAATAGTATGTATAAATAATGCTTTAATAGGTAAAAATCACAATAGCTTTCCTCCTAACAATGTCAGATTTTAATTTTATTTATGACACTATTGAAAACAGAAATCTTAAACCAGCATTTTAGGGGTTGTTGTCTCTCAAGCTGGGCTGCAAAGCTGATGTAATGGTCAGACTGGGAGACCAGCTGGCTAACCAGCTAAACCAGCTGAACACCATCTTAGCAGGAGTCCAGCTTAGATCTGCAAATCACCTTAAGAAAGTGTTACTCATATACATCCTTGATTTATCTAGATGAGTTTATGCTGATCAAAAATAACATTAGTATACAGCAGGCCTATATGCCTGTAGATTGAAATAGTGTGCTTATTATTTAATATGTCAATGCATATATGATTGAAAATGAATTAAAAGTGCTTGCACACATACTTTTTAAAGTGTATATATTTGAAAGCATGTGAGCTGTATATATGTGCACGCTGAGCTCTCCTTATCAAGACATGTACATCTGTCAATCCCAGAAGGAGCTCTAGAGGTGAACTCAGTCTAAGAGATGCCAGCTCCCAAACAAACACGAAAATCTCCAGTGGCCCCTGCCGTCCTGCAAAGCATCACTGGATAATGTGCCTAAGAGGTGCTGAAGCTGACAGGGACATAGATCAGAAAGCAGTGCTGGAGGATAATTAACTCCTCCGTGAGCCTGCCGATCGATGCAAACATGCCTCTGAATGGTCGTGCGAGAGCAGAAACTGAAGGGGTGTTGTTAGAATTTTCTACATTCCTTGAGCACCCACAGGTGTGCCACCTGCGCCCGTCTATGAGAAGTGAATGTCAAAGTGTTTAATCCACAGTGGTGCGTAATCATGGCAAGAGGTTTAAGCCAATTATTTCCCCTCATACAGGGGTGTTAAGGAGTGGTCCCATAGAAAGCAGATCAGCCTAGCAGCCTGTTATCATAGAGAGGGGAAGGGTGGGAGATTGTAGGTCAATTAACTCTTTTCTTAATATAGAAGCCCATTTTCACCAAATAAGAAAAATAAATAAATAAATCAGGCCTTGGTGAATCACAATTATGTGATAATCAAAATTATGAGATACTCTGTCATAGATATGAGATGAAAGTTGAAATTTACACAAACAAGTCAAAATTGAGAATTATAATTCATAATATCCCATAAAAGGCAAATTGAGAATTTAAATTCATAATATCACATAAAAGGCAAAATTATGAGATAATAAGTTATATTTATGAGATAAAAATCGGATGTACACTAAGGGCCCTATCTTGCACCCAGCGCAATTGACTTTGTACACCGACGCATGTATCATTCCTATTTTGCACCCGCGCACAGCGGACTTTTCCCTCCACAGACGTACGTTGGTAAACTAGGGAATGAACTTGCGCTCCCCGGGGCGGTGCAGCGCAAAGAGGAGGCGCGTTCCGGCGCAAACGTTCCCTGGTGCTATTTTGCAGGTTTAGAAAACAATTCCGCCACTGACCGAAAAAAACTAGTTTAAAGTCAATGGCGCGTTGCGCATGTTATTCTTATGCTATTTTAAGGGCGCATGCTTGGCCATAATCAATGTAGCGTGTGCACAACGCACATACACTTTGATTCTCTAATCTACACAGAAGCAGCAGTTTTCATTTTTGCAAATCATACATTATTACAATAGATAGATAGATAGATAGATAGACAGACAATTTATTATAAAAGCATACATCTAGCTTACACATTTACCCAAATTATCATACGCCTGTTTAACCGAAGTTAATTTGGGTGTGTTTCTCCATCCCCAATGTCACTTCTCTGTGTTTTACGGCCCTGACGAGAACGTTGCTCTCCTCGGCTGTGAACCGCTCCTGGCAAAACCGCCATTACAATACCAATCCGCCATGGAAAAAGCGCGTCTGCTCTTAAAGGTAATGTGAGATGTCGCTCTGATTGGTTTATTTCACGTTACGCCCAAACCACACCTATGAATAATGAAGCTACTTCAGACCAACCTATTTTAGATTTGCGTCGGGCGCAAGAGTCATTTATCCCGCCGGTATAATAGCAACAGCGCCGAGACCCTTCCCACAAAGTTACTTGCGTTTTGCGCTTGATACTTGTGTTTCAGATCGTTAAAATAGGGCCCTAAGTCATAATTGAGATAAAAATAATGAGATGTTAAAATTGACAAAAAGTTAAAATTATGACATAAAAGTCATCACAAAAGGCAAAATTATGAGATAATAAGTGATAATTATAAGATAAAATATTTAAATGATGACATACTAAGTTTAAATTGAGACAAACATTTAAAATCGACAAAAAGTCAAAATTATGAGATAAAAAGTTATAATCATCACATAAAAATACGAAATTATGAGATAAGTAATAATTAAGGAGTTGAAAGTATGACACACTAAGTTATAATTGAGATAAAATTGTGAAATTGATGCAAAAAGTCACAATTATGAGATAAAAAGTTGAAATTGAAACAAAAACTTGAAATTACATTAGTGGAAAAACTATGCGATAATAAGTAATAATTATGAGATTATAAAGTCGAAATTAGGACATACCAAGTCATAATTGAGAATTTTCTTTAAATAATGACAAAAAGTCAAATTTTGAGATGAAAAGCTGAAATTGACAAAAAGTCAAAATTATGAGATTATGACATACTGATAGATACAAATTAGATTTTTTTTCCCTCATAATTATGACTTCTCATAATTTCGACTTTTTATGTCATAACTTTTAAGTCATAATAATGATTTGCCAAAGCATGATTTTTCTTCTAGTGGAAATGGTCTTCCATAGGCTTGCTGAGACAAGTTTTACAGAACATCCTAGGAATTTTCAGATTTTCAGTCAAATGTGTTGATAAAGTGGTTCGTTTGTATGGAAATAATTTGTAGACAAGTTGGAATGAAGTATGACATTTTGCTGTTTGTTTTAAAGAGACTATTAAATTATGCAGTGACTCACAAATGAAAAGACAAAAAGCTCATTTGAAAGGACTTCTATATACATGTGGCAACAGTTGCTTAAGTAAGACTGATGAATATATATATATATATATATTTTAAATGGGGCTTAGTGAAGAGTCAATTGTGTACTATACAGACAGGAAAAAATAGAGCAAGAAAGAGCCTTGGTTCGTAATCCCTTGTCAAAGGGAATTAAAGACGTGTGTAACTCGAGTCACCCTCGGCAGTGTAGATCGACAGGAGTGGACGTTCTCTCACTTAAGCTCAGAGATAAAAGCTTGGCTGATGACACTTAAGTTGATTTCAGTGATCAATCCCAGCAGTTATAGTGCAACATTGACTCCTTACACAGCATCGATACATGGCGGGTGAATCTTATGAAACATGTAAGGTCACTGTATTCATCGAGAAAAGATGATGATTTTCCTGCTATCATAGTCGGGGAGAAATACATAAGCTTATGCTTAATGCAGACAATATTTTGTTATATGTTTCTGACCCTGGTAGGTCTATACCTTGCCTCCTTAGAACAATTGACGTTTTCTCATTTTTAGGTTGTAGAGTATTGGTCTAAATCAATGCTCTTGTACTTTTTGCCCTGTCGCAGCTTTCCATTCCTGGCACGTTTCAATGGCCTAAGTCAGGCATTAGATTATTTAGCCATTTTATTTCCCCCAAATTTGAATTTGAATTTTGACCCCTTAATGAAAAAGATTTCCTGTGATATGGATAGATGGGCTCCACTTCTAATGTCAATGGAAAAGTCAATGTAATTAAAATGAGTTGTCTGCCTAAACTGAATTATTTATTAAAGTCTCTCCCAATTCAAATACCACTTTCCTATTTGAAACAGTTTGACAGAATATGTAAGGCAAGCGATTGGATGCTTTCTAATAAGTTACAGAGATCTGTTGATAAAGGTAGTCTAGGCCTGCTTAATGTTTTGTTGTATTATTATTATGCTTTCGATCTTAGACACCTGGCTCATTTGTCACTTCCTCCTGAGCGAGCTCTGGGTGTGTGATTTCAGTATTGCAGAATCTGTCTATTAAACTGATTGGAGAGGTGAAAATCATCCCATTATTTCACACTTGCATGCAGTGTGGTTAAAGATTTCTTGCCTGTGTAGATTTGACCATTACTTAAATGCTTGATTAAGTATATGGTTGAACCCTAAATGGTGTAGTCCTATTAATAAAGTCCCCTTTCAGTTCCCTTTTAAGGTTATGCACCATTTCTACTGAACTCCCTCCAAACTGTTTAGGCTTGGGTTAAAATATACACAATAGTGCTGGAGATCTTACAAAACTTGAGCTTTGGTTTTGTAAAAAAAAAAAAAAATCAGGATTTCTGGAACAGAGTTTATGAACACATCTGCTATGTCTGGCTGTTTATATTAGATGGGTTGACAGACAATGATATAAAAGACAAGCCCATAAGGTACTGGGTCCAAACCAGTTTAATGATAAATAATTCTTATAGGAGCTGGAACTCAGAGGAGAAATTCATTAATGGTAACACTTTATTTTACAGTATCCTTGTTACACGTTACATGTAGTTACTGTAGTAATAACTATAAATTATGCATAATTACATGCAACTAACACCAATCCTAACCCTATAGTACATGTAGTTCATTATTATTACACAGTACTTAAATGCAGAATTACACTGTAACACGGACACTGTAAAATAAAGTGCAACCTATAAATTGCTAACGTGGTAAATATGTTGATTCTGTACAGATTTATTGTGTTGTATTCTGGAAAGTGTCTGAGAATCAATAAAAAAAGATGGGAAAAAGGGGAATTCAGGGTAAAAAAATGTGCTTAATCGTCATGAAAATGACAAACTAGAGAAATATCACACACACACACACATACACTAATCTGCAGCAATTGGGACATGCCTTGTGACCCTTTTGACCCCACAGATACTCAAACTGACAGCAAGCATGCAGGCCAATGAGTTCTCAAGCTGAATTCTACATCATGAAGCAGCAGATCATGTGTAATGACAAACCAGCAGCGTTTGCACACCTTGGACTTCATTAGCATCGGCGCCCGAGCTAATGTTCTCAGTTTAACCTCTCTCTCAGCAGCCAGAGTTATCCTGTCCTGGAAATGCTGTCTAAGCCCTCACTCTGCTGTGTGCGAGAGCTCTTAATTCCCTCCTGCTAAACACATTGTGATCCCTCTCTCTCTCTCTCTCTCTCTCTCTCTCTCTCTCTCTCTCTCTCTGAGCAGCCCTGACTTAACTAGCCAGAGAAATCTGTTGTGTTTTGCACTGTTTCTACCTGCTGTTCCCTGTGGTGCAGGTTTCAGCCCCCCGCACGGGACAGTCATGTGGCGAAGGACAGGACCAGCCACCGCAGGAAGTGACAGCAGGATCCCCTGAGCTCGAAAACAAAGGATAACCACCACCAAACAACGGTGAGGAAATACTCAGGGAGTCTAAGTGTGTGTGTTTAGTTGAGTGTGTGATTGTGTTGTTTACACTTCACAGGACATTGACAACTGTTGCTTTCTTGTTATGACTGCAGTGAAAGCACTTTACCAGCATGCCGTAGCTGCCTGGGTTTTGTAAACTGTCCCGTTTAGACCGGTTTTCGTGATGAAGTGAATGTTTGATGCAAAGAAAAGTGTACTTTATTCCAGCTGTAGTGATAGACAGCTGTATAGATGTGCAGTGACCTCTTTAGATCAGCCTCAAAGCAATCTGATTACTGAAGCATCCAGTCAGCATAGCTTGGGCCTGATCTTATAAACATGACAGGAATACAGATAAATGGTTTTGTGACTTTGTGACTTTGACGAGAACATTGCATTTTGTCTTTGCTCTTTTGTTAAATGTATTTTTTTAAAGTGATCTGTATCAGAAAGTCTGTTATTTTTCAGGTTTACCGACTGGCCGTGCTTCATGCTAATCGTCTCGCTATGCTTGAGTCCATTTCCAACGCCGCTCTAATGAGTCTGATGGTCTCATCTAAGGAGACTGCATGAATCATTATGCTTCTAAACATGACGGTTGTTGAACCGGCATGTTTCGAAGTTGCCGGTCTCTCTCTGTAGTGTTTATTGGTGTGTTTCCACAGCTTTATTGGTGTGTTCTACCACAGATTTAGCTACAAAATATTGTTAAGCATTGAAAAAAAAGGGTATACTTTGAAACAGTTTTCACTCAGAAAGTTCAAAGTTGTTTTACTTACAACTTACAAAAAAGAAAAATACTTTTTTTACAGTAAAAAAAAAAGAAGAAAAAAGATAGACACCAGCTTACTTGAACTTCTAAAATGTGCTTTACATTGCTATTGTACTCTACATTGTTAATTGTTATTATTTATTTCTACTATTTAAATCAGTTTTACTTTACAATACTTTACTTTAATAATTTAACAATCAACAATTTATTTTTTATCATAAATTATATGGTGACATACTATATATATATATACTGTATATAGTTTTGCTTAATAAATGTTTACTCTCTGGTAAAGTCTCTAATGCTCACCAAGGTTGCATTTATTTGATCCAAAAATACAATAAAAACAGTAATATTACATACATATACATTTTGTACATTTTGTACATTTACTCACCCTCAAGTTGTTCCAAACCTGTTTGAATTTCTTTCTTCTGCTGAACACAAAAGAAGATATTTTGAAGAACGTTAGTAACCAAAAAGTTGATGGACCCCATTGACTTCCATAGTATTTATTTCTATATTATGGAAGTCAATGGGGCCCATCGACTCTTTGGTTAATTTGAATTATTGGGTGAACTGTCCCTATAAATTATATTTATGAATAATAACACTTTCAAAATCCCTGTTGAGTGCACAATCATCTCTGCAGATGTGTGCTCTAAAATGTGAGATTAAACTAATCAAATCAAAACAACACAATACAGCGGCATCGCTAATTTTGCATATACTTCTGCTAAAACTCATTTGGCAAAGTGGTCTCCAGCAACACTTGCAGACAAACTCAGACGCACAGAGACATGCATAATAAACAGCAAGCTGCCGTGTACAGCAAGAATATTAAACCATATTGTGCTGTAATCCCATAATCTTGGTTGTGGCAGAGACCTACTTCCTGTTTCGCATTAATTACTCGATTTAATCCCTAATCACATGCAATCCACGCACAGTCATCCTGTATCCAAACAATCATTGATAACATCTGGCATGGCTGCACAACAAGGAGGAGTTCTCATGTCTAGCAAGACCTCATTCATTTATATTTTAATTAGGTTGTTCCCCAGTCTGAAGGACCATCATCACAATCTTACTGATTGAAGGCAAAAGTGAAAGTGATGGTGTCCCCTAGTGGTAATGTGATGAATGAACTGTAAAGGAATAATTAACCCAAAAATCACAATTGTAATTATTCACTAACCCTCATGCTGTTATTTATTAAATATTAACAAATATGTTGCTTGAACTATCCCAATAAATCCAACAAAAATGATCTGTAAGTGAACAGGAAACATGTGAATAATGTAATCCTTATGCATGGTAAAACAACAAATAAATGTTTGGATTAGTTTCGTCCTGGCAACAAAACTTAAATGGGAAACAACAGTTCTTAGGCAGCTTTGCAGGTATTATGTGAGGATTTGGAAAAACGCTCTCATACGGAGGTGCGTCGAGGTGGAGGGTGGAGGATCAAAAGAGCGGCCTGGAGGTCAAGTAACCGACATCACTGGCAGGCTGGTGGCTTGACACTGGCAAAAGACTTCATAATAGGTTTCAAGTACGCTGTGCTGAAGACTAAAGCCCAAACAGAAGTAAACAAACACTGTATTGGTGAGAGACTGTATGAGGTTCCAGTAATTTATTTAGCAGTTTAATTTGACTCACTTGAGTAACTCGACTGATGAATTTCAGATGGTGGCGCGACAGTATAAATATGCTTTGTTAATCTTCTGATTTAATTGACCTTTGGTTTGAATAAGAAAGTCTGCTCTTTGTGACAGGTGACATGAGCACTCCAAATCCTTCAGAGCTATTGACTGTCAGGGATTGGCATTTCTTTTACAGCTGGGACAAGGAGACGTGAGCCCAGGGGAACATCAACTATGTTGACGCCATGGAGATTGTTCCTCTGCCAGATGGCACTGAACATTTTCTATCACATCGCAAAAGGTAAACACCTCTCTGAAATCAGGATCTGCAACGACAGAGACTAATTTTCACGAATCACTGCTCTGTGGTATAGTGAATGTTAACATATGTGCCAGAGATGGTTATGAGGCTATTGGAAATTATAATGAGTCTCTGAATGACTCATTTCTAGTATTGAGAGTTCTGATTCTCTCAACTTGACGGAATGAAAAGTCACAAGTGAGATTCATTTTAATATCGCAATAGTTTTTTTCTTGACAGAAATGACATTAAGAAAGAGCAAATGGAGTATCTTGTTTAAAGTAAAATTGAAACTGTGTTTGCAACCCATTTTGCAAGAAAAAATGCTGGACGGGATATGATTTTATCCATTAGAATTGATTGTTTCCCCATCGTCATGCAAGAACCCCAATCAATTTCGTGGCCTTCGCTTGTGTGCATCTGTGAAGTTTAAAAGATCGTAGAGTGTCCCATTTGTTATTTTACGTTTCGGAAGGCGAGAGGTTAAAAAAATAATAGGGCTTAGGGTTGTTACCTGAAAAAAGTAAGACATTTCAGAAGTGGAACTTACATTTTGATCAAATGTTACATAGAGAAACCATTCTTTCAAATAACATGCACAAATGAATCATTCAAATGTACACATTGACTCTGCAAATTTGCCAAGATACCAAAGTTTGCAATCAAAAGTCAGTGATTTTATTATGAACTCAAACATTCAAATTCTTCTAAGATCAAATGATCTGGGCAGTCTATAGCTCTGTTTTCAACAATTGTTTCATTTTCTACTATTCATTAGAATGGCACGTGAATGTAATGAGTAATATTGTGCATTAATATGAATTTTAAATGAAAGGCACCAAAACATGTCTTGAACAAAATATGCAAACTATGCAAGTCAAAATTGCGATGTTACCTTGCAAATCTGAGAAAAAAAAAGTCTGAATTGCGAGATGTTAACTCAAAATTGCGATATAAAGGCTAAACTTGGAATTGCAGTAAATAAAGCCAGAAATTTGTTATAAACTTGCAATTACGAGAAAAAGGTCTGAACTGTGAGATGTTAACTCAAAATAGCAAAATAAAGGCTAAATTTGGAATTGCAATAAAAAAAAATTTGTTATAAACTCGCAATTTTGAGAAAAAAAGTCTGAATTATGAGATGTTAACTCAAAATGTTTATATATAGGCTAAACTTGGAATTTCGAGAAATACATACATAATTGTGTGTTATAAACTCGTAGTTCTGAGGAAAAAAAGTCTAAATTGTGAGATGTTAATTCACAATTGTGAGAAAAAAAAAAATCAGAATTACGAGAAATAAAGTTAAAATTGCGAGACAAATATTTGCAATTAACTTTTTCATTTTTTAATTCCTTGGTGGAAACGGATTTCCAGTTTTCCTAAGCTTGAATTAAAGTAAATATATCCACATGGCATTGAAATAGAAGTGACTCCCCACGTGTTTTATTGATGTATACATCATGTCTCTGGAGTGATTAGTGTTTGCTCTTGAGAACAACCATGGTGCATGAATATTTGGGAAAAATCCAATACTTGTAACAATTATCCCTACTCTCCCCATTATAAGATGTTGTGTTATAAATTAGCTGTGCAATCTGTGATTTTATGGATTTATGTTGTCCTCATAATCAATTTCTCATCTGAATTGCAGCCAGTTTATGCCTTGGTGGTCAAGATATATTCGCCACGGTTAGAGAGAACAGTCACACTGGAGAGTTCATATCCAACCTCAGTATCAACGGAGAGCCTGGAGCCAGCAGCATCCGTCTGTGTCTCACTGGAGAAAACTCTGACTGGTTTTACCTTGAAGGCCGAACAATCCGGCTCAACACGTCTTTTTCAAAGACCTTAGATCGAGAGGTGATTAACGTGAATAGTGGATGTTAGCATGTGGAGGAAAGCCAGAATAACAGTGAAGCTTTAGGACTTTAAAACAGCCAGCCAACACATTGGAGGCGTTTGAAGCCATAGTTTCGAAAGTCTATAATTTATTATTAATATTAGTTATATAACCTTTATTTTACCAGATTTGTCTGTTAAAATACTCTTAAAATACATACATTTCTTTTTAAAAGACTTCAATTTGAGTGCTAAAATAATTGAAATAAATAATCTAAAAGGCAATAGAGTTTGTAATTTTTTTAATGAAGTGATGCACCAATCAGCTGATCGTAATATGTCATTTAAGTGCTTAAATATGACTGAATATTAAAATTCATTATTAGATATGAAGGCAACAAACCAATTAACTCTATATACACAGCCACTCAAAAGTTTTTGTAAGAAATCTCTTAAAGCCGAATTGATTTGATCAACATACAGTAAAACCAGCTATTTTGTGACAGTTTTAACAGTTTTTTATTTTAACATATTTTAAAGTGTAATTTATTTCTGTGATAGCAAAGCTGAATTACTCCAGTCTTCAGAGTCTCATGATCCTTAAGAAAGTATTCAAATATGATTATCTGGTGATTGAATAAATATTATTTGAAAATAAAGTTTAAAAGAACGGCATTCATTTAAAAATGAAAATCTTTTGTAACATAACTGTTTCCAATCTAATGCATCCTTTATGAATAATATGAATACAGTTTTGAACGGTAGTGTAAATAAAGGTGTACCAATGGAAGAATGATAATCAGAGGTGAATCATTTTGTAACTGTGAATGAAAATGACTATATAAACACTAACCTCCCTGTTTGACCTAATTTTTTATTTTCTTTGGTAATTTACAGGTGCTGGGATCAGTGCTGATAGCTGCTTTGACATGTTATGAAGATGGAATAATAAGGGTATGTTGCACTGCAAAAATAATGATACTTAATGATACTGGAGTGCAATTAACCCAGAGGTTCTTATTTCAGAGTCGGTATCGAATCATGGTGGAGATATTGAATGAAAACGACAACATGCCATATTTCCTTGAGGACACTATTCAACCACGATATATAAGTGAGGTAAACTAATGTTTTGCTCCAGATTCTACTTGAATTATTTTTTGCGATTAAACTCGTGTTTGGAATGAACTTTTTCAGTCATTAAATCTTAGAATTCTGACTCTCTTCCCACAGTTGCTGACTGTAAACTCAATGGTGTTCACAGTGAAAGCCAGAGACGGCGATGGAGACACCATCACTTACATTACCGACAAATCTACAGTAAGTGGAACACTCAATAGGGACAAAATCACAGATGAAAGGCTGAATTAAAGAAGAAGCCTCATTCTGTCTGCATTGACTTCACCTCATGGCTCCTTATTATTTAACAACCTGCTCCATACAGAGAGAAAACCACCTTCTTCATTTCCACAATCTAAGAAAACATTACCAGCACTGTGTGTCTCTCTCATTCAGGCTGATGCCAGCTATTTTAGGATCGATCTGCCCAACAGCGGGATGGTGATCCTGGATAAACCTTTGGACTATGAGACTAAAACCCAGCTGCATGTGGTCATATATGCTGTGGTATGTGAAACACCTAACAGTTCACATATGTGCTCAAATGGAATCAGAATGAAGAATGTCTTGCTGTTTGAATCAACAGGAAATGACCACAAAAGAAAAGTACAGCACAACAGCTACGGTCACCGTGAATGTTCTAGACGGTGATGACCAGTATCCACAGTTTCAGCCGTGCGCACCTGTTTATGAAGATGGAGATCATAATATCTGCACCAACCCTGTGTACAGCGTCAACATCACAGAAACAGATGAGGTGCAGTATGTGTGTGGTGGCAGTGTACAAATTCAAGCTTTTTCTGATCCCTATAACATTGAAAAACAGAACTGAGCTAAGAAAATGTTTATGCTCTTTATGATCTAGGATGCTGTGCTTTATTTTTCTCCGGGTCCCATTCATGCTGAAGATGGAGACAAAGACATACTTACCCCTCTGGTCTACACTATTCTGTCAGGCGAGTTTACTTTGTGTTGCATTGGTTTATTAACGGTTTAACCCTTTAAATCTATATCATAACTTTTAAACGTTAATCAAAATGACTTTTTAGGTGATGATAATGGCAGATTTACAATCGACGCGAAAACTGGAGAGATCTCTCTGAGGCAACGTGTGGAAAACAGACTCCTTACCCCTTCATTCAGGCTCCGCATAATGGTACGTAATAATGTTTCTGAACAACAAAGTGATGGCTGGTTTAACACTCTGATCTGATGGAATTGCTTCAACTGCCATATTGCAAACCATAACAGTGATTCTTCCTATGAAGAAATATAATATAAGTCTCATCATAATTGCCCTTCGCAAACTCCAACAGGCTGCCCAGGTGAATGACCCAAAGAAATATTCGGTGGCGACGGCACTGGTGCACGTGGTGTCGGAGAACCAGTTTCCCCCAATCTTCAACAAGACCGTCTACAAAGGGTTCCTCATCGAGAGCTCCAGCCCTGCTACACTGGTCACTACTTATGGGAACCAAGTCCTAGTGGTCCAGGCCGTCGACAAGGACTTCAAAGATGTAGAGTGAAAACATTTCCTTTATAGGAAACACTTTAGAAAAATGGCCTGCAAACCTTCATTTAGAGCATTTTCTCTATTTTTCCCCCACTGTCTTGCAGGGAATAAACCCAAAAATCCGTTACACAATGCAACCGTTGACGGGTAGCAGTAAACTGTATCACATTACTCAGGATGGCATTGTGATTGCAAAGACGGACCGGCTCAGAGCGTTCGACCGACACATCCTAGAGGTGACAGTCGTGACTTAATGACTTGTGACTTACCCATGTACAAAGCTGCAAGAGTTTGCATTGAAATAGCTACAAATGCAAAACAGCAGTAACACATGGACTCTGACAGGATTACATTTATCATGAAATGATATATATAAAAAATATATTTAATCACAGGTGATTGCAACAGACGAAGAGTCAGGTGAGGCTGCGCACGCTTCAGTGGACATTGAAGTTTTACAGAGGGGACTTCCAGGTAAATTCCCTTAACCATCTGTATGAATTAAGTTTTAACAAAATAAAAATAAAATATAAAATAAAATATTGTGATATGGAAACTCTGTACAAACAACAACACAACAACAAGGTCTTCTCTAATTCAATTCATGTTTATGAATGCCGATACATTGATACAACTCCTATAAACTGAAATCGCATGAATCATTATAATTGATCTTTTATTATTGCTCTTTAAAGTTAAGTTCATGCTCATTTTTAAAGTCCTTCATGCATTCTTCTTTGCTATTTGTGTTAATTTTTTTCAGAAAACCATAACTGTGTTGTTTTTTCATTAACACAATTCCTTTACTATGGACATTTCCAAATAATAACTGCAGCAACATAATTTACCTCTTGACTGTGAAACTAAATAAAACTAAAAACATTGATTAAACTTATTAAAGAAAAAAAAAAATCCAGATGTAAAGGAATTATGTTTAATTTGGGGTGCAATTGTGTCTTTAAAATGTGAAGGGAAATACTATTTAGCCATATGGCTACACCATACCAAAGAGGGTTAAACCGTATGAATGATAATTCACATAGATCATTAAACTGGTTAATTTGATTATTCATGGTTGATTTTTAAGAGGCATGACTAAGGTGTTAAATTAAATTTATTAGGTCGCTGCCCTACTTTTGGCAGTCCTTCAAACTAAATGATGAATCACTTAGAGGTGGAAAGACACAGAACTGTTTTACACAGAAGAACAAGGTATTGTGAGTAATCATAGATTTTCCCCCTCTCTCGGACAGTTCCTAGAAGTCCATTTGGAGAAGAACGGTTGTTTGCAGATATGAACGTAGGGATGGCCGGCGGCATTGCTGCTTTTGTTCTTATAGTGGCTGTGACAACACTATTTATTTGCCTCTGGCTGGTCAAGAGACGAAGAAAGAGACGGGATCCAGAAGTCAGGGGCTCAGTAGCCCTAGGGAAGCACCCAAATGTGGTAAGAGCTAATTTGTTATATCAAACACACATTTTACATACCATACACACTTTCGCCCCTTTGAGGCATGTCAGTCCAATTGGCGGCCATCTTTGCTACACAATCATAGCGATTTTCTACAGTATCTAGGCAATAGGCATACAAGTACAACTCCTTTCTGCTTGAATGGGGAAAAAGTGAAACCTCCAAAACGGTTTCAGTCAGTGATTCCACCCAATGTGTTCACAAAATAGTAGTTTATGGAGAATTTGGCACAAAACATCAACTGAAATATTACAACAGATTTATTAATATAATAAATTGTGGTTTAGCATGCAGACAAAACAACAGATGCCTTATGTTTGTGATGCCTTTATCTTTGAGCTACATATAGGTTGCGCTTTCAATTATAAATGTATCCACCTCAAGCGAACATATATTCACATAGTGATGTTTCAAACCAGTATTTTATATTCACTATGCGAATGAAAGTGCATTGATGGAAGCCTAGCGACTAAGACGAGATGTTACATTTAACAAGATAATTGGCTGTTTTAACTGAACTGAGCACTGTGATTTATCCTATTCATTTAACTGCTGGTTGCTCATAACTGCTGGTCTAGGATCAGTTTTAGCAGCATATTGGCGAAACAGATTTGGCTAACGATCCAGTGCGTTTGTGTTTGCGCTCTGGAGAATATCAAAGGTTTCTATTTACGTGTTTTTGCAGCGTTGAGCAATGTAGCCAATCAAAAACATATCTGTTGATTTCTTGAACTCAATGGCCAATCAGACGTGTTTAAGTTAAAATTCATGTAAAAAGCTGGAGTTTTTCGTCCAGTGCTGAGGTCTGCATGCTAGTGAATCCTCTCATTATAACAAACAAAAGTTTAGACATTATGCAAATAAGAGATTAGCTGTGTAGTCACTTTCATTGATTATAACAGAGCTTTGTGAGATTGTGATTAACTAAACTGAGTGACAGTTTTTTAGTGTTTAGATGCCAAATCCCACATACAGTATGCTTGCTGTTCTGTTAAAATGAACAGTGGTTTGTGAAAGTATAGAAGCTTTAATAACAAAATAATTTAGCGTGAGCGTTTATGCTGGGACGTGTAGGTTGTGCGGCGACACGTAACTTGAAACTATTTCCTGGAAATCCATGTAAATGTGTTCTAAATCTCCTTAGCCTTACCCTGGAGTTGGTTCACCCTCAAGACTTACAAACTGTACTTGGCCTTACTTGACATGCTACAGTTCAAGCAAGACTTTTGCACTAAACAAGGAAATGCCTCATCTTAAATCAACTCCATTTCAAACAATAACAAAGCTTAGAGTAAAATATATATTGGGTTTTAATTGGAGGTAGACAGTATTATGAAAAAAAAAGAAAAAAAAAAGAGATGAAACACTTCAGAAATGATATAAAGCATCATTCACGCAGTCAAACATTAAGAAACATCTCCTGCCCTTGTCGTCTTTGCCTCACGTTCCTCTTTAATTCCTCTTATGTAGAGCTTAAGATGGTTTCAGCAGGTAAGTACCTGACATTAAGTAGCTAGATGTGTTCTGCAGTGTCACTGTCCCTTGTGAAGGTGAGATGTGTTTTCTGAGAAACTGAAAGCCGTATACTCCTGATAGGCTGGTTTAAATGGGATTGTCAGTGTTACAATTTCTCATAAACGGTGCACCATTTAAGCTGGTCGGTATACGAAGCACAGCCCCCCTGTGTCTGATGGTTTGGTATATTTCACTGTGTAATAGGTCTGATATCATGTGTTTCGTGTATGTGTATGTGTATTTGTATTACAGTACATCTTCAAGTTTAATAAACACTGTTGAAAATGTTGTAGTAATTGTTAATTATGTTTATTGATTTAGACTGATTCTGATTCTTGAGAGATGAGACAAAACAAAACCCACACTTTAGTTGATATCAAAGATGAACACTAAAATGTTCTGTAGCATTTCATCTCCATTTACTGTTTACTTGATCAACATTAATAACACAAGCTTATATTTTCACTGATCTTCCCCTAAAGCACTTGTGGAATTTTTTTGTAGATTAAAAATATTTAAATATTGTCCCATGTCTTCAAGAATCAGTGACACACATAATGCTCTATAATCAGCGCTGGATCTCAGCAGTGGATTTGACCTGTGAATATATCAAGGTTGTTCGAGGAGACCCTAAATGCCCTTTCTCCGTGGTCAACAGGTCAATTCGGGATGTCCCATATCGCTTATAGAGGATGCCTCCTACCACAATGAGGCGTTCCTTGACTATGAATACTCCAGTGGTTTGTACACCAAAATAGATGACGCGCTCCCTCCGACGACCAGGACTTTTGAGTCTGACAGACCTGTGCCCCTGCAAGACAAGCTGCCAATCCTGGTGCTTCCAGAAAAAACACCCGGAAACATCAAATCATCAGCTCTGACCAATGGGAAAGCATTTGCAAAATCAGTCTCTTTTAAAGACGGAGAAGGAATGGCGGATTACAGTTTGCCAAAAAATGAAGAAGGACAAATTGCGGTTGTATGTAATCAAATAGAGACCAGAGCGGATATTTTGATGCCTGTTGTACAGCAGGAAACTTTCACTATAGTGGAGAATCCTGCAGAAAAGGAGGATTTTTGTTGTCCAAATCCTTCTGTAGGACCTAGAGAGGAATGCATCATCACTCATGGCAATACTGATGGTGAAGATGACAATGATCCATACAAAAACATGGCCTCTGTTATTTACAGCAGCGACGATGAAGACATGGCAGACGAAGAGCCAAATGATTTAAGGCACTATTTCAAACATGGGCGAAACCCGTTTACAATAGAGCGCATGAAGACCACCGGATTGCAAATGGAGGATTTAGATGAATCACATGCCTGACTCATTTTATTTAAACTATTTGAACAAGTTGCTTTCATTTAAAAAAGCCAAACAAATTTAAACCTATATGGACAAGGTTCCGAAGGGAATATATCAAGAAACAGGCTCATAAAGAAGGACATAAATATTTGTTTTCAAACTCTAGAAAACAAGCATGTCTGATGAAGGCTTTGAAGTTGACTGAAATATCATTGTTTTAAAGTAAAAAAAAAAAAAAAAAAAAAAAACTTTTTGAGATGGTTGAGCACAATTTTTGTTTTTATTTAATGTTTTCTTCATGGTGGAGTGGTAAAGAAATATTGTGCACATGTTCAGCCTTAATTAAGAATAAGTTAAAATTACGTTTTGATGACTGTGTCTTTAAGAAAATACGTATTTTCGTCCACCTCTAATGTATTTTAAATTAAGATTCTGAATGGATTCAACCCTTGAAATTAGATGTGTAAACATCTATATAAACCATTCAATGGTTTAATCTATATCATGATAAAATGAAATGTGTGTTACAAATAAATGTAGTAGAATTGTATGATTACTCATGTCTGCTGTCAACGGTTATGTTAAACACATTTAAATACAAAAGGTTGAACTCACTGTAAAAAATATTGCTGCAGTTAGTTATAACAACTTAAATTTTGTTGAGATAACTTAAATATCCTACTTACCTAAACTAAACTTAATATTTTAAGTCAAGCATGAACATACTTTTTTAAGTTGAAACAACACATATTTCTTATTCTAATGTTGAATTTTAAGTTTCGGTAATCACAACAATATTTTTTTTTACAGTGCATTTAGTATTTAATAATAAAAACAAGGTGAAGAACAGAATTTTCTGTGCCAAAACTGATGCATTGCCATGTTTGACTTAGCCCAAAGCTAAATCTTGTTAAATATTCTGCTGCAATGTTGCAATCGCTGTTGGATGATATATGATGGACTAGATGACATTCAGGTGCTTCAGGACTTTTGGAGATCCTGTGAACGGCAAATGGCTTTGACATTATTTGGAGCTAAGATACAAAAACATTTTACTTTTGGAAAAGATCTTGGATTCTACACAGCAAAGTCTTTGTTGAGGTAAAACTGCTTAAAGGCTTCAAATGGTTTTGACAAGGGTGCGAGGTTCATCTTTTATTTGAACATGATCTAATTGCTGCTCTGTAAACTTCACATGTGTCTTTTCTATGTTTGTCCGCAGGAGGCATCATCACCCGTCACTCCTCGCCAAGTTTTGTAGGACTTAAACATCACAATCATATTTGAGAAAGTTGTATTTGAAACACCAGCAATTTCTGTGCCAGGAGCAAGAACATCACAGGAGACTGAATAAAAGAACACATGGAGGTGAACATACAGTTTGCCTACACAAATCTTTTGAAGAACCTGTTTTTGTGGCATTTTGGGAATGTTTCAGATTTGTGTGGAAGGATACAGTGGAATAGTGCGCGCTGTTCATGGCAGCTTATATGTTGTCCGTCTTTTGAAGGAACATTTGGAACTCAGTTAAGTTCAACTTAAATTATTTATGTCATTTTTAAAGCATGTCCTTCAGTTCAAAAGTCACTATGAATATGCTGTACACTGTTTGTAAGATTTGTTTTGTTTTGTTTTTTTCATGTTTTTGAAATAAGTATCTAATAGCCTACTCACCAAGGCTGCATTCATTTGATCAAAAACAAAGTAAAAAATATTATTACAATTTAAACAATTATGCACTTAAATATTATTACAATTTAAAATACCTTTCTTATATTTAAAATGTAGTTTATTCTTGTATTGGCAAAGCCGTATTTTCAGCATCATTACTTAGCCTTCAGTGTCACATGATTCTGGTGCTCAAGAAACATTTATTTTTGTGAAATTTTTAGAGGAATCTTTGATGAATATAAATTATTTTAAATCTTTTCTAACATTATAAATGCCTTTACTGTCATTTTTGACGAGTTTAAAGCAACATTAAGGAAAAAATTTTACCTTAAAATAATGTTTCCAAAATCGTATCAGTGGTTCATCAAGTCGTAACAGGGTGAAAGGCACTTCTGGATTCGCTTTGCAGCCCTATATCTGCTATAACCACACCATGCAAGTTTGCCAAACCCTTTCTGTAGTTCGAATGAGACATAAGAAAACTACAAATTTGACTTGCTTTACGTCAAGCGTTACAATAGTCATTATTTAGTTTTCCTTCGTTTCTGATGTCGCAATACATCATACTTTCATGAAATCATGCAACATACTCTACCTTGTCAGTGGACATCGTTCATTCCTAAGCCGGTGCTGGATAAACAGTGAGTGTGCGTGCGACAGTAGGCTGCGGGCGGCGAAATTATTTACAACAGCGGTAATGGACAATTCCGCTTCCAACCTGTAGGGCGACCGAAGAGGAAAAGTTCCTTAGTGTTGCTTTAATGCATTGTTCTTCTGTAAATCCAGCATACATCTGAATACTCTTTAATGGAGGCAAGATACAGAAAGTGTCATGTTGCTGAGGTTCTGTAAAGCAACAGAAAACGATTTATACATAACACAGCAGAAATTCATTATAACCTGTGAATTCATAAATTAAAAAAAAGAACATTCTGTCTTCATTTAAGCACTGTCATCATTTACAAACTCATTATTTTCTTCTGGGGAATGTTGTATGCTATCTTCTAATCTATATATCTTAATATGATAAAATCATCAAAAATGTCAACAGCAGTATACATTTTAGACCTGGACTTTGCGCTGTCATGTGAAGAGTGAACACAAGATGGCGCCGTTAGATCATTTTCCTTCTGTTGTAACTTATTGAAATCCAATAATGTAGTAGAGGTCCTGGGTAAGATTTGTATGCGCTTCATTTAGCGGAGAATATCTCAACTGTTATAGACTAATGACCCCATTGAACAACGTGGGATGTGTGCCAAAATCTCTACCCAGGACGAAAGTCCTGAAAATGAACACAACCTGTGACATTATCACACTACAGGTGAATGGGACTTTTTCTTCCCTTTATAGATATCCTCATACATTTCTACCAGTTTAGTCTTCATATTAAGACAAATAATTTTTGTATTACACTTTATCTTAAAAATAAAATAAAATATGCAAATTAGGCAATATCTCATTAAATATGCGTACATATAAACCCTCGAAACTACAGATTTTCTGAGGTGATCACAGTGTTCACAATGACCATGATTATAAGGTCATAGAAGAGTGTAAGCATTCTGATTTGATATAAAGAAAATGGCTAAAAAAACAGTCAACCTATTAAAGGAGAACTCCGGTCAATTTTAACATTGAGCTCATTTTTTTGTAAATTTGGAGTGCTGTCAGTACAGAGAACAACGACAAAAATCGGTGTTGCCTACACCGTGTTATCTTCTTTTTAAAATTTGCACCCTGTTGACTTCAATGGGGCAAGTTTTAAACCTGATTTTAGCCTCTTAACATCCTTGATATGTCATTACAGGTGCACCAGCCATGTGAGTGATTCCTTTAGAGTGAACACGGGTGAATCTGACTGCAGTAGATGTGAAAGATATTAATAAAAGTGAAGTTAATTCAGCCAGCGCACATACCTGTATTTTCTTCCTGTTTTCGGTCGAAGTCCTCAGTAATCGATTGTCGAGTTCACGCGCATAGGTTTAGTTACCTATGATCAAGGATGTTAAGAGGCTAAAATCAGGTTTAAAACTTGCCCCATTGAAGTCAACAGGGTGCAAATTTTAAAAAGAGGATAACACGGTGTAGGCAACACCGATTTTTGTCGTTGTTCTCTGTACTGACAGCACTCCAAATTTACAAAAAAATGAGCTCAATGTTAAAATTGACCGGAGTTCTCCTTTAAGCAACATACAGGAATTGCCAGTTACAGTTCACAGTTGAGGAGCTACTCCAGCATGAGATCACCAACTCTGCATTCTTCTTGGTTGACAAAGACGGTTACTTGAGGAAGAGTGCCAAATCACAACTTGGGCCTGAGCTGCTGAAGTTGTGTCCACAAATAGATTAAAAAAAAGGTCCAGATACCCCCCCCCCCCCCCCCCCCCCCCCGCCGCAAACACACGCCATCATTATCGACGACTTCTTTTAAAAAAGTCCCTTGTTTATATACAATTGTATTTATAATTTTCCATTCAATTTAGTACAAAACAGGACATCCCCCCACACAAACAACATCCACACTGAACATCTACAGAAACACAATTAAAAATATTAAACCAGAATTCTTACACTTACAATCTGTAGCTTCAAGAGTTTATACAGTGGGGAGAACAAGTATTTGATACACTGCCGATTTTGCAGGTTTTCCCACTTACAAAGCATGTAGAAGTCTGTAATGTTTATCATAGGTACACTTCAACTGTGAGTGACGGAATCTAAAACAAAAATCCAGAAAATCACATTGTATGATTTTTAAGTAATTTGCATTTTATTGCATGACATAGTATCTGGTACAGAACTTAGTATCTGGTACAGAAACCTTTGTTTGCAATAACAGAGATCATACGTTTCCTGTAGTTCTTGACCAGGTTTGCACACACTGCAGCAGGGATTCTGGCCCACTCCTCCATACAGACCTTCTCCAGATCCTTCAGGTTTCGGGGCTGTCGCTGGGCAATACGGACCTTCAGCTCCCTCCAAAGATTTTCTATTGGGTTCAGGTCTGGAGACTGGCTAGGCCACTCCAGGACCTTGAGATGCTTCTTACGGAGCCACTCCTTAGTTGCCCTTAGTTGTTGGCCAAGATCTGATGTGATACAGGACCCCATCCATCCTCCCGTCAATACGGTGCAGTCGTCCTTTCCCCTTTGAAGAATAGCATCCCCAAAGAATGATGTTTCCACCTCCATGCTTCACGGTTGGGATGGTGTTCCTGGGGTTGTACTCATCCTTCTTCTTCCTCCAAACACGGCGAGTGGAGTTTAGACCAAAAAGCTCTATTTTTGTCTCATCAGACCACATGACCTTCTCCCATTCCTCCTCTGGATCATCCAGATGGTTATTGGCAAACTTCAGACGGGCCTGGACATGCGCTGGCTTGAGCAGGGGGACCTTGCGTGTGCTGCAGGATTTTAATCCATGACGGTGTAGTGTGTTACTAATGGTTTTCTTTGAGACTGTGGTCCCAGCTCTCTTCAGGTCATTGACCAGGTCCTGCCGTGTAGTTCTGGGCTGATCCCTCACCTTCCTCATGATCATTGATGCCCCACGAGGTGAGATCTTGCATGGTGCCCCAGACCGAGGGAGATTGACCGTCATTTTGAACTTCTTCCATTTTCTAATAATTGCGCCAACAGTTGTTGCCTTCTCACCAAACTGCATGCCTATTGTCCTGTAGCCCATCCCAGCCTTGTGCAGGTCTACAATTTTATTCCTGATGTCCTTACACAGCTCGCTGGTCTTGGCCATTGTGAAGAGGTTGGAGTCTGTTTGATTGAGTGTGTGGACAGGTGTCTTTTACAGGTAACAAGGTCAAACAGGTGCAGTTAATACAGGTAATGAGTGGAGACAGGAGGGCTTCTTAAAGAAAAACTAACAGGTCTGTGAGAGCCGGAATTCTTACTGGTTGGTAGGTGATCAAATACTTATGTCATGCAATAAAATCCAAATTAATTATTTAAAAATCATACAATGTGATCTGGATTTTTGTTTTAGATTCCATCACTCACAGTTGAAGAATACCTATGATCAAAATTACAGACTTCTACATGCTTTGTAAGTGGGAAAACCTGCAAAATCGGCAGTGTATCAAATACTTGTTCTCCCTACTGTATGTACACATTTAATAAGATATTGCCTAATTTGCATATTTTATTTTTAAGACAAAGTGTAATACAAAAAGTATTTGTTTTAATATGAAGACTAAACTGGTAGAAATGTATGAGGATATCTATAAAGTGAAGAAAAAGTCCCATTCACCTGTAGTGTGATAATAGTGTCACAGGTTGTGTTCATTTTCAGGACTTTCGTCCCGGGTAGAGATTTTGGCACACATCCCACGTTGTTCAATGGGGTCATATTAGTCTATAACAGTTGAGATATTCTCCGCTAAATGAAGCGCATACAAATCTTACCCAGGACCTAGAATAATAGTGTTATGCTTGTTGATATGACCGCTGTGAGCACTAGAGGGAGACAGTACATATTTAAAATTTTGCTAAAATTAGCAAACTTTAACTTTTTAGCTAAAAGGTCCAACCACTCCCTAACCCTACCCATAACTCCATCCCTCCACCCATTAGATCCAAGAAGTGGAGCTGAACTAGGTCATGCTCAACCCATGACATTCAGAGACGGGGAAGCTGGACGTCATTTGGCTCTGCAGTGAGCAATGAGCACCAATTGTTTTGATTACGTCTTGGAAAAGTGTGGTTCACTGTTAAATTAGAGTAAAAATAATTCTGCCCTATGAGACGCATTAAGCAAATGTGTGTGTGTGTGTGTGTGTGTGTGTTGTTGTTGTTGTATGTTGAGGCAGTTCCTCGAGGTTGAATCGCCAGTTTGTTCTGCTTAGCTGACCATGATTGTTTGACCTGATACAGTCATACGCCAACATACGGTCACTTCTCTGCCCACACACTTTCCTTATGGTAGGCGATTCAAAAAGCTCCCAATATACCCATTGTCAATCTAAGGCACTGCAATTTGTAAAAAGGTACTCTAAATTACAGTAGGCTGTATGTTCAATATCAGAAATCAGAAGTATTGAGATTATAAATGAATATGTGTGGTGTGCACGAGAGCATGAAGCTGTAGATATGTTTTTTGCTCGAGTAATTCTGTATGTCTCTTAATTTTCTCATGCACATGGATTTTGACAGACTGGAGAGAAATGCTGCCTAATGTGAGGGAGGACGGAACAGGCTGTGAATCAGACACACACACACACACACACACACACACACACACACACACACACACACACACACACACACACACACACACACACACACACACACACACACACACACACACACACACACACACACTGACTGCCATGGCCTAATCAGCTAATAGTTGTTAGTGGGAATGTATCATGCTTGTGTTGTTTAATTAATTTCAACATTTTCATAGCTGAGACGAGATCTTTTGGTCATTTTCAGTGAAGCGGATCACTCTTGGTTGTAGATACCATCATGACTCAACCTTTAAATACACACAAATACATAACCACATAAACAATGCATTTGACAAAAACACAATACCATCACAATACAACACAACTTAAAGGAATGGAAGTCAATGGGAGAAGAAATTCAAGTCGAAGGTTTAAAACAGAAATGTGCAGCATGTATTTTTATTGAAACACTTAAATTAGTTCTTCCATACAAAATTGTGTTATTTGATTTGTAAAGTTGTCTAAACTGTTCTTTAAGTTTGCTGGTTATACATTACTGATGTAATTCCTGTTAGTCATGACAGGAGTTTGATTAGATATAACTTGCACAGGCAAGTAGCCGGTGCTGCTCGACCAGCTCCGAGCGGGATTGGAACCAGGGTCTCCAGCGTGGGAGGTGGGCACACCAACAAGGACGTTAAAGACCACAGCCGCTAGCATGCCTCTTGAAGCCAGGGGAGTGAGGTTTACACGCACAACTCTTACTGGGCTTCGTCCGTTACACTCACCCCCCTAAACCTCACTCCATCCGTCGTCACGGCACCAAATGTGACTGGTCCTACTCGACCCACTCCGAGCGGGATTCCCAGCGTGGGAGGCGGGCGCGCTATCAAGGACGCTAAAGACCACAGCCACTAGATGGTTTAAGATGGCTTCCAACCCTGACCAAGGTGGTGTTTAGCTGGTTTCTCCCAGAAAAAGTGCTCTAAAACCAGCCAACAAACCAACATAACCAAAGCTTACACCAGCAAACCAGCTTAGACTTCCAATGTAAATATGCTATTGTAGACATCATTTTTGCTTGTTTTTACAATCTGAGGGACGACTCAAAATGGCGATTCTGAATATGTATATCAAAAAGTCTGGTTGAAGTTCATTTTAAATTTCAAGTTTATTAATAATATAAACCACATTTAAGAACTGCAACTGTTGTACCAAAGTGTTGTAAAATGTAATGTAACTAATAAAACATATTGAAGCATCTATAAATCTCAAACAACATCATCAAATAGATTTTAATCAATTTAAGTCAAATTAAATGGCTTATTTATGTAGCAATCAAGTTGAACTGAACCTGGAATATTACTTTATTGCACAATCCTTTCTAGAAACAAGAGTTTTATTGTATATTCACGTTTGTCGTCAATTCATTGGTTACTTGGCCTGCTGTTCCCACCTCGGGCCAAAGTTTCACAGGTCTGAGGACAGGTGACAGAGGTTTCCTCCAGCAGACAGGTGTTGGTTGGCACTCTGGGTCTGCCGGGTCCAAGAGCTGTCGCGGTGTTCCCAAACTGTGACAGATGTGCAGTGTGTGACTGTGAGTACCTCGGTGGGGCATCGGACTGATGGATCACACCTCTCTCTCTACCTGCTGCGGCCCAGTGAGCTCCTCTTGTTTATATGCTGCATCTGCCGCTGGAGTGCCGCACCATCTGTCCCCATCAAAGTCTTCCATGATGAGGAATGACGTTTGAAAGCGTTTAATCGAAAGTAACACTTAATAAGTGTCCCTTAACCTCAGACGAGGCTCGTTTCTGAATAGAAATAAAAAAGTTAGCAACTCTTGTCAGCCCTCGATTAAAGCTATTTTTGCCCAGAGCACTTTAAATCTTATGGGAAAGATCGAGAGAAAGTTTAATGAGCGTTTATGTATGTGTGCTGTCTCAGTCTATGACACACACCCGAGAGAGCCAGAGGGAGATCGCTGCTTATGCAAGACAGTGATTCAGTCTCAAACGAATCTCGTCTTATTCCATGTTATATTCATCCATTGCCATGGAGAAAGTTGGTTTGTGCTGTATTGAGAAGTCCCTCGTCATATGGGACATTTATCTCGCAATGAGATGCTGTGATCTTTATAGCGTAAGTTCTGTGATCCTGAGCTTCCTCTGCTGGTGTCTGCCAGACGAGGCACATCTGCTGTCGAGAGCTGCGAGATGCAGACATCTGTCTACAATCAAGAGCTGAAACAGTCAGCCGTATCGTGTGTGTTCTGACTGGAGGAGCAGAGCTGGAGTCTTCAAACTGTATTTTATGAATGTCATCAAATGTCAAAATGTTTGTTTAACTCGGTGCAGTTACATGTTTGATGTTTCTCCTTTATGCTAGGCCGTAAAAACATATGCTACTAAAGTAGAAACTCATTGCAAATGGCTGCTCTACTGTCATTACTCCAGTACTAAAGGGGGCGATAGAGTTTGCTTCAAATGTCTGTGCTACTAAACCTAAGCTAGCTATAAACATTTATGACCTAATGTTTAAAGATAAGATTAACTCACTTTAATATTCTCAGCAAGGATTTCTTCAAACTGTTGCTCTGCTATGCAAGCAGTTCACCTGATGGAATAAACCTGACCTTAGAAAAAGACATTTTATACAAATGTCGGGTGAGAGTATTTTCATTGTTATTGCGTTCTGACATGGTTCTGACACATTTCTGAACGCAACTACATGACCATGTTGCTAGAAGCGTTAGCATTTAAGTAGATAAGGTGCGTCAGAAATATGAGTAGGTACTACATTTGATGCACTTCACAAACGTTAAAAAAATTCTATACAGTACAAATGTGTGTAGCCTACTACAAATGAAATTGTCATGTAACCTACAGAGTCAGTTGCAAAGCTTCACTCCCATTCACAACTTCTCTCGTGTGGCATCATGGGATAGTAAAGTGACCATCAGATACGCACTTCAGAATCAGAAGAACATCCAGGTACTTTTCATCTACTGTTTTATGAATTCATTCAACACTATTCATTTCATGCTCTGTTTTTCACCTACTATATAGTCGGATATGCTGGATTTAGAATCGCATACTAGCTTAATATTCATACTATTTCTGCTATATAATAATATGGTAAATATAGTACGAATATGCAGGTGGTTCTGAATTAAGGTGGCATCAGATGAGGCAACCGATTTCCCATGATGCACTAGCTTTTAATTCTTGTTAGTAGTATGTGTTGATTGCAAATGTTTCGGATATAGGCTATTCAGGAAAGGGTGTATTTTTTTGATTGATGTTCTTGGTGTTATTATTATTTGTTGTAATTTAATTGGACCCTTCTTAATTACTTACCGTTGATGAGAATCCTGTTTGTTTTGATAGCTTAATGGTTGTTCGTTTGATTACATGAAAACTGAGTCACTGGAGGCTTGACTTGACAAGGTATGTTTAGGATTATACTGCTATTTAATTCTTTTATCTTGTGTTTATCTAGAGTGTTCTCGTGGGGCAGATTCAGTGCTGTGACTCAATGAGGACAGAAGCCTCTTAATGTTTTTTTTTCCCATTTCGGTTACATAACGTAACAGATTTGTCAGTGACGGCGAGAGAGACAACAGAGGACGAAGGAGATTTTATGGGTGTCCACTTTGATCAGGGGACACCTGCCTGTCTGTCTTTCTTTCATTAGCGTTGTGTGTCTCTCTTCAAAGGTTCAGATGTGGACATCTGAAGAGCTGTTTGTTTATCAGAGATCTGCATTGATGCTCTTCACTTTGGCTTTGATGAGTCACACACACAAACCTCAGTCTGCTGACAATTAAAGGCGTGTTGTTCCTTTGTTTATGGCCAATATGTTTCTCCACGGTCAGCAACCCTGAGTCTCATTAGCTGAGGAACGTTCAAATAGAGGTGACAGAGGTTATTACTACTTAAAAAGAAAGTTTAGACCAGTATGAATATCCAGGCTGGCTGGATCTGACTTTAAACCTGAGTTTATCTTGCTTGCCACTTCCTTGCCCGTCCATTGGCTCTCCTTATTCCTCGGCATGTGACGCTCTGTATGAAGTTAGCCATTAGACATAATAACACAATTGCACCTCAGATGCTTGGAAAAACAGCCAGCCAATCTGGACTCTTATTGAATAAGCAGATCTTTACTGATGTTTACAGTTGAAGTCAGTCTTACACGAGCAGTGATCAGATACAGTGAGATCTATGCTTTTTAAAACCAAGTTTGTGAAATGTCAGATATTGCAAATCAAATCTCAAAATAGGTTTCACTCTGACTGACTTGAGTGATGTTTAAAGCTGTTTTGTCGATGTTGAAATATGGCAAATACAAACAGAACAGGTCTGTGATGTCTATCATGCACAAAGTACAGTTTAGTATGATTAGAATGGCAATGTTAACAAATCACGTTCTCCAGGACCTCAGTCTGAATCTTTAAAATGTGTGATTCTTGTTACTAAGATCTTCTGAAACCAAAATGTTGCATGTTGACGAAGT
Source organism: Squalius cephalus (assembly GCF_949319135.1). Lineage (NCBI taxonomy): Eukaryota > Metazoa > Chordata > Actinopteri > Cypriniformes > Leuciscidae > Squalius > Squalius cephalus. Next base: position 40,610,246 of record NC_137125.1, read on the forward strand.
GGCAATAATGGCACCTGTCATGTGTTAAAAAGTCAGTGCTTTAGAATAGCTGTATGATTCAGATGACAGCTTTTGCAGTACAAGAAGCTTGTTATCATGTTTTTTCTTCTTCTTTCTTTTAATGAGAGAAGCATTGTAGTGACAAGTTAAATCATACTGTGTTATAAGTGTATTTTCCTTCAGTATTGTTTCCCCAGCATTTACCATCTATTTTGAAAGCAGCAGGGAATCAGAACCACATTAGCCAGGAAGATTTGATATTCTTTCTTGCTCTGTTAGAGCTGCGTCTCTTTTTCTGGTGTCCTGGTTGCAGTTAGAGCTGTGTGACTGTAACCAGGTCACGTCAGGGTGGGCAGCTTCATTTCTGCTAGATTTTCTTCATTATTTGGCTCCATCTGTATTCTCAGAAAAATTATCCGGCCTAACAATGGAAACGGCCGGATGGCTGTGCTGCCAAATTGCAAATAGTTTTGTTTTTTTTTGGCACAATTTGTGTGTGTGTGTGTGTTTGTTTTTTTTTTTTTTTATCAATCTTGGAATTTTTTTAAAAACTTTAAGGGCATTAGGATTTCATGGATGAAAAGATTACAAGCATGTCGAGGTAACCATGCATTTCTATTTCACATGCGTATCTGGCAACAAACCTGTTAGTTAACTCTTATGTAACTTATGGGACTCCGTTAAAATGTACAGTAGATGTCCTCAGTTGCCTTGGAAACAATCTCCATGGGACAGATTAATTAATAAATTACACTTGGCAAACCATGAGTGGAGGAAAGGCGTGATTTTTGCACATCATTCCTTTAAGGTTCTTTTCATTTTAAATTGAATTAAGAGAAAATGTGTTACTGCATAAACAGTATCATGTGAATATAAATATTGTGAAGTGCAAACAAATTATTTTTTAACAAGGATATATTTGACAGATTATACTATAATCCTGAGGCCTAAACTGCAAAAAGGGTGGCCAAGTAAAAGGACAGAGATGCCCGTCGTCATACCCAACTCATGTGTTTCTGGCACGCAAGTCAGTTCATGTCCAAACATTGACATTGCCTTTGGACATAAATGTTTTCATGCATTTTCTGATTTTCTGTTTTCTGTCATATAAAGTGAAAATGTGAAGCACCAAGAAGCAGATTTAATTTCTTCTGATATTTAACAGTTTAACAACAAAACCCTTATGTGTTGGAGAGCAACCCAGTTAGTGTAGACCTGGTTACAGAATCAGATTGGGGTCTTGATTCAGAGGGGGATAAAAGTTATTTGGGGTGACACATGGTGCCCCACATAGATGGCCACAATTGATATTATTTTGGGGAAAGATCTAGGCTAGGGCAGCTTTCATTGGCCAAGGACCGCCCTATAGAGAACGTCTGACTGACCTGTAAAGCGACCAATCAAAGTTTGTCTTGTTCTGTGTCACGTTTAGGGATGTGAAAATGTAAAGTCGATGTGCATGTAATAAATTATTCATTCAAGAACATTGTGCAAATTTACTGCAACAATGGCACCGCAAACGTCAAATACTTTTGAAAATCCAGCATTTAACTGATCCCGATAAGTACTCATTGTCACAGTTGTAAAAATGACGGCTTTCCTCTTCCATGAGGGGGTTTGGCATCAAGACGACTTTGTTTCCAGGCGGCCCGTTCACGCGCCCCCCGTAAATTCAGTAGAATTCAACCAATCAAATGACCAATCAACCAATCACATTTTGTGTGGCCTATGCATCCGACGATCAACCAGCGATCTGTGGGCCTGTTGTCTGAGGCGGAGACTAAAGATCTAAAACAAAACTGCGTCATTTTATCTAATAAAGTCAATATTCTTCCTTCAAAACTATTCCCAAATGGATCTACCCACACCTAAAGAGCTAATAAAGGAAATGATTAGGCCCAATATTAAATATTAACACACAATCATTAGTTACTAGGACAGAGACAGAGCATAAGGCTGATCTGGCCTGCCAAATGACTGTGTTAAAAATTAAAGCCACACTCCAGGTCTAAATATATACTGTACTTATTATTATCACCAGAATCACTATTCAGGTTATGACGAACAATGTCAGCTCAAAGTCCTGTTTATTCTGCCCATGTCTGCATTTATAATTTATGATGTTGATAGTAGATCAACAATCTGAACAATGAACCGAAATGTACTGCAGCTCCTATCCCCTGTGGAGATTTTTTATAAAACTGACTTGTATCAGATGGAGGCTGCAGGACAGCAGAGTTATGCACTAAAATTCTAAATAGAGAATGCCTTTTAAACTGCAGTTCAGTTTCTGAATTTGAATTGAGGTAGCAAACAGAAGCAAATGGATTCCAGTTTGATTCTGAATGTAAAGATATTCAATTAAAATAATGTCATTTTGCATGATAAAGGCTCAATTTGTATGTATGAAATGCAATATTTAAATGTTATCTGCCTTACAGACAGGGACAGCTATAGATTAAATGAAATAGAAATAGCATTTGAACCCTATATGGTGGAAGAATTTAGAGGACAATAAGATCCATATTGATAAACAAATCTTTCATTTGACATTAATGCATGTATTTATTTATGCTTTTATTGAAAGATTTATTTATTGATACGCCATTCAAAATCTTCCTTGGAAGATACGTTTTTGAATAGTAATTTCATGAAATTCCTTTTCAATACTACAATATTGCAATTCAATAAAACCCAATTTCCTACAGGGCTTGGCCAATTCAGTTCAAATTCCAACTGACTTTAAATACATCTAAATGATCAATTGTGAATGTTATACAACCCTGCAGGATTGTGTGAAGTTAGGGGTCTAATAACTGGGGTCTCCGGCGTGGGAGGCGGGCGCCCTAATAAGGACGCTAAGGACCGCAGCCACTAACGCCAGTCGCTAGCGCACCTCTTGAGGCCAGGGGAGTGAGGTTTACACACACAGCTTACTGGCTTACATCCGTTACACTCACTCCCCCTAAACCTCACTCCATCCGGGTCACGGCACCAAATATAACCGGTCCTACTCGACACACTCCGAGCGGGATTTGAACTGGGGTCTCCGGCGGGCGCGCTAACAAGGACGCTAAAGGCCCGGGCATACTTTATTGTCCACATTCCACTCAACTGCGCAAGCCTATCAAAGTAAACTTCTTTGGGCATGAGCGCGGAAAGACACGTTTGGCACATGCACACTATCTAGAGAGATTTATACGCACAGTTACACTCAACCCTCTAAACCTCACTCCCATCCAGGTCACAGCACCAAATGTAACCAGACCTACTCCACCCAATCCAAGCGGGACTCAAACCGGCATCTCCGGCGTGGGAGGCAGGCACACTAACAAGTACACTAAAGACTGCAGCCGCTAGTGTCAACCGCTAGCGCTCCTCTTGAGGCCAGGGAAGTGAGGTTTACACGCAGCGCTCTTACTGGCCTACGTCCGTCACATATAGAGTATTATAAAGCGTATGAATTACAATACTTTCACATCATACTCATCCATCTAACAGACATCTTGCATGGAAGGGACAGAGCATTAAGGGAAACCACAGAGAAAAAACTAAACTCTCGCTCATATTTTACCCCTTAATCTCTATACCTCCACCAACAATTGTGCCATTCCCAAGTGGCAATAAAATCCATCAGCATCACTCAGTGTAATCCCAACAGAGGGATCCATAACAGCACCGCACACCCTGATGTCAGTAAATGCACAACAGAGCTCTCTCTGGCATCGCCTGCTAGGTTGTATGAGGTCATTTAGTGCAAGTTGTGTAGACTAACCTCACTGACAGGGCATGTTGCCTTTTTCATATATTTTCCCCGCACACAAAAAAAGGCAATCCTTATCCTCCCTTTGTGCTTCCCTTGCTCTTTCTCTCTTTTGCTGACTTACTCATTCATCTTCTGCCTTTTAAAGAGCGTGTCCTCTTCAGCTTCAGAGTTGGGCTAACTCGGGCGACTCCCTTGGCTGTGAATAGATAGTGTTGTGTTGCTAGGCGACGTCTGAGATCAGTTAATCTGTGGATAGTGAGTACAGCATTTACCCTACCTGCCCGCTCTCTAACTCACATCCTGGGGGGTGAACCATGAACTCCTGATGATCCCATGCACATAGGAAACACGGAAGAAAAACATGCTGTAAGGGATGCATGACAGGCTACTGGCTGATTATTACTGACTATATCAGCCAATATTTAATATTGTGCATGCTGCATATTTTCCAGTTTTTTTTTTCTTCTTCTCATTTTGATTACTTTTTTCATCATAATTAAAAACAATTATTTAATAAAACTGTTTAACCTTTAGTAAATCTCTAAATGAATATTCATATTGTACATTATATTGTTGTGATGCCTTAATTTATAATTAATTTAGTAATTTATTTTAATTTACTTATATAATTCGTTTTTTTATTTTAGGTTTTAGCATTTTATTTTCAATTTATTTAGACAAAATGGTATAGAATTTTTAATAATGACTATCAGTTAGACTGAAAAAAAAAATCTAAATGAACTAGTTAAATATATGATTTAACATCACTGAATCAACACAAATACATTAATTTATACCAACAAAGTAATTTTTTTAGGGGTTAAATCAGGTAGAAATAGCTATTTGAGGTAAAAATTGCAGGTTGCCACTTTTTACAGTGTAACTACGGAGTCCCTAAAGGGACATTGTGGTGGGAAAAAATATGAGATGGGAGATCAAATATAAGTCAATGCTTTTGCGTTCCTTCGTAAAAACTTTTGCGTTCCCCCAAGAAACTTTGCGTTCCTTTTGAGCTCTTTGCGAGCGAAAGCACTGTTTCTTGTGGAAACGCAAACGTTTTTGCGAGGGAATGAAAAGTTTCTCTGGAGAACGCAAAAGTTTTTTTGAGGGAATGCAACGTTTTTTGGGGGAACGCAAAAGTTTTTGCGAGGAAATGCAAAGTTTATCGGGGGAACACAAAACCATTGACAAATAATTTCTTTGAATAAGGTTCTTTATTATTCCCGCCTTTTTATTTTTCAAATCTGTAACTGTCAAAGCCACATCATTAGGCCTACTGATTTTCTGGAGCTCATCCAACTACACAGACTGTCAACACACTCTCAACAGGTACATTTCTTTCTAAAAATGTCAATAAATTTTAACTTTCAAATTGTAACTGGTTTCATACCAATCTTTTCAATCAATGTCTTTTTCTCTTTTTAGTTTAACAGAACTTGTGTGACCAGCTCTGTTCAGTTAAGGATACTTCTCTCCTCTTCTCCACTAAGTAAGTAACAGAGATAACATTAAAGCTATTCCATTACTTTATATCACTTTTTCTTTTTAACATTATAAATGGCTCACGTACTGTCCATTTTTGCTATTGTGGCCTTCATTTTCATTTTTCAATTCATACAGTATGTTTTTACATAAACAAATGGAAGAGACACACTGTAACTCTAAACTCAACAGTGTATTTCAGATGTTGTCAAATCACAGCCTCATCATCTGCAGAGAAAAACTGCCACTCAGTTACACCAAAATACACACATAATGATGGACTTAAAGGCATCATATGAGGACTGTCTGTGAATATATTTCACTTGAACTTGGTCTTCATTACATCTGTTTTGTGTTTTACTTCTTTATGGTTTTATTCATGTTCAATGTCAGTTGTCATTGATGTATTCAGCTAGTGCAAGCAGTGGTTCTTGATGCTGCTCTTGATGCTGTTTTGGTTGTGTTTGTGTTGGATGTTGCTTCTTGCTAATACCACCTAATCTAACTAAAGCCCTGTAATCCACTTAAAATGAGGTTATGAGGGTGCTGCTGGATCCGTGAGGATGCTTTTATGAGAATGAGTTCTGCTGCGACCTGGCGTCTCACATTGGAGAAACAAAAACACTTTAAAAGGTGAATGCAAAACTCTTCGCAAAAAAAAAAAAAAAAAAAAAAAAAAAAAAAACTCTGCTTTTGATAGAATTAATTAGATTGAAAGTCATATGCCATCTGACTTTATACTCATATTAGATGACTTTGAAGTATAATTTTCCATTTGTCCTACAGCTACATTACGTGCTCGCTCCATATCTCCTGCTTTGGTTCAGAATGAACACATCACCTCACATACTGTATCCAAGGTACTAACACACACACACACACACACACACACACACACACACACACACACACACACACACACACACACACACACACACACACACACACACACACACACACACACACACACACACAGTTCTTCAATACGTTTACAGTTCTTCTAGTGTAAATCCTCATATTTGCTGAGATCAGAGTTAGCTTCTCTTTTGCTCAGAGAGCTCATCTCCCCTCCTCTGCATCCAGACAGCAAACACTGCATATCTTTTTATAACATAGAAATCATAACCTTAGGGAGTAATCTAACCAGCAAAAAGTTATTAAAATTCTATTTATATTGTCATAGAAGCTTTATTTCCTCTTAGCCATTTGATAAAGATGGTAGAAACCTTTTTAAGAACTGAGATATTTACCTAATAGATCTATCTATCTATCTATCTATCTATCTATCTATCTATCTATCTATCTATCTATCTATCTATCTATCTATCTATCTATCTATCTATCTATCTATCTATCTATCTATCTATCTATCTATCTATCTATCTATCTATCTGATGAAACTGTAACTTTCTTGTCATTCAAAGATATGAGCTCATTGATGCCTCTCAGCTCGTATCAACTGTGCGGCTCGGGCTCCTTGTATGGAGCGACACGAGTGATGATGATCGCGCGCAGATGGGTGGGGGGCGTGTGGAAACTGATCCGCCACGGCGCGCACAGTCTAAAACAGACTCTTTAACCTACTGGCAAACCGGAGAGACACTGAAACGCCCCACACCTGACTCCCCCTGACAGTCACCACACCTCTGGAGAAACATCTTAACTAATTCAACAGGGAAAAGGCTGAAGTAGCTGGAGGAACCAAAAGCATCTGTCATTTGTTTGTGGAAGTATAGCGCGCGTTCATGGCGGCAGCTCGGCTGCTTTAGGAGGGTTACTTCAGTGGGAGAAACTAGCCTAAATGATGTCAGACAGAATAATGGATACACTCAGATTGTCCGCTGCTCTTCTTCTACTTCTGTCTTTATTCAGCTGTGGAAGCGCTATACAGTTTCCCGACTCCCAACAGTAAGTACCGTTACACAGCACAAAACTTGCTACACTGAGTCTCTGCAGTTGTTGATACCAACAATTATTGTTGGGTCTGAAAGTAAAAGACTTTTAAGTTTTTGTATTTAAAGAGAGGTAGAGAGACTGGTACTCTTCCAACCACAAGTTGCATTTAAAACAGTTAAAACGCGTTCACATGGGACGCGTTCCGTCTGCGCTATTTTTATTACAGGTTTTATTACAGGAGTATTTTGTCTATGTAAGTATGCGTGAGACTGACGTCTTTGCTCGATGCGTCGCGTTTTTACGGCGGTGTGTGAAGTTAAAGGGATAGTTCATCAAAAATAAATAAATAAAATAAAAAATCCGTAAGTTCTATTTATTTAGGCTACTCACACGAATGCTGTTCGGTATTTTATTTCTTCTGAAAAAGAGACATTTTGGAAAATGTCTTTACTATGCAATGACATTGAATGGTAACAAGATGTCAAGCCTCAAAACATAACACAAAATGACCATAGAAGTAGCCTATCATAAAAGTGGTTGACACGACTCTACACCACTAACGCTACATTTCAAGTCGAATGACAGCATGACAGCAATGCTTGTGTTCATGAATGAATTATTAATTTGAGTCGGATCTTTTCAATGAATCACGTTGATCCAATTCACAAAAATGTATTTCTGACCAAATCGGTTCTCAAGTTCAACTCACTGACTAATTGTAGCTTATAGACCTTATGTAGCCACGCCCCTTTTCAGCGCTGCACTTGTTGTCTTCTGTCTTCCGGTTTGTATTTCCACAGCATGAAGGTAAGATCTTACAGATTTATGAATGAACCGTTTTAAAATATTCCCGTCTACTGACATTTTGTTATGACATCCACTTTAAACATTACAATGCCCATAATAACTTTCGTTAACTCTACAATAAGTAAATCCACTTCACCTGCAAAATACTCTTCGACAGCGATACAATAGAAATATAGCCTAGGGCTACGCAAAAATGGAAGTTCAAAGACAAAATTCTAAAGATGGCTGTGTGATTGTTTCTCTAGCCTAGCGCATAAGGCCTACTATTTTTAAAAAGCTCAATGTAAATCCCTTAAAGGGATAGTGCACCCAAAAATGTAAATTCTGTCCATTTCGTTCCAAAACTGTATGACTTTATTTCTGCTGTGGAACATTAAATAAGGTAGGCCTATTTTGAGAAAATGTCTTAGTCCATAGAATGGAAGTCAATGGTAAGTAAGTAACCTTCAAAATATCTTCTTTAAAGTTCTGCGGAAGTCATTTTTGGACAGACAGGGTTATTTTTTGGTGAACTGTCCCTTTAAATGTTTAATTTTAAATCATAAATGATAAAATTTAAGTGTAATTCTTTAAGTTACTGTTTTTTTTTTGTTTTTTTTTCTGTGTGGTTTTAAAGCAAGAAGGCTGCTGGTGCTATCAAAACTTGATGCGCCACATGTGTCCTGTGAGTTATTTTTAGTTGACCAGAGCCTGTCACCTGTCCATATAGCCTAATTTAAAACTCAAACATGTGAAACCTAGCCTTTTTAACATAAGATTATGTAATGAAACTTACCTCAGATGCTGACAGCAGCAACCTTCTATTCGCTCTCCTGCAAGTATATGAATGCTGCTCAAAGATCATGTTCTCCATAGAGTAAATATAGTCTCATTTGCTGGCCTTAAACTACAGTTGTCAGGTGTGGTGTTTCACAACATCTTCAAACTGATATATATCCCTCTCTATGACAGATTGGACACAAGAACAGCTCAAGGCATAGAAGCAATCATCTGTCAAATGCAACCAATCTGATTCCACTCGTTGCTTGAGATTGTTTCGGGTTTAGACAGAATTTGGTAATATGTAAATCACAGTCTGATGTCCTCAAGCCTGTTTCTGATCTGTGATGTGAGCTTGTACCTGATCTAACAAGTTAAAGTTGACATGAGATTAAAAAATTTGTAAATTTAAGTTCTTTATGCATGTTCTAGTCTTATTAGGAATGATTTGTTGGTTTATTCTAAATAGAAAAAAAAAAAAATTCGAATAACTTGTTTTGCTTGTAAAATCAATTTCCTTTTCAGCTGACATCATGAATAAAGGTCCATTCTTATATTGAACATCCATTTTCCCATCAACAAATCTAGACCCTTACATATACTAGGGATGCACCGATATGAAAAATGTGGCCGATAACCGATAATTCTTTATATTTGGTAGCCGATAACCGATAAAATGGGCAATTATCTAAATCCAAATTTTTATATAATTTTTGGGAGCCTGATTATAAAAACAAAAGTCTCATAATTAAATCCATGTCCCAAACACACAATTAAAATTATGTTCTCATTATAATTTTATATGACAAACTTGTGCTGCACATGTTGCACTTAACTGTATTTCCCTTTTTGAAGTGATTCCAATCATATTTCAAGCAATTCAAAACCATCATGGTGAACAGTGCCCTTCTAAAGTGTCTCAGCTGAAGGAAATAATCCATTATTTATCGGATTTAATATATTGGCCAAATTTTCTTATTGGGCTGATAATGGACATATTTCGGCCGATCCCGATATATTGTGCATCTCTAATTCCTACTTATATCATGATAAATATTTCACTTTGCGGAAGTAAAATGGCTTTAGAACAAGAAAATAAATTTCTGTCAGGAAGTTTTTTCTTTACTGCGGTTTACTGTCGTTCTGAGCCCCTCTTCCTCCTGATCTGCGTGACTGCATCTTTGTGCCCAAACCCTAACCTCCTAATGCCAGAACCTGTCTGCTTCAGATGCTCTATGACTGCGCTCTCCTCCCCAATCTCCCCCACCCCTTCTTAGTGTCTTGTGGCTTTTGCTGTGCTGTGAGGCAAATGATTAATGTCCTCAGATCTGAGTCTGATGTCACCCGTTCCGCCCATGACCGCTTCTTGAGAGAAGCACAAAGCAGTTAGCGCACCTGTGCACTTTTACCATTATTTATGAAATGTTACATTATGAAATGTCATCTTCACTTCTGTGAAGGTTTGGGACCTGTCCTCCTCTTTTTATTTCAACTTTGTGCCTTTTATATTAATAAACAGACTTTAAGCTGTGAAAATTTTAGCGTTCATAGAACTTAAGTAAACATGATTGCATGGTTTATTTTGATTTTAATTCATCTCCTTCATATTTCCATGCATCCACATCATACAGTTAAACACACACTGCTGTTCAAAAGTTTGGTGTCGGTAAGATTTTTTTAATGCTTTTGAAAGAAGTCTTTTCTGCTCACCAAGGCTGCATTTATTTGATTAAAAAACAGTAAAAAGCAGCATTGTGAAATATTGATACAGTATTATTACAATTTAAAATAATTGTTTTTTATTTGAATATATTTTAAACTGTAATTTATTCCTGTGATGGCAAAGCCAAATTTTTTGCATCATTACTCATCAGTGCATAGCATCATTATTAGTTTTCAGTGGCAGAAGATCCTGTGGAAATCATTCTAAAATGCAGATTTTATCAAATCATTTCTTATTATTATCAATGTTGAAAACAGTGGAACCCGTGAGGATTTTCCCCCAGATTCTTTTCAGAAAAAAAGTGACAAAATCAACAATAACTGTCCAATTTAAACTGGCCAATGTTCAAAGAATGCAACCTTATTCATGCCCCAGTGTATGCTGGGAAGAGGGCGATTGGGACTGTGCAAAAGCATCATGCTATATTTGTTCGCCTTAGAAACTGGAGCATATCATCATTGAAAAATTTCAATTGGATGCATTAATTGTTCCTTAAAGTTCCTCTGGTTATCTTTTTCAGCAATACATATTATATCTAATAATAGTGGGTCTCATTCACTAACAACTGCGTGGATTATTTCGTATTTGTACGCACAGATTTTTTCATGTTGCGATAATTGCTGAAGCTTTTATCACGGTAACCCGTATTATCAGTATAGAAATAAGTTGCTTTTTTGTTATACTATAACAGGTTTAATAATTTTATTAAATACAATAAACAATACACAAAAAAAATGTATAAAGTAAACACGTTTCAAACAGATTAAAGTGCAAAAGAATAATAAAGAAAAATAGGTAACACTTTACAATAAGGTCTCATTATGTTAATGCAATGAGCAATTATTCTTTGATAATGTTAGTAAAAACAAAAAAACAACTAATTATTGTCAGTTCATGTTAGCTCAGGTTTTGATTTGAATAATAATTCATAATAAATAATTATTCATGGTATTTTAAAGTGCCCACTGTATAACAGTACTGTGCTTGTTCATTATGGTGATATATCATATTGCCGGATATCGTCACATGTCTCACATTTCTGGGCCTCTGCGATGATGCCAATCGATCAAGTTAGCCTCTCCTCAGTTTTGAATCGCACATCTACAACATTTGCGTCAGTGTCCTCGCCATGTTGCACTTTTGACTACAAGCATAATCAAATTTCATGCTTAATCAGTTCAATACATGGGACCTTTCCTATTATAGCCTGATTCCTCCAACCACAGAATGAGCATTATTTGCCCTTTGGAAATCAGCCAGCTCATAGTCTTTATGGTGTGGGTTTAACTTTGAACTACGGCTCCAGAGTTTTAGATCTTCCCAGAAAGAAAGGTTTTGCTAGTATATTATGTTCTTGTGCTGTGCTTATGTGTTTGGTGGCAGTTTTTTTTTACATCTTAGTTCAGCAGGGAGCCTTTTTGTAGGTATTTGCTGAGCCCTTTGAAAACAGCTGGGAGCTATTTTTGTCACTCAAATACTCAGGCAAAGTTAAAGCTCAGTCAGAATTAGGCTGAATGGTAGTGGACCAGAATCTCTCCCTGTGTCTCTCCCCGTGTCCAATTGAGATACATGATATGCTATGCTAAGAATATTTTTTATAATTGATGATGTCCCCGGATGTGTCCAAATGCAGTTTTGACAGAATTAGACTGACAAATTTGTCCCCCGAGTACAGCTAAAGTAAACCCACACAGGGACAGTCTTCCCATTCCCATGCCCACATACGACTATTAGTCTAATTTTGTTTTCTTGGTCATTTGACTCTCATAATTGTAGGGTTTTAGAAGATTTTATTTGTACCACAAAATGCAGAATCTATTAAATAATGTTTGATGTTTTAAAAAAGTTGCAAATGTAAAACTTGAAGTTGTTTGTTCAACCCTGAGACATTAGGCCACGTGGAACACTTTTTTTTTTTCCTGTCCAAAACTTCTCTGATTTCCCCAATGAACTAACTGGAAACTGGATTGCTTACAGCTGGTTGAATGCTCACCCCCTTCTGTAGAGGAAGCACATCTGCTTTCCACTCTTAATATTATTATGAATGTACAGTGCTGAATGCCAGAGGTGGAGAATGCCGACAGTACATATGCATTTACAGTTAGTGTGCTGTTTCTAAGAGTGTTAATGGAAACTTGTCTGTGGGCTCATATCCCAGAATCCTTCCTCCTGTGTGCTTGTGAGTGAATCCATTATAGCTACTCTAAATAACCGATCAGTGGTTTCTGCAGGCTTTTTGTGAGAGCTTGTGGCTTTAAAAACAGGCAGTTGGATTATGTTTTGATGTCCTGCAGCTAGTTAGTAGGCCTATTGCATCAGAAATTATGTTTATTCTATCAATCTATTCCTTTTTTTAAAAGCAATAAATAGTTTTATTCAGCAAGGATGCATTAAATTGATCAAAAGTGAAAGTAAAGGATTGATTTTTTTTGTGTGTATGCAAGCATTTATCTCGAACAAATGTTCTTTTTAATCAAAGAATCCTAAAAAAAAGTATAAATGTTTCACAAAATATTAAGAATTTCCTATAATAATAATAAGTAATGTTTATTAAGCACTAAAATGTTTCTTCAGCATATAAGAATGATTTCTGAATGATCATGTTACACTGAAGACTGGTGTAATGATGCTGAAAATTCAGCTTTGCCGTCACAGGAATAAATTACATTTAAAAATATATTACAATAGTAAAGCTGTGCAACATCCGTAATGAAGAGTGAAGGAAGGATCTCTTTCTCTCTCTCTGTGTGTGTGTGTTCCCCACAAAGATGGCAATATTTGAAATCCTTGTCCTTGTGGGCTATGGTCATAAAGAACTCCCAAAAGCATTTTCTAGCTGTCAGGTTGATATAGTGTTTTACTGAATAAGGATTAAATGTACATGTCAATGTGTGTTGCCATGGTTGAGGTTAAGTTCAGTTAAGGTTAAAATATAATACTGTATGTTAACTTGAGATTCTCTGGTCTCAACATACATGTGATGTCTGTTTCTTAAAAAATGTGCTAGTGAGACAGACAGATGTCCTGACCATGAGTGAAGGAAGGAGAACAAGAGGGACAGAAAGGAGAAGAGATATATTTGTAGAGACAGCCATGGTTGCCAGAGGAGATTACAAATGTGTAAAGAAACCCTACACTCTCCTTGATGGACTCACTCACGCACATACACACCCCTGTGCCGTTCTCCCAGCATATTTGGATTTCAGACTCACATTTTGCAATTCATTCTGACATAAATCAGTTTTAATCAGAAATTTCAATATCAGCACCTAAGGGAAGCTCAGTCCCGGGGGAGAAAGATGCAGATTTCACTAGCTCAACAAGACAGGCGTAGATAAATATTTCATCCAAATAAGTATTAGAATATAGTTTTATTATTCATTCCTTCCCCTTTGCTTTGTTGGAAAATCCACAAAGTCTGACTTTAAAGGGATAGTTCATCAAATACACACGATAATTACACACCATAGGATTCATTTCAAACCTTTACGACTTTTGTCCATCTCTGATACAACGCAACCAGAGAGATTTCTGCCCTTCCATTAAAAATCTATTTTATCAAAACTTTCATAAAAACATTGTAAAATGATTCCATATAAATGTAACTGTTTTATCCAAGTCTTCTAAAAAGACAATCATTTTAAACGATAAACAGATTTATTTTATTTTACTTTTTGAACTTTGAACATTTTGGTTGAAAAGACTTTCTCAGGTCTCTCAGGTTTCAATATTTGTGTTTCAAAGATGATTAAATAATTTTAATTTGGGGGTATCCCACTTTAAAGGGATAGTTTTGTCACCATGTACACTTTAAAAAATTATATGATCAATAAGTTATGGCAACATATGTTTTTACATTGCTTTAATTCTGTATTTTTTTTTATAAGTTATACAAGATTCAACTCATTTAAGCCAATTTAATGTAATTTAAGTTGAAATGACTTAGACTGAAATGCTGTTTCTTTTTGTGTTTCAATGAAGGTTTTTTTTATGTTTTTTGGTGAACTATTCCTTTAACTGCTCTTTAGCGCTTAACAAACATATCTCTCTGTGTTCTTGAAATGAGTCCCTAAAGGCATGGCTTTGCGGACTGGCTCCATTTCAACAGTTTCTAATAATACAACAATCTGTATTAGAAGAACATCCCTGGTCATTCACAATGTCACTGCGACTTTGTCTGGCTTTTGCCCCTCCCACCTTGGCACAGCGGGAACGCGAGCTGCGTAAGTCGGTACTGTGCTGAATATAGCGGGTGAACAGAATTTGGGTTGCAGGTGGGTCACAGCGCCCCTCTGAACATTCTCCAGTGTTCTCTAATCTTGGGTGTCATCGCTGGTTAACAGAGCATGCAAATACAACACATACTGAGTTACCTCAGCTCAGATTAATGTAAGTTCCTAATATACATTTTGCAAAGTCCAGAAATAGTCCTGCTCAGATCAGTTACTGGTAATGAATGAGTTAATATGAAGTATTCATATGCAGTGTTAATTAAATTTTATAAAATTGTGAAAATACAACATTATTCCCTTTTGTCATTGCAATTTTTCAGAGGGTTCACGTCTCTCCCTCTCCCTTTCCCGCTTTCACACATAGTATCTCACATAGACACCGAGAGAGAACATGATTTACAGCTCTTGTGTCTTACTGAGTGTGATTGAATCAAACATCTTCTGTTTAAGAATCTCCGCCACTGACAGTTAGGCAGAAAAATGAAAGAATATTCAAAGAATGAACAGCAGCAGCTTATTTGCACTTGCTCTCTGCAGTATTTTAGTTCCTGGGTACTAAACAAATGTTTGTTTTTTTTATTAAAAGGGTTTCATTAAATTCAGAAATCATAAGATTGATTAATTGACAGCAAATATTTGTCGATTTATAGCCAATACATACATAAATGAAATCAATAGCCTAAATAAAAATTAACCAAATTAGTTAAGATGTTTGTTATTACTATTTTATTAACTTCAGAAATCAATTAATCAGTTCTTTTATATAAAATTTAGATAGATAGATAATGTCTCTTTATACATAATATATATATATACTGTGTGTGTGTGTGTGTATATATATATATATATATATATATATATATATATATATATATATATATATAACTCAACTCGACAGTAAAGTCTTTTGATCATTGTCCTCAACATGATCTCACCAAATAACAGTGTACTATGTAGTCATCCGCCTTGTTTTTTCTTATCCAAATTACAAATATCACCCTCAGAGAGAGCAAGATAGATACTGACAGACAGGAGGGTGAGAGTGGCAGAAATGGAGCTGAGAAAGCGTTAAACCGATGAAGTGAGAGAGAAACAGCAGAGGGAGGGGGCTTGTTTATCTCAGCTCTCTTGTCTTGTGTCAGGTTTACTGCTAGTTGTCCCCTAGAAACATAATTAAACGCCACCCTATTGCTCTGTGCTGTACTTAAATACTGTCAGAATGTATTAGAGGCCTGAATGACATCTGATTGAAGAGGTTTGACAGATAAGCAGAGATTGAAGGCGCAATTCATTTATAAATGTCAGTTATACGTACAGCCTGACTCCTTTTAAAAGCCTTTTCCCCCCGTTCAGTTGCAACCTATGCAGTGCATTTGTTGCCTGCTCCCTTTTTTGAGAGGTGGAACAGCTCACTTATACAGCTTTAACCCTGAAAGCTGTGCTGCGATTGTACAGTATGTCCGTGACTAAAACTAAGCTCAATTCACACACAGTACACCTGTTGCTTGTTGTCAGCTGTGTTGATGGTGTTTTCACTGTAGTATCCCAGGAGCATCTGTTTGTGGGTGTGAAGACTGTATAGAAACGTGTTTGTTTGGTCTGTTTTGACGCGTGTAGATCCCCATAGCAACACAGGCCCTGTTTCCATCTGGTATTAAGATACATTTTCGGTGATCTATGATACATTTAACATGCTTTCAAATGAGCCTCTTGTGACCACTTGTGTTCGGATTTCGTTGAGAACCTTCCCTCCAAGTTCACCGCACGAATACTATTAGATGAACGAATCAATGTGGATGGGAACTGCGCTTTCGAACATAATCTGCAAGGTTTTGAATACCTTGTTTTGGTGCGCTTTCTCACAACATATAATCCTATAACAGTCCCGTGTTGGGTCACTAGGTGGAGAGTGGTCTTTTGTCTCTGGTCGAATGCGTTTTTGACTACCTCTGGTAGTGGTAGAAAGGGGACAAGCTTTTTAGACCCCGTTTGCACCTGTATTTATCGTTGTCCACTTGTGATCCGCATCTTAATACAGGTGTAAACGTGACCGCAGAGTCATTGTTTGCATTGTAGCAGAGGGGAATATTCACATATCTGAAAGTATACCCTATGTTACGGGGATACAATGTCCCCATGAGAAAGGTTTAGGGTTATGGGATAGAATACAGTTTGTACAAAACCATTAAAGTCCCCATAACATGGAAACCCAACATGTCTGTGTGTTTGTGTGTGTGTGTATGTGTTTGTCCATGTGTGTGTTTGGGGGAGGGGAACTACAGCCAGAAGTCAAGATCCAGCCCTGTAAACCTGACTCATGTACTCTATTTTAGGGCTGCTTGATGTGTCACTCATTCTGATTGGATGGATACAGTATGTGTTGTGTGTTGAGCCTGACTATTGGTTGTTCATGTGTCTTATCTCATAGGATGTTTACTTTGCATATTTGTTCCCAATGTGCAATTCGCTGTGATTGCCTTTTGTCACTAAATGTATTTTTGTCCCACCTGATAATGTTTATTCTGTGCTTTGATTTGAACCAACAGCACCTGTTGCTCTGACCCCTGATCTGTAGCCTTAAGTTGTGGACACATTTGATGCTTGAGGGATCCATCAAGAAGCCATTTGGCTCAGATTTAAACAACCCACATGGTTCCAGACAGCTGGTCAAGCGATGACATTGTGACATAACATGGAATGATGTTCGTTCTTTCCTGACTTTGCTTTTAAATAAAACATTTTACTCTAAATTAGTTTACAGTTTATAGTTGCAGCGCTTTGTAAATACTATTTTTTACAGGGAGCAATTGTGTTGTCGCCATTTAGTGCTCTAAATGTTTATATTTCAGTCATATAAAGTCATATATTTTTAAAATATTGGGGACATGTAGGTCTAATGTGGCTCTGAACACAGAAACAGCCCTGACTTCCTCAGGGAGTATAGTTAAAATAGAGAAAGAGGGCAAGAGAAAGCTTCTGTTTTGTGTGGTTCAGTCTAAGCTTACTTTCAGTTGACATCCAGTATAATAGCGGTTCAAGCCACTTTATTTTCCCTGTATGTTAATTATAAAATAATTTTATGCACTGATTGCAAAGAAATTAATATATTTACATAAAAATATACTCTGGAATGTTTATTGAACTCCAAATCAGCGTATTCGAATGATTTCTGAAGGATCATGTGACACTGAAGACTGGAGTAATGATGCTGACAATTCAGCTTTGCCATCTCAGGACTAAATTTCATTTTAAAATGAATTAAACCAGAAAACAGTTATTTTAACTTATTTTAAATGTAGTGTTTTCCCTACTAAAGTAAGTTCCCGCTGAGCAGAGATCACATGATTCGTAATGTAATTTATATATCGCTTGAGTACGCAATTTCATGCAAGGAAATGAAGTTTGATGAGTCAAATCGTTTCCATAAACTATTTACAGTACGCAATGTTTTACAGCCTGCCGGGTCGCCCCTGCCCCCTGCTTCCCTCTCCAGAGGACTTGGAGGGGGAGGGACCAAAGGAGATCTTATCTCAATTTTCCATTCACTGCTCCAAGTTTCCGTTCCTTTTTTTTCACCACATCCATTTCCCCCCCAAGCATTAGCACTACTTAGTGTGTATGTGCTCTGTTTTTATGGCTACTGTGGTGGTTATGATCATACTGCTGTTATAATTTCATAAGGAGAGTTTCAATTGAATTTCATCAGCTAAACTAAACGGGGCTGGCAGCCTTTTCCCATCTTCTTGCGCTGTTGAATGAGCCATATTCTGACACTCGTGATCCATAACAATGATTAGCTGCATTGATTCATCTCACCAAGGGATCAGAGACAGGAATTGATTTGGCATAAGGCTTGTTTGGGTTTGAGCTGGTTTTGTTTTTGTTTTGTTTTTAATTGGACATGAGAATTTTAGTACAGTAGTACATACAGTAGTAGGACAGTTCAGTACAGTACAGTACAGTAGATGTTACAGTTTTTTTCGATTGCTAAACGACAGTGGGCACAACTGGAGTCACATGTGCAAAACTCTAACTACAGTCTGCACAGCAGCAGTTCATGTGGACCAAACTCTAGTTCGTTTT
The DNA here is from genome assembly GCF_949319135.1 of Squalius cephalus. Lineage (NCBI taxonomy): Eukaryota > Metazoa > Chordata > Actinopteri > Cypriniformes > Leuciscidae > Squalius > Squalius cephalus. The sequence goes on from NC_137125.1 coordinate 40,628,994, forward strand.
TCATTGCTTGAACACAGTTTTCAAAACTCTACACACTTATCCCATGACTTTAACCACAACCTGCACAACACTGTGGATTTACAGCACTTTGTTCAAATGCTAACACACTGCTGTCAAAACTGTGAACCACACACTCAAAACAGAATAGATTTCAGCCTTGTGCCTTTCAAACACTGCTGATTGCAATCTCAGCTGAAAGGCTCCCATACACAAAAGAAATATATTTGAAATATATTTTTGGAATATATGCAAATATTCGAAATTGGCCCAATAAATATATTTTAGTTAAATATATGTAAATATATTTCACACTTACTGTAACATCATATATTTTTGTTATATTTCAGAATATATTTCAAAATGATAAATATAAGTGACCAACAATGCAAATATATTTCAATGTATTTGGAATATATGCCACATATATATATTTCAATATATTGTTTTTCTGTATGGGTGGAGGTGGAAAGTGTTTGGTCACCACCCACATGACCAAAGGTCTCTTTTGGAAGCCATGCGTGCCGGATGTGAGGACACGACTGCCAGGGATGGATAAGGCACTCCAGAAGGTTCTTCCCCAGGTGCATGGCAAGAGAGAATATTAGATGTGATGTTGATGAAAACCTGTGGCCTGATGCTAGAGAGAGGCAGGATTAGCCCCTCAATTATTTGTTCGAATTACATTACATTACATTATATTACATTACATTACATGTTCGTATGTACTTTTAGTTTCTACCTTTTTTTTTCTCATTACTGTAATTCCGTAAATTACTACAGACTATTGAAGCAAACTGCTAATTTTCATTTACCATAAAGAATTGTTATGTTCTAAAAAATTAAATAAATCATGTGAAAAAATGTCACTCTTTTCTTTGAAGAAAATATTACTTTGTATGAAGTCACTGAAATTGTTCAAACTGTAAAGATGAAAAGTTTGTATTTTCTGTATTGGTGTTTGAGGCTAGTGTTTTTGCTCTCAGTGTGTTCTGAGTGACAGTGTGTGTTATCTCAGTGAGGGTTGTGCATAGTGTTTGGCTGCACTGAGCTTGTTTTGAGTCGTGTGTTAAGAGTTGTGTTGCTCTGAGTGAGTTTTGCAGGTGATGTGAACTGTTTAGCTCAGGTGACTGTTGGTAGTGCAGACTGTAGTTAGAGTTTTGCACATGTAGCTCCAGTTGTGCTCACTGTCGTTTAGCAATCGAAAAAAACTGTAAATGTTATTGTATAAGTATTGTCTCTTTTCCAATCCGATACCACATACGTTTAAGGAACGTTTTTTTTTAGATTTGAAAGATATTATAGGTAATAATTTAGCTGCAAATTATTATATTTCTGTTTTTATTTATAACTTATTCATTATTCAAACTTTTTAATTGATATAAATGTATAATTAATCATAATTGATAGATTTAATTTAGTTATAATTAATTATCTTTTTATTTTATAATGAATTATAATGAATATACAATTTATAAAATACACTAAAAATGCTGGGTTGTTTCAACCCATGTTTTAGTCTAATATGGACAAATAAAATTTCACATTTATCTACATTTGTTATTTAGTTGGAGAAAATATAAAGCCTATTTCTTAATGTTTCTTTTCTGTCATTCAATCTGCGATCTTGTTTTGAAAGAAACCTTTAATGCTAAATAATTAGTAAAATTACTAGTTAAAAATAAACACATTTATTCAACATTTTTATGCTGATCTTCTAGAATCTAGATACTCCATCACAATTGAAAGTATCAATACTTCATAATTGATCCGCATTTTATTTAAAAAAATAAAGTCATAAACACAAATGGAGGAATGTAAATTATGTATTTCTTCTTGGGATGCTTTTAAACCGTATTGAAGCAGTTACATATTTATGTTTATATTTATGTACACGATTTTCTTAAGCACAAGCTAGTAATTTGTAAGTTTTTTTTAAGATCATAAGCAGCACAAATTCAGTAACATGTGACTGGTAGCCTAAATATGAACCCAATAGTGTATCAGCATGTAAGTGAGATATATCAGGCAGGGCTATTCTTTGATATCTTCATATGGCATAAATATGCTCACACCAGTCTTGCCTGAAGCTGAGGCCTCTGGTGGTTGGCTCTCATGGCTAAATATACTGCTGCTCCACATGTAGTTTCTCTTCTCAGATTACACTGTTTTTTTGGGGGGTTTTTTTCCAATAAGAAAGTGTTCCCATTAGAACCAGCCAAACTCATCACCCTCCAGCAAGAGGGAATTTTCTGCAGCCCTTATTTTGTGTGTGCGGTGTTAATGCCGCGGGACATCTCACATACTTTCAACGCGCTCTGCTGTCGTAGCTTTGAGTCACACTGTTGAGATTCAAAGTGGTGGTGACAAGATAAGAACCTTGATATGGATTCACTTACATGACGGCCATATCCCAACCTTCACACCTCTTTTTTTTATCTCCTTCTACTCCTACAGCACTTGTTCTGCTTTGTTTTAGAGGGCTCCAGTATAGCTATAGTCCCCTTAGATGGAGGCTTCATGAAAGCTGTCTGCTCAACAGTTTTAGATCTATGTAGAGTATTTAAAACAGAAGGTGGCTGGTCAGCAGGGGGCTAATCTGAGACTGTAGGCGGGGTTAAACATGTGTAATCATAATATGAAGCCCCCTTCATCTGTCTTTGTTAAAGGGGTCCTATTATGCTCATTTACAAGTTCACAATTATGTTTGTGGGGTCTACGTTTACATCATTTAATGGCATCAGGCCTCGCCCAACTTTTTATGCATATGCCTTGGGCGGGAATTATTTAGATTTATGGGATATAGGAATATTAGGGATATTATGATGTGTACAGCACTGGAAATTGACAAAAATGCACTAAAAAAAATGACTTGTTGAATTGAATCAATTTTTTATCGTAAGTGGTTGCACACAATTGATTTTAGCTACATTTAAACAAATGCATTAAGTTGAACTAAAATTGATTAAGTTCAACTTAATGCATTTGTTTAAATGTAGCTAAAATCAATTGTGTGCAACCACTTACGATAATTTTTTTTATTAAATTCAACAAATCATTTTTTTCAGTGTACAACAATTGAGGCATATCAGGGAGTTCATAAGCAGTGCTTACTGATATAGAGAATAACTCCCTTTGGAGTAGACTTTAGACCTTTTTAATGCTCAAACAGCAAAACACATTAAAGAAAGTTGAACATTTTTAAAAGTATATAATAGGAGCCCTTTAATATCATAATGAATTAAGAATGACAGACTTTATTGATTTTTGACTCACCATCATGATGTTCCAAACCCATATAATTTTCCATATAATTCATATAACCCATATGAAATCCTTCAGAACGGACCAAAAAAGCACCTTTAAAAGTATAAATGCAGTTAATATGACTTGTGTGACTTAATCGTTTTGGATGAGAAATAGAGGTAATGCTTTACAAAAAGGTCTCATTATTTAACATTAGTTAACTACTTCGATTAATAAATGCTGTAGAAATATTGTTCATTCTTAGTTCTTGTTAACTATAGTTAATGTTAATTTTATCATTTACTAATACATTATTAAAATCAAAAGTTGTATTTGTTAACTTTAATTAATGCACTGTGAACTAACATGAACTACTTTAACTAACATTTACAAAGATGAATAAATACTGTAATAAATGTATTGCTTGTAAACCAATGAGATGTTGTAAAGTGTTACTGAAATAGTCTGAAAATTGTTACTCACTGAAAATAACCATGCTTCACGATTGGTTATGAGACATAGGCCTAATGAGAACCAATACTATTTTCATTTAAATCATAAGTTTGAATATGCGCAAGTGCAAATGAGATTTTAGAGGTACAGCGAAGAGCATGATTTTTAGTGAAATAAAAACTTAATGTAATGTTCTTCACAAATTTTGGAACGTGAAGTTGGAATATAGCGCACAAGTTTCATGGAGGTAAAATCATACAGTACATATGTTCACACATATTATAAATATATATAATTATATGAAATCATACACTACTGGAACAACATCAGGGTAAGTAAATTGACCATTTTCATTTTTTTGTGTGAACTATTACTCTACAAATAAAAAGTTTATCAGTTACATCAGGTTTTTCCCTGGTCCAGCTGAATGTCCCTGACCAGCTATTCTTAGTTTCTTGCTACACTTCACACTTCCATTTTTGTTAAATCTTTTAGGAACATCCGTGGTACTATGTTTTCACCCACACAAACACACATATAAAGGGAAGAATTTATGACTAATCTCAACCAATTAGCATTAAATCTGCATTAAACTGAAATTGAGACCATCTTTTCTTTCCTATTGTGACGTATATCTAAGAGAAAAGACTTGTCGAAATTGAAAAAAATGTAGGATGGGACTTGATTTTGTCAAATGAGAATAAATTATTCATAATAAAACCTTTTTTTTTTATTATATGTTGACTTCAAGTTTCAGTGTGCTTTTCAATAGCATCACCATGAGTCATGTTGCAATGAAAAGGCAGGATGTATGATGATTATTTTCTCATTTTTGTGCTAAATTGATTTTTACTGTAAATACAACCAATAAACAAAAAGAACTGGGAAATGTGCTTAATCATCACAGATCATTGTTTAAAAACAACTAAATCTGAGTTCTTTGTGTTCGCAGGACCCGCAAATGGGCAGAACAGATGCAGGAGGAGCTTGTGCAGTTGATCGATGCTGAGAGCGGCATACAAAAGCTCAAAGAAGTAAGACCACACAACTGTCTTTCAGCACGCTAAACATGCACACACATATTTTCTATGCTGCCACAAAAACTTTCTGATTTTACACAGAGACACATTTGTGTTTGTCAGGTATAAAATCAAGAAGTTTTTGTGGCAGTATAGAAAATATATACAGTATAAATGCATACTGATAGCTTCAACATAAACTTATACCATCAATTAACAACATCATGGCAGGTCCTGTCTTTAAAGGTTTATAAGTTTTCATTAATTAAAAATAAATTTCTCTTTGGAGAAAATGAATGGGACTGGCTATGAGCTGATATCAGTGCTCAAATTACAAGGGCAGTTGTTCTAAAGTTTTCTTTCTATGGGCAAAGAGAAGTCATTCAGGTTTAGAACGACATGAAGGTGACTAAATGATTACCGAATTTTCATTTTGGCTGAACTTTCCATATACTATACAGCTTCAAAAGGAGCAAAACATCAGCATGATCTCTGTGACCCAGTCTCATCAAAACATTTTTCTGTTTGTCATGCGGTTTGTCATTCTGAAAGCCTTTGTGTCCAAGGCCAGTGTGCAAAGAATATTTAATGTGTTCAGATAGGTTTACAATGGGAGAAAGCCAAAGAATTCCATCAACCCACAATGCATCCTGGCTGCTGTTAAACTTGGTGGCGATCTGCAGTGGTACATGTGGTCATCTTATGGGGGTCATGATTCCTTTGGTCCAAATATTGTCCTGTCATATATAATGACTAAGGAATATGGCCATTTTTTACAGGACCAGGTACACACCTGTGCAGGTCCAATCACAATCCTTTATGGCGTACTTTTTACTTCTAAACAAATTTAATAGTGAATATCCTAAATTATCAGACACTAACATCCTCAAATCTACATGGGATTTTCTGGAAAGCAGAGTTCAAAGTATATATATTACCTATTTCTTTATGTTATATATATAATTTTTGCAACAGTATTGATGGCAACAATCAGATAAAAGACATGAACCGATAATTCTTATTTTGGCCCTGAAGTTAACATTAATATAACTTTATTATATTTTTTTATTCATTTTATTTATTATTTAAATTCTATTAAACTATTCTTAACCCATCATAACCACTGACGTTTTACAGGAGACCTTCTAACCTCTAAATAATTGCCTGTTTGGTTTAGCAGAATCTGAAACTATTCTGAAAATATTCCATAATTCATATACATTCTTACCAGCTTTACACTTTTTACATAGTTGTGTCTTGGTTTAATTGCAGTAGCTAGCAAAAATGTTGAATATTAAATATGTTTTGTTTTATGCATTGATTATCTGTCACAGCCTTTTTTTATATTCGACTAATTAGATTTGCAGGTACATTTGTAATGAATGCTATGCTGTCTGTGAAGGCTATGACACCACAAGAGTTTTCTGCCTTTTCTTTCTCTCTGCTCATAAGTAATGGCTTTTTAGCCATGAAACCTGAAACCTTAAACCTCTCTCTTTCTCAGATTTTCAAGGATTTGCACAAACACTATACTGTGAAGCAAAACAACGCTCAACAGCTGGTGGCAAAAGCTGCGAGTGAAATCGACAAACTTCTTGCCAAACGCTCCAAAGCTCTAGAAGTAAGTATAGAGTATTATTACACGTTATCACCCTAATATTCAAAACGTGTTTCACTTTTAAGGCATTTTTGAGATGTTACCCAGGGTTTTTCCTGCCTGGGTCAAAAATGGTCTTCGGTGGTGGTGGACAAACACGTCCATCTGTGTTTTAAAAATCTGTGAATCATTTAAAAACCTGTAAATTTAGTCACTGAGTGACTGATTTGAAAAGATAAAGTAATAAAATGAACAACGAAGTAACACATTACATAGAAAAGGTGGCAGGTCTATTATTTTGTATTTACTCTCCAAGACTTCAGGTATCAGATATTATTATTATGGTTATTATCACTGTCAATCGGATTCAGTGGCGCATTTAAATATGGTTGTCAATTCAGAAACTTTGCAATGTGTAGTTAGCAGCATGAAAAATATATACAGAAAACGAGCAAAGATCATCATTATAAATACTGAAGCTGTCAAATTCAATTACTTGAGTTCAACACGAGGTACACAAAGCTTCACTCTTGCAAAGGTACACAAAACTTCTTTTATAATCAATGAAGCTGTATGCGCTCTGCAAATAATCTCTTATTGACATCGTGTTTATACTTTGGTTATGATGAAAGGATTAGCGACTGCGCAGAACTAACTTAAACGCATCTGATTGCCCATTGCGTTCATGCGGTAAACAGATATGTCTGTGATTGTCTACACAGCTCAATGCAGCAAAAACACGTAAATAGAAACCTTTGATGCTCTTTGGCCGCCAAAATATTTTCAGTGCAGGAAAAACCCTGTTATACATTGCAACTGAATGTATATGTTTTATTTGATGCAACCATATTTAATCATGTGGATTTCCACCTGTTGAGGTGTATTCCAGGTGTCATACTTGCATAATGCTCTTGCTATTTCAGCAGTATATTTTCTTTATAAATTTTGTGAATGCGTAAAATACCCAGGTGACCTACTAAATTTGCTGAAATGAACAGTATACAAACCAATCACTTGACAAAATTAAGGTATTATGCAATTATTTAATACATTTGCTTTCCTGTAGCTCAAACAGTAGAGCGTTGGCGCTTGCATCACCAAGGTCATGGGTTCGATTCCCAGGGAAAGCAAGAACTGATAAGAATGTAAATGTGTACCTTGAAATGCAATGTAAGTCGCTTTAGATAAAAGCATCTGCCAAATGCGTAAATGTAAATGTATATTTCTCCTTACACAGAACCTTTTTGGCATTAAGGGTTTTTATTAATAAGGGTATGAAGCTTTTATTTATTTTTTTAAGAGTGTGTAGTATGTACTAAGCTAGTGTTACAAACATTGCCATTGTTTTTACTGATCAAAACCGATTATGTTTATCAGTGGTTGTATATCAGGCAAGGACACGTTTGTGTGCATTTTGTTTTGTAATTTCACCTGAACGAATAGAGAGTCTCCACAACGTATTGAAGCGCGCGTCCGAGTGAAGAATGTGCGCGAGCCACAAGAGAACACAGTATCCGCGCCACTGATCGCAGCGGCAACGAGCACTTTGGTCACTTTATTTAAAAAACAACACATTTCAGTGCTAGATCGCCTCTTATTTAACAAACAAACTAAATGAATGCTCTGTTAGTTAACTGGAGATGTTTTATTTATTTGTATTGGTATATTAGTGCTGCGAAATGAAGTGTAGTATGTACTAAGCTAGTGTTCCAAGCATAGCCATTGTTTTTTCTGCTCGGTCCAAAGTAAATTAGATCTGGCAGAAAGATCCAGCTTGGATCGATCTGCATTGATCTAGCTCTGATAAAACTGAGTCCAGAATGTTGGCAGGGCTGCTTCAAGCTGAAAGTTAATTAGTTTGTCTCTGTCCTTTTGATTTTCTTTCTTGTTAAACTGTACGCTGAATGCCCTGAAAACTGTGTTTCAAGAGCATTTTCCATTATTGTATGAATAGAAATCATTAGACATGATTATGCTGGCTCATTTTCCCAGACAGTGGAGAAATACCATATGTTGTGTGTGCTTGAGCAGGGTCAGTCAATGTTATAAATGTTTAATTCTAGACTGTGTCGAGGTGCTTTTATTGGTGAGCATTTAACACATCGCTGACAGCTCACCCTGATGACTAAATGAAAGTATTGACCTTTCACTCCCTCTCTCTCTTTCTCACTGGCCCATTCCTTTTTTCACCTGCTGGCTTTTTTCTGTCGCGCTTAATTGGTCTGAATTAAGAGCTCTTGTTTTAATGGATACGAAAGCGTAAGTGTGGGTCGCATGATGGAAATAACTGCTCTTAGGTCATTGGATCTGTAATAGCTGGTTGTGGTGCGAGGACACTTTGGCTGTTTGCCTCTCTGTTCATTTGTGTGTGTGTGTATTTTTGGCGGGTTGTTTCTACCTCCAGTCACAATGCCCAGGCTGGACACTGTCCTCATGTCACCCCATTTAAAATAGTCTTTATCCAGTGTTCTCCCTCTGCCGTCCACCAGCACACCAACGTGACCATCTCTTGTCTGTTTTCGTGCTTTTCTCTCCTCAACTTTTATAGTCACATTCAGATGAAAAGATTTGTGCTGTTCAGAGTTGTGCTGTTTATTTATGTATATGTATATGTTTTTTTTTGTTGTTGTTTTTTTTTTGCCTATAATTAAAAAAAATCACAAGTACATCAAGTTTGGCAACTCTAGTGAATCAAAAGCATTACATTTAATTAACTTTTTTTTTTTTTTTAAATTAAGCATTACAAAAGAACCAAAATATTACGTTTAATTAATAATTAAATGCAGCTAATAAAATGTTGTTGTTAAATATTTAAGTTCTGTTTAAGATCTGTTTTTCATAATTTTCTGTAGAGGATATTGATTTTATATTTTGAGCACTAACTTTTTCGTTTGTCCTTCCTTCCTTCCTTCCTTCACTGTAAAAAATTTCTAACCCTCCCAAATCAAAAATTTCAAGTGACCGATAACATCTAAATTTTTCTATTGGCCCAAGTGAAATTCTGTAAATTATAAAATTAAATTTACAGATTTTCACTTGGGCCAATTGAAATTTACAGAATTTCACTTGGGCCAATTGAAAAATTTAAATGTTATCGGTCACTTGAAATTTTTGATTTGGGAGGGTTAGAAATTTTTTACAGTGTTCCTTCCTTCCTTCCTTCCTTCCTTCCTTCCTTCCTTCCTTCCTTCCTTCCTTCCTTCCTTCCTTCCTTCCTTCCTTCCTTCCTTCCTTCCTTCCTTCCTTCCTTCCACACTACAAGGCTGCATTTATTTGATAAAACATACAGTAAAAAGGATTTACTGTTTTAAATTATTTTAAAATGTAATTTATTCCTGTTACACAGCTAATTTTTCAGCATCATTACTCCAGTTTTCAGTGTTACAATCATTCTAATTGTTGATTTGAAACATTTCTTGTATTATCAATGTCGAAAACATATTTTTGTGGAAACTGTACTTTTATTTTCAGAATTCTTTGACGGGTAGAATTTTTTTTTATATATATATATACATTGAATTACTAAAAATACAAAATGAAAATATGGTGACTGAAAAAAAAAAGGTTTGTTCAGAATAAGAACAGAAATGTGTTTTAGCTAAGTAATTGGGCTCAATTTTTTATTTTATTTTATGTTGACATTTTATGTTGACATTAATATTTTTTTGTCCACACTTATCGGGTTTCCATCCAAACGTGAAGTTAATCTTTTCAAGGTTTGCAAAAACCCTTTTTTTTTTTGCAAATTATGGGAGCCATAATTTTTTTCCTCCTGAAAAATGATTCCATCACTTGTTCCTGATGCGATACTTCAAAATGCACATAAAAACAGGGTGATAGAAACATAGATACTGACTAGAGGCCGTGTCTGACACACAACATAGTTTCTTAAAAGTACAAATAAATAAATTGTATTTATTTAGCAAAATCTCATCTTAGCAATTAAATTGCACTCTTTTAGCAGGTGTTTAGCCTTTAATAGGGGTTATGCGGAACATACTTCCGGGTTCTACAAAACGGGTATAACTACTTCCGGTCGTCAGCTACTGAGGTAAACAAAGCGTAGGAATGGCGAACTTTTATAGCCGGTGTTTACAGGAGCTACCCATTCTATCCATTTCAGATGTACATCGTATTGCCAAACGGACGTCCAGAGCCCCGAGTACTCCGTTAGATAAAGGATTTAAGTTTTTACGCCTCCTCATTTATTCATGATTATAATATGAAGGTATGTAAGTTAGTATATGTAGCTTTTGCTAATGGCACCCGATGTACAGTTAGCTAACTATCAGTAAGTTTGTTTAGACTTGTATGCTATCAGTAGTTTAACCTTTTATATTTGCTTGCAGACGATTAAAACAATCAAATGAAGACTGCATTTTAATTTTTTTATAAAATTTTTTTTTCTGATACTTAAGCATTCGTGACATTTTAATTAAAACAGAAATAAGAATTGTATTCTAAAAAAGCGAAAAATAAGTTACCTCAGAGATCACCTACCGCTGCAGATGCGTACAGCAGTGCAAACCGGAAATGCTTATACCTGTTTTCCGGTTCGAACGTTGGGCGTTCCGCATAACCCCTATTCATTTAGCTCTGGAACTTTATTTCTGGAGTAGCTCATATTTCAGTAAATAGCAAAGTGTGTGAAGCTGTTGCCAGGGAGAGTTGTAAGAATAGATCTAGACATGTTTGGCAGATAATCTCACCCCTCTCTTGCCAATCAGCATGCACAGCTTTGTCAAATCTTGACCTCTGGTCTCTTTTCTGACAACCGTTTCTTGTATCTGCTGTGCTTCATGTACTGTAAATGAATCAGTTTGTTATTGTGGCACCATTAGGATTAACCTGCTTTTAATTGGCACGTAAGACAGGACACACTCTAATTGGTTGTGTTGCACATCAGTCCGATGGTTTCTTCCTGTCTAACTCATCGCTCAACTGTTGCCTCCGAGAAACTTTCTTCTAAGGAAGTGCTTTTCCTTGGGAATCATGGATTGGCCGCTTATTCCACCACAGGAAGTCAGCTGTCACTGTGACGATGAGCATATCTTGCCGATCATGTGGTGCTGTTTCCTGAGTGACCCCTGCATGACCACAGATCATGTCTTGTTCTAATCAATATCTGCTGGAACAGACCTGACTGATCTCGACTGTGGGATGCTGGGGTTGGATTAGACTGATTGATTGATTGATTGATTGGCAGCTCAGTTAAGTTGATCAGTGGGTGTCTTTAATTTGGAGGCATCCATCAGCAGCTGTCTGCGCAGTCGATGCAAGTTAACGGAGGTTGCTTGACGTGCGGTCGGGATGCTGTGTTGTCCAACAGGAAACTGAAGGTGCTGGCTGCTGATGGAGATCGTGTTTTCTTTAACGTCAATCAAATCACGTAAACAGCTAAAATGTCTCACTCTTGCCACTCTCTCTCTCTCTCCCTTGACTTTATTCCAATTACAGCAATTCAACCTACTGAAATCAACCTTTCCTTGTCAATCACTTGTTTCTTCACGCTCCCTCTCTCTCTCTATCTCACTCTCTCTGCACATCGTTCCAACACTTTTTCGAATGAACAATTTTAAAGAGTTGGCCTACAGCATATTATACAACACAAAATTGATCTTGAAATGTCTGTACATTTTTGGCCTTGAAATGATCATTTGGGACATTATAGTGCAGACAGCATATGTTAAATTCAAGCATTTAATCCTGTTACCCAATGTATTATAAGAAAAATAATAATGTTTTTCTCCCTTAAATTTTTCAATATAATCTTTAAAACTTTCTATTTTATTTTGATCTTTATTGCTAGACAATTACAAAATCACACAAATTGGACAATTTTGGCAACAGGGTTGCAAATATGAATAAATAAAACCGCTAATAAAATATTTATTTTGCCCTCTTGAGGTTGACAATCAACATTTTTTTGAAAGTTAAGTACCTTCTTTCAATGCCTATTAAACCAACTAGCAAATAGATGGATGGATAGATGGATAGATGGACAGGTAGACAGATGGATGGATGGATGGATGGATGGATGGTTGAATACACACAAAGATATATATTATAATAGTCCATTTTTGTTAGTTTGATCTGTTTTTGACACTTTATATTAAAATTTATATTTATTTATTTAATAAATGTTGTACATCTCATTTGTGTTATGATTTTGTCTGTGAAGCTAGTTCTGTCTAGGTGGTGCCAAAGTTTTGGAACAGATCCAGAATGTGTACGTATGGTAATTCAAAGTATCCGCTTCTGTTTTTAGAAAGAAAAAAAGGTGCTTTCACAGTGATCTGAGAGCCCAACTGCTAAATGCTGCATCAAAAGGAAGAAAAATGAAAAGCATGACAGAGAGAGAGAGACACACACTGAGGAAAGAGCCGCTTGCATCCATCAAAAGGGACACAACAGATGGAAAGGAAGGGTGTTTGTTTGCTCTCTGTTTGATGTTGCAGATAAAACAGCCAGTTCAGTCGTTCTATGCGCTGATTCTTAGACAGCTAAATATCATTATAGATCTTCTGGAAACTAGATTGCAGACTCTCATGGGCCAATACTGTACACACTAAATTAATCTCCAGAAGCCCTTTCCCTCTCCTGTCTGCACTCGTTTCTTATTCTATCAGTCTTTCTTTCGATGATGTGCATTGAAGGGCCAGAGAGTTTCAGGATAACATCAGTAAACTGGGTTGTTTTGTCCGGTTTCAATGATGTACAGTTCACTCCAGTACAGTTAGCTTGTTGAGGAAAGGTGTGGTATTACTTTTAAGCGATGAGAGGATGGTGTGTTTCTTTATAGCACTACCCCCTTCCATCTCTTTCTTGTTGTTTAAGTAATAAATTATTCAGATTGTTGCTTTCTATTTCTCTTGATGGAGGGCTATATATATATATCCCTCCATATTCTTCCATCCCAAACACTGGTTGTAATCTTACTCAATTTCTGTGAAAGTCTAGACTGACTGATTAGATTTTAGGAAGGAGAACTACACCTTGGGATATGTACTGAATTAGTCTCTCATTGTAATGGGGTAGAGTGAGGACTTGAAGGACAGTACAATCAGAGTACAATCCCCAAAAGCATCCAGTGCTTCTCAGAGGACAAACGGCTGTCAACGGTACCACATGTCAAATAACTGAACTAATTGAGCAGCGTAAATGACTGTGACTTCCATAACAACTCAGGAAATGGGAAGAGCCCTGTTTTGTCTTGATGTACTTAATAGCCTTTTCTGCCTGTTGTAACTGTCCAGGGATCTAAAATATATCGGTTACTGGCAAAACATTTATAGTAAGACATCTGACTGTGCTTTGTTACAGTTGTACTACCAGAAGCATCATCACCAGATCCTAGTGGCTGTTGGTTTCTGCGGTACCTTGGCTCCATACACAGACACTGCTAAACTTAGCTGTACCGCCTGTCTCAAAACAACAAGTGTTGGAAACAAATGATAGAAGGCTCACACTAACTTTCTGCAAACTCCACCAACCTAATATGAGACATAATGAAGCACTAGTGTGAGAGCTGGCAGTAGTTAAACTCTCATCTCAAGCAATGCAGAGCTGCATAATTACAGTGCTGTCCTCCCACAGTGTGACTGTACTGGGAGATATTTTCACTTCTACTTAAACACCCTGTGCTGGGAACTTTAATGGGATGGTATGAGGATGGGTAATCTTACAGTTGATTCACTGATCTTTTTTAGTGAGACTGAGACTGGAGAGGCTGATGGGTCTCCAAGTGTTGTTGTTTGGCTAGATATACTCAACACAAATTAGGAATATAGAGCTATAAAGTTAATATGGAAATTTTCACCCAGATAATTTGGTGTTGGAACAATATGATGATCTCCGATTTCAGATTTGACAAATCTGAGCAAAGTTTGCAACTTTAAGATCTTTTCTGAAGTCTCTTTCTAGATACACCTGTATACACCAAATCTTAGAAGCAGAAGAACAAATTCTCTATTTAATCTTCATTTAATCTTATTGCGATCATACAAGGAAAAAAAAATGTTTTCATGTGTGTTTCTGTCTCTGTACAAAATACTACTATAATCAATATGATTAAACATTCACAATGTAATAAAAAAAAAAGATTTGATTTTCTATCCTTAAATCAAACCCTCACAATAATTTATTTAGACATTTATTTTCTAATAGTTTCTGTTTTACTTTGATGTTTACTGAAATTTTTGCTGTTTTATTTATTTATTTATTCATTTTTCCACACAAAAAGATGTCCTAACAATGAATGTATTTTCAGGTTTTACTATCCTAGTACAGGCATTTTGAAATAAGAACTGTATCTCTACACACACATATATATGGAGCCATCTGTTTCAAAGTATGTTGTGGTGTTGTGGATCATATCCCTTGGCCCCAGGCTGGTCTTCAGTATGTTGAATAGTAGTGCTGGATGCCAGTTTCCTCACGTTTGGCTTGGAACAGTGACAGGTGGTGGATCCCCAATAAGCATCACACTTTACCCACCTTGAGCCAAAATGGCTCCTGTTGAACTCTGGAAAGACAGTACAGTTAGTTTACACTGCCTCAAGCTCCAGCTTCCATCAGCCTTTGCCAGGCCGAACATGATGAGCGTTATTGGGATCACAGTCTTCTTTTTTTATAGTCTGTGTTTACACTCTGCCGAGAGGCGTGAAAACTACCGGTACTCGATTTCCACAACCGTATTTTCACGTGCTGTTGTAGCCAGAGTATTGATTTCTTGAGAGTAGTTCAGAAGTTCATTGTCTCCATGTTGTTGAGTCACATTGAAAGGTTAAGAGTGCCGCTCACAATATGGACGCTTTCCAGCAACTGTAATAAAGTCTTCAGCTTCAGATTTTCATTTACTAAATGGATTTAATAAATGGACCCTATTCATCTCATTTTGATTTGGCTGGCGGTCATGTTACTTGTCACAGACCAAGATTTTAGGATAAAATTTATATATTTTTTTAAGGAAGACACATCTAGCCATGTTATACATTTGTACAATTTATTAATTAAAATTTGTGCTGGCCATTTTTGTGTTAACTTTTACATTTTTTACTGTATAATTTTTTTTTACAGTTTAAATTCAGAAAAAACTAGAATAGTGTCTATACTGTTATAAAAAACAAAAATTTAATTAAAAAAAAAAAAAAAAAAACATCCATAGAAATAAAAAGTGACAACTAGCCACAGGATCCCATTTAGGTTATCAAAGTGCCATGGCATTACCATTTAATACTGACTGTACCACCAAGTACACTTTAAAAAAACAAACAAAAAAACAATTATAAATGAAATGTTAAAAAAAAAAAATTATTTGAAATAGAAATCTAATGGAACATTATAAATGTCTTTACTGCCATTTTTGATCAATTTAATGCATCCTTACTGAATAAAAGTATTAAATTCTTTAAAACAAAAATAATTACTGACCGTAAAATTTTGAACTGTAGTGTACTGTTTAGTAAGAGACATACTGCATGTATTATTCTGATGTTGTGTTTATGGGTTTCATGGCTTCATTGTGTTTCATACAGCTATCGCACGCTGTCTTTGTTTCTTTGTTGTGTTGAATAGAGTAGGATAGACACACGCATGCATTAAAATAAAATGAAATGTCTTTTATGATTTATCTTTCATGCTTTGATGAATGTGCAGTGAATACTGTACACATTATGATCAGCAGCTGTTGAAACAAGAAAATAAAAAAACAAAAATGAGACAAAATAGAGATCCTGTTAAACTAACTGAGCTAAATGACACACATTCAGAACAGCAGGGAGACTTGACAAATCCACCCTGCAGCATTTCACACCATTTCTTCCATCATTCCTCAACACTGTGGCAAGATTCAAGGGTAATTGGCTGACTTTTCAAGAGCTTGTCAATGCTTTTTTTAAATGCGGAATGTAGTGCTGTTATACAGAGACACAAGCTGGGTATAGTAGAGTTTTACTTCTTTAATGTTAAAATGCCCTCATCAAAGGAGAATGCACATATATATTATTTAATTATTGCTTTTAATTAGTCATGTAATTGGGTTAGCCAGAGGGCACATATACCCCCGTTTTGTTTATGAATGAATGTGTGTGCATTCGTCCTTTGTTGATTTATTTTTGTTTTCATTAAGTATTCTGGGAATGAAATATAAATAATAAAGTTTTATTTTTAATAAATCCTAATAAAACTTAAACTTAAGGTTTTTTGCCGCTCCCAAATTGCTGCTAATTAAAAGTTATGTTGGAGTTTTTCCCATCTTCTCCAACTCGCTTTTAAAACTCTTATGAATGCCCATATGGTTGTGCGCATTTTACTTCGCCCAGAAAGGTGAAGGGGAAAACGTCTGTCCATCAGTCCAAAGCCTCTTAGTGAAAAATTGGATTGACAACTACTGTACATGTCTTTATATTATAGCCTGTACTTACAGGGAAGACACCCACATAGTTCCAGACCCAGTGAAATTTGGCAACAACCCTGGTCAATCTGAGATGAGACCTGTTTGAATGCTGATGCAGGATCTGTGTGCTGAAAATCAAGGCTCTTGCCATGCAGATTGTGGTCTCACTTGAGAACTATGGATTGTGTGCACTAAGACAAACACACATCCCAGTCCTAATGAGACTGAGACCACACCGCTGGGGTTGTTATGGCAACAGCTCATCAGAGTGCATAGACCCCAGGGTCAATGGGTTACTATGGGATGTCTGAAGTGGGAGGAGAGGTTTCATCATCTAGCCATGCGTTACACTTGTTCATTCTTTTCCCCTGGAGGATCAAATGATTTAAAAAAAAGTGTATTTTTAGTCTTATTATAATGGCGATACACCGGTGGATCTTTTGTTTGGATTAACATCACGAGACCTTGAAAATCCACTACATTTTGTGCTTGCAGCATAGAAAGCCTTCAAAGGTCTGTTAAGATAATGCAAGATTTGTGTATGTTGGCTATCTGCTTTAGTGGCATTCATGGAAAAATCTTTATAAAATTAAAGAAAAGTTAAAATTAAAAATGTAAACTGATATCATGTTTCTTTTTTTTTATCGTATCAAGATTTAAGTACAGACAGTTATTATAACCCACACTTCTTAACTATTTAAGCTGTTAAATAATTTGTAGGTTATTAAATTATTTTTTACAAAATATCATGAATCATTAATCAATAAATACAGTATCATTGTATCTGGGTGGGAAGTCACGCCACATGACATTTTGCAACCTGAACTAAACTTGCCTGTCATAAAAAAGGTCAAATTATCTGATAATTTCAAAATATTTATTGACCTTGACAAACAGTCATGAGGCTTTTATGTTCTTTTTCCTGTTTTATGTTTCTGCGTGGTGGTTGCACCACATGACATGTTCCAAGAAGTGAAGATGAAGCTTTAGCCTTTATTATAAACTGCCAGAAAATGACAATCCCACCACTTCTTTCTTTGATCAAAATCTCTCCATCTCATATAGTGTGATCTGTGGCAGCAAATGAGAATTTCTTAATTTGTTTTTAGGTCCCATGGTTTTCGAGATTGATTTGACATCATGAACCCCTAATCTTCAATCTAATTTCAAGGCCAATAAAAAGTAAAAAAAAAAAAAAAAAGGAAATATAAAGAAAAGGCCTCCAGGACAAGTTTCAGGAAGGAGTTGTGAAAGTTCCCAGGGGAAATTAGGCATACAGTGAGTTTCTAGTACAGACCAGATTATACTGTTATTAACCTAATCAGTTGAGGAGACCTGGACTGGACCTGAGCTGCTGTTTAAATTTAGTGTGCCATCACTGAGGGGTTTTCTCAGAAGCAGAGAATCTGGAGTAAAGGCTGAATGCAGGTCATGTGTCTTCTCACTTTGATAACCTGAGCTACATTTCCCAAATTAACTCTGATTGTTGATCGAATGATAAATACATTACACATTTATATTGGAACTCTCTTATGTTAATGCATTTATTGTGTTATAAAGTGTCAGGATGTTAAGGTTTGGTTCTGAGGCTCTTTTATTAGATTTGAGAAAATCAATAAAGCAAAACTATATCTAGATGATTACATAATGTTAGAACGAATTAGGTTTTGTTGTCATTTTTTTCTGGTTTAAAATGGTGTTTTATATATACGATATACCAAAAGTTTAGAGTCGATACGATTTAAAAAAAAAAGTTTGTCTCTTATGCTCACCAAGGCTGCATTTATATGATAAAAAATACAGTAATATTGTGGAATCTTATTGAAATTGAAAATTGTTTTCTAAAAACATCAGCAAAAAAATGATTTCTATTGTAATATATTTTAAAATGTAATTTATTTTTGTGATAAAGACCTGAACCTTCAGCAGCCATTACTCCCGTCTTCAGTGCCACTTCAGAAATCATTCTAATATGCCAATCACATTTGATAAATTCTCAGTTATATGTGTATGTTTGGGCCTATACATATACATTCTTTAAAACTTTCATCTTGTTCCTTATGTTTGTAGGCGCTGGCAACTGCTGCAGAGAAACTGCAGAAGGAACACCAGTGGAAGGATGACCTTGACGTAATGCTTCACACACACACATTTTATAAACACTCATACACATACACACAGGTGGAAAAAAATAAGGCTACGAATCTTTTGCCTGGGTATGTTTTCATTCAGTTCTTTATTAGATACCTGACACATTTACACATGCCATCACCTCAATTAAGAGATGATCAATAGGGATGTTAAATGTTGGCATCCTGATCTCAGACCTTGCGTCTGTTGTATTGATGCAATTCAGGTTCCCACGGACTGAAATATCAATTCTAATTTGCAGAGGAATGGGTGTGATGTCTAGTGTCTGTTATAGATTTGTCAGTCAAGTATTGTCCGAATGAGTCATCCAAATTTGTATCGCAGCAATGATTTCTGAATCAGACTGAGGGAGAGTCACTATTTAACATGTTTTTAACATACAATAAGCTCAGTTTTTACCCAAAACTTCATATATTACCTTAATACTACATAAAATATTTTAGCAGTACCACATAGTACAGTAATATACAGTATATGGTACTGAATGATTAGGATTTATACACACACACGCACGCACACACACACACACACACACACACACACACACACACACACACACACACACACACACACACACACACACACACACACACACACTCTCTCACTCACACACACACACACACACAAACACACACAGACATTAGGACATTTTTTTACTAACACTTTTTTGTCATCAGGGTTTCTGTGGGTCCTTAAGTCTTAAAAAAGATAAGATCAAATTTAAGGCCATAAAAAGTCTATATATATATTGTATCTGGCTGCTAATTAAACATAAAATCTTGTGGCTTCTTTTTGGACTGTCCCGTCACAGGAAGATAAGACTAAGAACATTATTTAACACATTCAATATATAGATTATACTAGTATTGGCACAATACATTTTTTATTACCTTTCTTTAAACATTATTTTCAGCAAAATCCTATCGATCAACCTCTAATTCAAATGTACTGATATATATATATATATATATATATATATATATATATATATATATATATATATATATACACTCACCTAAAGGATTATTAGGAACACCTGTTCAATTTCTCATTAATGCAATTATCTAATCAACCAATCACATGGCAGTTGCTTCAATGCATTTAGGGGTGTGGTCCTGGTCAAGACAATCTCCTGAACTCCAAACTGAATGTCAGAATGGGAAAGAAAGGTGATTTAAGCAATTTTGAGCGTGGCATGGTTGTTGGTGCCAGACGGGCCGGTCTGAGTATTTCACAATCTGCTCAGTTACTGGGATTTTCACGCACAACCATTTCTAGGGTTTACAAAGAATGGTGTGAAAAGGGAAAAACATCCAGTATGCGGCAGTCCTGTGGGCGAAAATGCCTTGTTGATGCTAGAGGTCAGAGGAGAATGGGCCGACTGATTTAAGCTGATAGAAGAGCAACTTTGACTGAAATAACCACTCGTTACAACCGAGGTATGCAGCAAAGCATTTGTGAAGCCACAACACGCACAACCTTGAGGCGGATGGGCTACAACAGCAGAAGACCCCACCGGGTACCAATCATTTCCACTACAAATAGGAAAAAGAGGCTACAATTTGCACAAGCTCACCAAAATTGGACAGTTGAAGACTGGAAAAATGTTGCCTGGTCTGATGAGTCTCGATTTCTGTTGAGACATTCAGATGGTAGAGTCAGAATTTGGCGTAAACAGAATGAGAACATGGATCATTCATGCCTTGTTACCACTGTGCAGGCTGGTGGTGGTGGTGTAATGGTGTGGGGGATGTTTTCTTGGCACACTTTAGGCCCCTTAGTGCCAATTGGGCATCGTTTAAATGCCACGGCCTACCTGAGCATTGTTTCTGACCATGTCCATCTCTTTATGACCACCATGTACCCATCCTCTGATGGCTACTTCCAGCAGGATAATGCACCATGTCACAAAGATCGAATCATTTCAAATTGGTTTCTTGAACATGACAATGAGTTCACTGTACTAAAATGGCCCCCACAGTCACCAGATCTCAACCCAATAGAGCATCTTTGGGATGTGGTGGAACGGGAGCTTCGTGCCCTGGATGTGCATCCCACAAATCTCCATCAACTGCAAGATGCTATCCTATCAATATGGGCCAACATTTCTAAAGAATGCTTTCAGCACCTTGTTGAATCAATGCCACGTAGAATTAAGGCAGTTCTGAAGGCGAAAGGGGGTCAAACACAGTATTAGTATGGTGTTCCACCATACACCATATGGTGTATATATTGAATAAAACCTCTCTTGATTATTTTAAATTTGCAGTTGAATGTGCGCTCCAGCCTGAATAATAAAGTAAAAGAATCTGAGATAAATTATTTATTTTGAGATTGTATGGGTGTGTTTTGTATGGACATAGGCCTATGATATTAATTTTATTTGTGCAGCTCTTGAAAAAAAGTCTTAAAATGTCTTAAATTTTACATTTTTCATTCCGTACATTTTCAGTAATTGAAATAAAGCTGTAATAAACTATAAATATAAATATTAGATAAAAAAAAAGACATACACATTTTTAAATGTACCACAATTACTAAAACTGAATAAAAAAAAGGAAAGCTAAATAGAAATATTACAAAAAATAATACAAATGACAAAAGCACAACAAAATTACTAAACTAAAAAATATTACAGTTTTTCTCGATTGCTTAAACACTATAACCAGGCTTTTGAATTAAAATGTCAAAACCATAATGCCATTTATCAAAAAGCACACCCATTTCACTAAACTATAAACACTATTCCCTGTTTTGACACATGAGTCAGATTTGTTGAACTTTCACTGCAAAACTCTACACACAAATCCCTTCATTTCTCATTGCTTAGACCATGTTGTCATTTAGAAAGCACTAGCATTCAGTATTGTTCACTCAAGTCAGCACAGCTTCAGCTCAGTTAGCACACAATTACCCAGGTGGAAACACTAAGAGTCAAAATTTAACACACATCAACCAGATCCTTCAATAGATATATAAAAGGGCCCAAATCAGTTTATTGAGTTTTGGAACAATGTATCCAGAAAGACATGAAGGAAGAGATCGAGGATAAGGAGGAGGAGGAGGAGGAGGAAGGGCAAGAAGACAAGCAGTCTCAGATGAAATTCAAGCCACTCTAGTTGCCCATGTCTTAGTCAGTGGTATGACTATGAGGGAGGCTGGGCTACGAGTAAGGCCAAATTTGAGTCGCTTTACCGTCACCTCGAGAACCTTCAGGGAGGTGTGGTGACACACAAAATTCACTGAATAAAAGACAAACATTTCCAATAGTCTTTGATGAGGTACAAGCAACATAACTTACCAGTTTTGGAAATGTTGTTTTGAATTTATTGCACCAGTGTGTTAGACTATGTTGTAGTGTGTGTGATTTTGAGGGCTTGTGTGTCCTGTCTGAGGGCAAAGTTGGGTTTTTCAGCAAGAGTGAATGGTTTTGAGTGTAGAGCTTCATTTTGACCTGAAAATAGGATGTTTGGGGAATTGGGTGAGACGTTATGGATTTGTGTTTACAGTTTTGAGAATACGAGGCATAGTTTCAAGAAATGTGTTTATGCAATCGAGAAAAACTGTAATACTATAATAGTACATAAGTAATACTAAGCTGCACTTAAAATAAATGATTAATTTTGTCCTTTTGATTTATTTAGTATTTTAATTTTAAAATTCATATTGTAGTAATTTTAATATTGCACATTTCTGATTTACATTACTTCCAACATGTTAAAAAAAAGGTATTACCATGGTTTCATTTTTTATTCATAAGATGTTACACTCAGGGCTATTTCTAGGCAAAACACATGTGTGCGCCTTTGTGTTCAGAAGTCCATCCTGCCTGCAGCTGTCACGGCAGGTGCTTCTCTTCAAGCGTTTGTTATGGACACAATCGCTGTGTTACCGCTGACAGACTGAGAGTTTTTCTTTTGAATTATTGATGGGATGCTGGTACCAACCGTGTTAAAGACACAACCTACAAGGTCAAGCGTTTGATCCCATGTAGAGGTGACCTGTACGTGCATGTCTCAGCAATCAGTGTACTATAACCTAAAAAGAGTGTCTGCCACATGATTAGCAAGCAAGTAGGACAGGTGGCGGCAGCCGGTGATGATCCACTTCTATGTCTCCAAGGCGACTGTATGTCAGATAGTGAGCTCGCTTGTTAACGCCCCACTAATGCTAGTCCTGACAGCGCCCTCACACAACCCTCAGAGAAGACACACACACACACACACACACACACACACACACACACACACACACACATTTTATGAGAACATTCCATAGATATAATGATTTGTAAGCTGTACAAACTGTATATTCTATATTCTGATTGATTTATTAGCTGTTTTCCTCATGGGAACCAAAAATGTCCCGACAAGGATTTTGGATATTGCTATCTTTGTGGATATTGCTATCTTTGCAAACCTCTGTACAGAAAAAAACCAAATTGAGAGCTATTTAAAAACACTTGGAAATACACAGTCAGACACATTCAGATAAAACATACTTTCAGAGACGTCAACGGTCTCAAAAAATAATTTTTATCCCCCCCCCAAAAAAATTCACTGACGACGCAGCGACAGGGGAGAGATAAGCAACCTAAGTCTCTTCAACCCTGGGCATCGTCCCATAACCATTCTCCTTAAGCCCCACAATCGAAGTATAATGACGGACTGTGGGACTAGATATGCGGGAGGAGACTGGCTTTTTCAGTAGCACCTCACTCCAGTACACGAGATCCATGGGGCGGAGTTAGATCCAGATCTAAGGGGTGGAGATTGGTAGGTTTAGGGGTGGGTTTAGGGATCAGGGGGTGGAGATGGGTAGGTTTAGGTATATGTAAGGTGGGATCTGGATCCAACTCCTCCCCCTGGATTTCGTGTTCTGCAGTGAGGACCATCTCGGCTTTTTCCACGATCTTGTCACCTCAGTATGGAGATCTGGGAAGAACGGTAAGTCCCGACGTAGAGGTTGTGGCTGTGACTGCTGGAAGCGCTCATCTAACTTGCTTTTTCTAAGCGCCTCTGGCTTCTCGGCTGGCTAGTCAATGTTTAGTACATACACAGCCCGAGACACAACCTCCATAAGCTCAGCGTACTGCGGGGATACTGCTGACGTATCACCAAAATCTCCCACATCAAAGCTAGACAACATTAAACTCTCACTCGGGACGGAAGAAGCCACAGAGCGGGCTTCCGTATCCCGAGATTGAGGAACCAGCGGGTAAGGGTTGGAAAAAAGGGCCGCATCTGTCTCAAACCCCTCCACTAGTTCAATTTGTGAACCCAACGAATGAAGCCGCCACTGAGAAAGAGAGAAGCGGGACCCAATCCCGAAAAACAGAATATTGGCACACGTGCTTCAGGCGCAGTCACGCTGAGGGCGTTCCTCAAAGCGTCAGCTGGGACACAGCGCGAGTTCCCTCGAAAGGGAATCTAAACAAAAACATATGTAAAGCATACATTTATTTTAGGATACACTATCCTAATGAATATTGAAACTTTTGAAAAATATAGAAGATAAATAAAAACACCAACATTGTCTTCTGTCACTCTTTATCAAACAGGTGAATGAGACCATCTACTACAATGCCAAGGACAAGGTAAGATTTCATTTTTTTAAATACTTATTATGATAAGCACTAAATAACAGAAAGATGTAATTTAAAGAATCGTTTCTGTTATTTGAGAGATTTTGCTTTTTGTTATGTTCCTAGTTTGATATTAATGACACAGAAATACACCAGAACCGGGTCAGACCAGAATTCAAAGAGGATCCTGCTTTCGGACGCCTCGTTTCGTACAATACGACAGCAGTGCACATTCCCACAGATATCTATGAGGGCTGTGAGTATACACAAACACACACACACACACACACACACACACACACACACACACACATCTGAACATGTTCTTTTTTACGTCTTTGCGCGGTAACTAAAATCGGTTTATAAAATCAATCTTTCAGTGACAGCTCAGCTTTATTGCTGTGTGTCAGGTGTGGACAGCCATAGGCTTGTGGAAAAATAACAGACTAAATTTAGAGAGCAGTCCAGCTCTAACGCAGCACGCCTGGCCCATGAGTGACCCCACAACCCCTTAATATCCTCCAGCAAGAGAATAACTCTCACTCTCTGTCTTTTGCTTTAAAATGTTATAGGTTATGAGTGTTTTCAGGTTTCTACCAGTGTTGAGAAAGCTAGTAGATTATGAGTAGCTTGTAGCCTGTAGTATTTACTTAATAAATATAGATGGAAGGATGGATGGATGGATATTGGATACACACATAGATATATATTATAATAGTCCATTTTAGTCAGTTTGATCTGTTTTTGACACTATAAATGGCACTATACATTTAATTATTTATTACCTATAACTTTTGCCTCAATACTCATAATTACTGCTTTTTAATAGTTAGTAAGGTAGTTGTTTAGGTATTGGGTAGGATTAAGTATGCAGAATATGGTCATTCAGAATAAGGCATTAATATGTGCTTTATAAGTACTAATAAACAGCCAATATCCTAGTAATATGCATGCTAATAAGCAACTAGTCAATAGTGAGAATTGGACCCTAAACTAAAGTGTTACCAATAGTTGTATTCAACAAGGGCGCTTTATATTGAACAGTAGTGGCAGTGAAGACATTTATAATGTTTCAAAATATTTTTATTTCATATAAATGCTGTTCTTTTGAACTTGAAAAAAAGATCACGGTTTCACAATATTAATGTTTACTGTATTTTCAAACAATTAAAAGCACAAGACAAATCAAAGTTTAAAGGAGGAACTCAAAACTTTTGCAAGCGAATGCAAAACCATTGAAAGAAACATTTTTCTTCTATCTTTTTTTTCCATTATCTTGTCCATTCAGGGGCTCCATAAGAAATAGTATGTTTAGTACACTAGTAAAATACAGTAGGTAAAACATTCAATAGAAAAAGGTTATTTTATCCACAGTATACACTAAATACTGAAAGAAGAGTTTGTGTAATATACTTTTTTTTTTTTTTGTCATTTCACTAGTTAACATCAAATGCGTATGTTGGCTGTGATTTTGCAATTCTTTATTATTTTGGTCAAAACAGCTAGCACCTTCCTAAGAGTCACAAGATGTATCATATTCTCTGTGTTGGCATAAATATTATGGAAGTAAAATAATGACTCATGTTTTTGAAACAAAAAAAAACCTTGTTGAATTGCACTAATTGAAAAAAAATTTCTCATTGAGACGTGGTCTGGGAACTACGTTCATTTTCTCGTATTTGAGGCGTGGTTTACGAATGCCCAGAGCCGTTTATTGGGCGCTACAATGTCTCTCAAATGCGCCTGTATGTAGCTCATAGCCAATCGTTTCAATTATACCAGATGATGTATGTAGAGCGACAGAAATTCGACGAGGAAGAAGACGAAATAAACTTGCGTTCTAAACTACTTAGAACACTATCTAAGGCTGCATTGAAAGGTAACTTCGCGTCTGCTGCCATGTTGGATCCATAGATATAAACAAACTGCTTCGGTGTGTCACATAGACGTCGTCATCGTCTTGCTGCTCCCTCCCCGTTCTGTGATTGGTCCCCTCGCTGAGGCGAAAATCTGGTCCATGGTATCCAGGCTGCTTAGCAGCGTGAATAAAATCGCGCTGTGCTCAAGGCAGCATGGGGAAACCCAGGCTATTGTAATATATCAACAATCTAAAAGGTGTGCATTGCCTCTTGCACCTCCTGCTGGTGAGGTCGACTAACAGCTCTGGAGATTATTAGTCGGTAATCTGCTATTCCTGCCGTTCCCAGATGTCAAATGTCGAATTTGCTGTCGAATTTGAACCACTGAATTTGTGGAAGCGAATTTGTAAGGCGAAATAAAATGGACTGAAAATTGCCTGTCGATTATTATAGGTTGTATTTTAAACAGAATGAACATTTTGGAAGTGAAATCTGAAAGGTGAATATGAATTTTTGAATTGAAAATACTCACAGCTTAAATATTCAACCATGTTGAATTTCAGCCCATAAAAATGCAAGCCCTAAAAATACAATGCATTAAAATGCAAGCACTGTTAATGCAATGCATTTTTTTTTTTTTAATTAGTGCAATTCAACAAGCTTATTTGTTTCAAAAACATTTGTCATTATTTTACTTCCATAAAATCTGTTGTCCTCAGTGGTCGACTCACTGTGACTTAACATGTGAGTGTTTCACTGGCAAATGAGTTTGATGTGATATTTGTGTTCTAGATGAGGACTGAAGCAGCCGCGTTCATCATATGACTCATCTCGCTCTGTCCCGCTGTCTCTCTTTATCTACTTTTACTCACTTCAAATTACTCTCAGTACCTTTTGCTTTCCGCCTGATTTTCTTGGTCCGGCAGCATTGCTTAGTGCTTACCCATGACCCCCTTCCCAGCGACAGCCACTGGGTGAAGCTTTCAGGCAATATTCATTATTTTTCATTAAATCTGATTTTTTTTTCAACTCTCTATATTTAATAATAGTTTGTTATGTAATAATGTGGCTGATTATTCAAGTGTTTGTGTATTTTTATATATGTGTGTGTTATTGGAGGCTCTGGGCTGTCTGTATTTGTGTCTTATTAAGACATGAATCTGTACTTTTTGCCTCAACACATCGTGTCATCTGTCACCACAATCTCAAGATGGACATAGACATGTTCAGAGTGTGTGTGTTAGAGAGAGCACGATGACGTGTGTATGTCACACGGATCCCTCTGGCTGTGCTCATAGTGCTCAGATTGGTTTTTCTGTTGACTATCTGCCCTGATTCATTTAAACCAATGGAAGTTGTCGTCAAATCTTCCTCCACACTCTCTCTCTCTCTCTCTCTCTCTCTCTCTCTCTCTCTCTCTCTCTCTCTCTCTCTCTCTCTCTCTCTCTCTCTCTCTCTCTCTCTCTCTCTCTCTCTCTCTCTCTCTCTCTCTTGCGCTCTCATTGAATTGAGCTATAAATTATTTTTGTTTGTCGTAATAAAGAAACAAAGACTAGTGCATAGTTGACCGCTGTTCTTAAAAACAATTTCTATCTGCGGTTATTGCAGTTTCACATTCTTAGATTTAAACAAATTATCATGGCAGAGATGGTATAAGATTGTGATACTGGTATTACATAAAATTGGAGTCTGACTACCAATACCATTGTTTGTTACTGTTGTATATACCTTAGAGTGTTATGAGTACAGTATATATATATATATATATATATATATATATATATATATATATATATATATATATATATATATATATGTATATATAGTAAAATTCTTCTTAATCCAATTATTATAAATTTTTTTTTACACTTTTATAGACACATTGTGATTTTGTACCTAATTTAATTTTGGTCACATACATTTTTATTATTATTTAACCAGTTATTATTCTTTATTTATTTTATTATCTGTTTCTCTGTAAAAAGGCATGGAAACACATTGTGATTTTGTTCCTAATATATTCATTTAGGTCACATAATGTGATGGATATTTTAATGCATGTGTCACCAAATGTTCTACAGAAAAAAAAAAGCTGTTAAAAGACGTGCCATATGTTTTCTTTTTGGTTTGATTTATGCAAGTCAACTTACATGATTCAAGTATTTTGATTTAAACCATTTATTAGGTCACAGCTTCTAATAGAATCACTGCCTAAATGTTATTTCCATTTTTAACCACACGTTTGCTACTTGGCCAGTGTTCATTTTGGGCCCAAGGATAGTTGTACAGTCAATTCAAATTGCAAATGAAATTTTTGTAATGGGAGTTTTATCTTGAGGAAAGTTATTTGTGCTTACTTTATAGACAGAAGCAAATAGAGATAGACAGAGATAGAGATCTGGTTGAATGGGTGTTACCTAATGAGGATGTGTGTTGTGTCTAAACCTGCATACTGACAGCCTGATGGATGAACAACAGGAAGGGGTGTGAAACCATATCTGATCACACACACACACACACACACACACACACACACACACACACACACACACACACACACACACACACACACACACACACACACACACACACACACACACACACACACACACACACAAATATATGTTTGTGATCAGCTACACTCTCATTCACTAATGCACTTCCTTTAGAAACAGTAAATTATGATGCCTTCATGGACTATTCTTATGTAGAAAGGTGTGTCGTCCTCTCCTTGCACTATTGACCTCTAACTTACAGAGTGTGTGTGTGTGTGTGTGTGTGTGTGTGTGTGTGTGTGTGTGTGTGTGTGTGTGTGTGTGTGTGTGTGTGGGTGTGTGGGTGTGTGGAAGGGATATCCTCTCATGGGATGATTACAGGCTTTCTTGATTCTGCACTGATCCTGCAAATTAGCACTCACAACCATCTCCACAACACCACTATAATGCTTATTGTGTGTTTAGAGCTGTTTCCTGGACCAGTGTGAGAGAGTTTGGAGCTAGTTGATGGCTTGCCATGTATGTATGTATATATATGGTATGGGTAACACCTTCAGAGTGACCGGTGTCTGAGCACGCATGCCAAACCATTGGCAGAAATAGCTTATCAAATCGACCACGTCAAATTCAACCTGACCGCGGCGCGGGCCATTATATCAAGCAACTTCCAGTATACAGGGCTGGTGGAGGAAGTAGGCTCAGTAATTTCACCATCATGTCCTACTTCCACCACATCTAGCTAGATGCCGCCAACAATATGCCACTCCTAACACCAAATCTGAACCAGCAGACAAAAACCCTTACTGTTGAGCCCTGTGTGTGTGTAAGTGGTGCTGTTTTACTGACCGTAAGTGTCCTAACCATGCATGACATGTCAGTTTCTAGCAACAAGTAATTTGTCTGTCCACACTGAAAGCAAAAATACCAAACAACACTACACAGTGTCAGCCAATCAGAAGATATTTGATGTTTAATGTATAATTACGAGGAACAGGATTTTGAACCAATGGCTGGTTAGGAAAAAAATTATTTAGATAACTTAAGCCTGAGGGCACGATGCTTGGCGATTGGCTGGAGTACGTACTTTTTTCCACAATATTTTTTTAAAACCTTTTTCCAAATTGTTTTGAGCCAGAGTGAATACCAGGAAGGACTGAGTGATAGAAATAGAGGGTGATGAAATGTGGCATTTGGGTGCTGATGGACCCTCTTAAAGAATATCGATAGGGTATGGACTGCTTTCGAGCAAGGTTATTTTCGTAAACGAAAACTGAATAAGAGTAAAACTATCATAAACTGAAATAAAATAGAAATTTCAACATAAATGAAAATCTAAAACTAAACGAAACTAACAACAGTTACTGAAAAACTAAAATAATAAATAGCAAAAATAAATAATAGTTTTCGTTATTAATAAGCTCTCATCCTGTACCAGAAGATCACTTTTTTCCATTCCAGTGCGCTACTTTATTCACGGTTGCACTCGAGTCTCGCATTTTTTGCATCTTTTCGCGCATGACACGATGTTCTAAAAATGCGACACTCAAGTTAAAATAAGTAAAACTTTTAAAAGACGCCTCTTGAGACCTTGCGCTTTTTCCCCGTGCCACTGTCTGTGTCTTTTTTCCGTTTTTCAAAGCAAAACCGGTTCCTGTTTGAACCAGCCCTAAGAAGCAGAAATGGCCAAATATCATGTCTAGACCTTATAGATGCAAATATAGCTGTACCTTAATTCTAAGTAAGATAACCATCTCATGTGAAACTAAACAAGATACCACACATATTAGACAAGATACCACACTGAGCAGAAAACAGAAAAAAAAAACATGTCTGGAAACCAAATGTCTGGTCTGAATAGAACATTTGAATATGAGTATAACTATGCCTATGTGATTTAAAAGATGCAATAGACAAAAAGCATAAATGGATCAATACAAGAATAATGTTTGAAAGGATTAATCATAGAAATAACCTTAAAGAATAATCATAATGTTTAACAAGATTTCATTTTTAATATGAATGAGTATGAATAATTTTCACTTTTTTTAGTTGCATTTGTTTGGTTCTTTGTTCAGAAATATTTTATTTTTATTATTAAGAGGTTTTCACAAGAGTTAACTGTAAACTGCATACATTAAACTTAGCTGAAATTAAATGTCTTTAACTGGAAGTGTTCTGTTAACTCTGCTAAATAACTAAAACTGAAACTAAATATATAGAAACTAAATAGAAATGTGTTTACAAAATAAACTAAAACGAAATTTATAGGAAATTTAAAAATGATATTAAAATAAAAAATAATTTAAAAATGCAAAACTATAATAACCTTGCTTTCGAGTGAAGCCTGTATCGATGTACACACCTAGAGTGGGAGGAGTCTTGATGGAAAGAGGAAGTGGGTGGTATTAGGGGTAATAAAAGATGTCCCATGGGATCAAACACACCAGTTCCTTTCAGAAGACTGTCAAGGTGCCGGCGGTAATGATTATAATAATAATTTAGTATCATAATACTAAACCAACAGAAGTAAGAAATATCAAAGGCTTTTATTTTTAAAGAATGAGTCACGTGGCATCATGGGAATTGATGTCATATCTTTGCCAGGGTGCTCATTTATGTTCATTTTAAAATGTTAACATCACTCTCACTTACAGCAGACATAGTGCCCATTTATGACATTCTCTGGAAAAACGGCCCAATTTTCCTCTAATTCCATTAGAACTGCATTAGCTAATAGTTCACTTTGTTGTTTCCTCTACCACAGCTTCTCCAAGTGGTTTATCACTTTCGAGTTTAGCTTAACATGATGGTGTCTGAAATTTTGAGAGCCAGTTTATTGATTTATTGCTGAATTGGGATTCATTTGAGGGTTTGTTAGAACAAAGCTCTCAGAATACACGTCAGCTTGAGTTAAATCACGTTAGACCTGTAGAGATGCCTCATGTCCGTAAGTTACAATCATCAGATGAGATTGATCCTGTATATTTATATGTTTGTAACAGCCACTATAATCCTGAATGAGCTAAACTGGACTGCGGCTCTGGATGACGTCTTCAGGAAGAACAAGGAAGATGACCCGTCCCTCCTCTGGCAGGTGTTTGGCAGTGCAACTGGCCTGGCTCGATACTTCCCAGGTAGAGTACTGGAATGAATAAGAATATTTACAGACATTCACCATAACACAGAGACTATGGAAAGCACATTGACACTATATATACAGTCATACAGTATGGTGCATTTACAGTTAACAAATACATTTCATAGCTGATAGTGGTTTGTGAGGGAAGCATTTGGAACAAAGCCATAGACTATTGAGCTAAGGGGCCGGTGATCAATGAACGGGGCAAGAATACAAGAACAGGACATCAAAAACAAGTGCACTGAACAATAGACAAACTCATGCTGGTCTAAGTATTAAATTCTTAAATGGCTGTTGTGCTGATTTCTAACTGTGTTTGTTTATTTGTTTATTTAGAAGGTTAAATGGTGATGAACCATTCCACTGATAACCTCTTTTTTCTTTAGTATCACAATCATTTTAATTTATTGCATTTTTTTATAAATGCTAAACCTAAATTTGAATTATTTAAATTAAATGTTAAGGACAATTTATTACAATGAATAGTTAATATTAAATACTTTGGTTGTTCTGCTTTCAAATCATTGATTGATTGATTGATTGATTGACTGACTGATTCACTGATTCACTGATTGACTCACACACGCACACACACACACACACACTGACCGACTAACTCACTCACTCACTCACTGACTCCCTTGTTTGGTTAATTGATTATTGATTAATTGAACGACTGAACGATAATAATCCCAGTATCCCATCTGCTATAGCTTCTCCTTGGGTTGACACAAAGAACAAGATCGACCTGTACGATGTACGCCGAAGACCCTGGTGAGTAAACCTGTGTGTGTTTTTTTTTTTAAATCTCCATATGTGTGTATGTGAGGGAGATAACAAGTGCTATTTTCTTTATTTTCTCTCTCAGTTGTTATGCCTGATGGTTTTTCTCCTGTGTGTTTGCAGGTATATCCAGGGTGCAGCTTCACCTAAAGACATGCTGATCCTGGTGGACGCGTGAGTGAAGTTTCTGTGATTTACTGTTACAGTTCATACACTCACTGATACAAAGCCACTGAGCTGAATCCTGATTCGGTTGTGCACTTTGAGTAATTGGTTTATCAGCATAATGTAATTTTTCATTGCGCGTGACAGATTCCACACTATCCACTTAAAGAGCTAATGTTAGTTCTGCATTAGAGTCATTTATCAACATTAGAGAGAGAGGCTGATTAAAGAATGACACAATGTGGCGCTGAGCCAATGCAAAGTGAGAGTAATAAACATGAAAACTATATTTTTTTGGTTATCTTTGGCAGGCTGTTTAACAGAGTATTTTATTAAATGAAGCAGTTTATGAATATCAAACATTGAATCTTTACAAGCAAAAATGTATGTTCCCATAATGCACCTAAAACTGTTATTCACAAGTTATTAATTTAATATTTACATTCAAAATAAAAAATGCCATTAGAGTCATGCTTTGCATTAACATAAATTTATAATGTAGATGTAACTGAAAAGTCAGGTTATGGATATGATCCAGAAATATTCCAAATTCATCAAAAGCAGGCATTTGAGATTAATGTGCTCTATTATTTATCATACTTAAGGGGGTGTCTTTAGGTTACGAGTGTAATTAGCCTCGTTGTATTAGAAAATATGGCCTTGTAGAGTTTATTCTGTTATTGCTCAGCTATAATGATGATGGTGATGTGCTGTCTGGGCATTGAGCCCATTAGTGTAGATCAGCTTCAGCCAATCAATGTAGTTTAGCTAAACGACTAAACACTGAAGCCCACACACCTCCCATTGGAATCACAGAGTGATTATTAACCCGTAAAAACCTGATCCAGCATGTCAGTTCTGGAGCCGTTAAAAGCCTAAATGTGATTTCGGTTGTATTATGATTTTTGCTGTTGTTGTTGTTCTTCAGGTAGTTATTATATAGTAATAAACATGTTCTAACTATGCTGTGCTTCTCTGTAGGAGTGGAAGTGTGTCGGGCCTGACGTTGAAGCTCATTCGCACTTCCGTCAGTGAGATGCTGGAAACCCTCTCTGACGATGATTACGTCAACATCGTCTCTGTGAGTATACAGGAGCTGTTTGTGTTTTGCTGAGAGTCTGTTTGAATGATGAACTCCTCTGACGCTCCTCAAAAAAATCTGGATTCCTGCTGAGTAGGAATAGAAAATCTGAGGTAAACAGAGGCATCGAGCCTCCAAGCATCCATAACGTCATAGTTAATTTTTTGCGGGTTCAGTTAGGCACCGCTGAGGCGGCACGCCAAAGAATTATTGATGTTTCCCATCATCCTCTGCTTCAGACGCTGTGCAATTCATTTATGAAATGCATCGTTTATTTTATTTTGTGTGTGAGACTACTGACAGGAATAGAAATCACAAACTCTGTGTTTTGCTTTCAAGTAAGTGAGTTGTTTTGTATATTTTCAATTAACTTTCTTCCTCTATTCCTTTAATAGCTTTGCGCTTGTATTTTATGGCCTGACTCCAGCTGTGTGACGTTAGCTTGACGTTAATGAAATTAGGCAACAGTGCTCTAAGTGTATTGCTGGCACTGAGCCATGGGACTTGTATAGAGGAGCCTTGAATCTGAATGATGTAAAATGATTTCATAACTGTCCTTGCATGTGTGCGAGTGAGATGTACTGTACCTCACAGTTTTCTTAGATTTTTACTGATAACTTGCCAACTAACCACAATGCTTTCATATGGTTTCAGTTCAACAATTCGGCCAAGTCGGTTGCCTGCTTTGAACACCTGGTCCAAGCAAACGTCCGCAATAAGAAGATTTTGAAGGAGGCGGTACAGAAGATCACTGCGAATGGCACCACTGACTATAAAATCGGCTTCAAGGAGGCTTTTGACCAGCTCTCCTCAGTAAGAATAAATACAATTTTTAGTTTATTGCACCATCTTGTGGCCTATGCTAGTTATAATCAACAAACATTTGATCAACAGCAGCTGTGAATATTAGAGGCATCACATTGGTTTACTGTGTCTCGTTTTTCTTGGACTGTTATTGTAATGCTGGCCAGAATCTTTGCCTTCGCAAATTGATTTGTTCCTTTCATAGATGAATATTTCAAGAGCAAACTGTAATAAGATCATCATGCTATTCACTGACGGAGGGGAGGACAGAGCTTCAGAGATCTTTAATGAGTACAACCCCGACAGGAAGGTGAGGACACACACACACACACACACACACACACACACACACACACACACACACACACACACACACACACACACATAGCTTTATATGTGTATATAGCTTTATAAATCCAGGCACTCCATATACTTCTACTGTTTTGTGTACAGCTAATATATAATAAATATTATACACTAACCCTTACTGAAAGTATCTTTTTCTTTCTTTTTTAAATTTATTTATATATAAACACTTCCATTCAAAAGTTTGGGGTCAGTAATATATATTTTTTAATTATTACTTTTCTTCATCAAAGAAGCATTAAATTGATCAAAAGTGACAGCAAAGAGAATTATAATGTTACAAAAGATTTCAATTTCAAATAAATGCTGTTCTTTTGAACCTTCAATTCATCAAATCTCATAACAAATGTATAAGCAGCTGTTTTAATTGTAATAATAATAAGAAATGTTTTTTAAGCAGCAAATCAGCATATTAGAATGATATCTGAAGGATCATGTGACACTGAAGACTGGAGAAATGCTGAAAATACCGTGTCTGTATATATATATAATTTTTTATTTTATTTTTACGAATGAATGTGTATACTCGGATGTCCCAAATGAGGATGAGGTTTTGTTAATATATTGTTTCCCTAAAGTATATCTAAGATGTACACGCATACACCTACTTTTCCACTATAAAAATGTCAATATCCATTTGTTTCTCTCTTCTTTCAGGTTCGAATCTTCACCTTTTCTGTGGGCCAGCATAACTATGATAAGACACCAATTCAATGGATGGCTTGCGAAAACAAAGGTAAAACACACTGAAATTGAATGATATGAAATTTGAAAGACATTTAGACTAATATGTGTTTATATATAACCATGTATTGAGATGTTAAAGTTTCCTGCAGGTTTTTACTATGAGATTCCATCCATTGGAGCCATCAGGATCAACACCCAGGTATTTGACAGCATCACTCTAGTGCATAAATGTGACTTATTTCCAGCATCATATTTCAATGTAACCAGACTACTTTACATACAGGAGTACCTGGATGTGTTGGGCAGGCCCATGGTGAAAGAAGACAAGAAAGCAAAAAATGTGCAGTGGACCAACGTTTACGTGGATGCACTGGTGCGTCAACTCTTAAATATCTGTATCAGTAAATTTGTTAAATTATACTGATTCAAAAAGTACTAAATGGCTGTTGGTTGTGTTGCAGGAACTGGGCCTTGTGATTACAGGCACTCTACCAGTGTTCAATAAAACCAGGAACATTCCAGAGAAGAAATCTGGGAATCAAAAAGTACTATTTTGTGGCACATTCATGTTCTCAGTTAATTGATGTTTGTCTTATGAATCAGATGAACTGAAGTGGAACCAGATCTGTTTTCAAAAGTCCTTGTTATCAATTGCAGGGCCAAAGCCAGTTGATTCTGGGGGTGATGGCCATAGACGTGTCTCTGGACGACATCAAGAGACTGACTCCTCGTTTCACTGTAAGGCGTGAGAGCGTGTGGGCGCAATCTGCACTTCTTTATTTACGACTGATGGTTTGCAACATCGAAGAACTTGCACAACCATTGCATTGAACTGTAGCAGCAGGGTCACGTTCAGTGCTGCTGCATTCCTTGTGTTTACTAAATCTTGTTTTTTTTAATGGCAAATAAATTTAAATAGGTCATATCATGTGAAACAATTCTCCCAACTCTTTTGAAATAAAAGATAAATCTTAAAAATAGACATACATACGCAAGGAAAGCAAGGAAATCAGACCTTTTGTGCCTGAATTTGACAGTTAATGAAATTAGTGAATAAATTCGTTTTTATGTAATAAATTGAAACAATGACTTTTAGTCAATACATTTTAGTCAATACTTATAACCCAATAGTTATCACATTGTTAAAATTCAAGAAATATGTAAATGTTAATGCTTTTTTAATTATTTTAATGAAACTAAAATAGCTTAAGTACAATATTATATAATAATTAAAGGAGAACTCCGGTCAATTTTAACATTGAGCTCATTTTTTTGTAAATTTGGAGTGCTGTCAATACAGAGAACAACGACAAAAATCGGTGTTGCCTACACCGTGTTATCCTCTTTTTAAAATTTGCACCCTGTTGACTTCAATGGGGCAAGTTTTAAACCTGCTTTTAGCCTCTTAACATCCTTGATGTGTCATTAGTCCAAAGTAGTCGATTGTCGAGTTCACGCGCGTGATCATAGGTAACTAAACCTATGCGCGTGAACTCGAGAATCGACTACTTTGGACTTCAACCGAAAACAGGATGTAAATACAGGTATTTGCGCTGGCTTAAATAACATCATTTTTATCCATTTCTTTCACATCTACTGCAGTCAGATTCACTCGTGTTCACTCTGAAGGAATCACTCACATGACCTGTGCACTTGTAATGACACATCAAGGATGTTAAGAGGCTAAAAGCAGGTTTAAATATTGCCCCATTGAAGTCAACAGGGTGCAAATTTTAAAAAGAGGATAACACGGTGTAGGCAACACCGATTTTTGTCGTTGTTCTCTGTATTGACAGCACTCCAAATTGACAAAAAAATTAGCTCAATGTTAAAACTGACCGGAGTTCTCCTTTAATAATAATAATATACAATAAGAACAAATGTCATTTTGCAGTCTTAAAGGTACAATAACAAAAACAGCCTTTCAAATGCTTCATCGCTCTTGTCTTTTGTTTTATAAAGCTCGGGCCAAATGGATATTACTTCGCCATCGACCCCAACGGCTATGTGCTACTTCATCCCAACCTTCAGCCAAAGGTACGGCTCTCACTCATATTTCTTTCTTTCTTCTTAGACAAACTTGCTTCCCATAACCATGTGTATGGTCAGTTGTGCATGGCTGAAGAACCTTCACTACAGGTTATGTTGAAATAATGCAGGCCACCCACATCCACAGAGGTCATCTGCCCTTTGTAATGGATATCATTTGTGCAATCCAAACACAATCGCTCTGTTTAGTTCACAGATGAAACGACATTTATTTGAAACACGTGCATGACAATTAGTAAATGTTTAGTCAGTGATCCATGGGATTAGAGAACACTTTGTATGGAACAAAATAGGAATGTTGAGAAACGGTTCCTCGGTAGGCACTTCTTCAAGGAAAAAGTGACTCATCGGTAAATATTTTTGCATACAAATATGGTGTGTTGACCGGTATTGATTTATGGTATTACTTTGAAAGTTGTTGTTGTTTGTCTGCAGGATCTCAAGTCTCAGGAACCCGTGACGTTGGACTTTCTGGATGCTGAACTAGAGGATGAAATGAAAGTAGAGGTGAGCAATATAAAGAAAACCTGTATGACGTATGCAGGACAGAAAAGACGATATTTTTTGTCCATACATTGAAAGTCAATGGACCCAACTGAATTGAATGGCATGAACAAAACAACAACAACCAACTCTTGAGACTTTTTTTTTCAGAATATCTTCTTAACATGAGTAACAGAATTTTCATTTTCGGGTGAACTGTCCCGTTAAGTTGAAAAATCTGATATCAATTATCAGATTCAAAGCTGGTGTGATTTTGATTTGGTAACATCCCTTGTGCTCTGTTGTACAGCTGTTGAAGTCACAACAAAGTTATTATCGAAGCATCAACAAACTGCAAAGTTGATTCTCAGCCCTGTGTGATTTCATAACAATATGTTGAATGTAAAAAATATAATTTTCTCACTTCACAGCCCAAATGACTTATTTTCTCAATTGAGAGTGACCAACTATTACAATAGCAAATGAAAGCAATGTCCTTTTTTAGTTGTCGGCTTTTAAAGATCCAGTGACGTATTAATAGCAATCAGTGACACACCTGTCTGACTTTCTGTCTGTCTTTAGATCAGAAGAAACATGATAGATGGTCAAAATGGTCAAAAGGGATTCCACACACTTGTAAAGTCACAAGATGAGGTAATTGTGCATACTTTAAACAAGCAGTGCTTCTCTGCTGGTTTTTGTCTTCAGAACCCAGATTTTACACACATGGAAACAACATAAAAATGGTTTCAAATTGTAACACTTGTACAAAAGCAAACAAAATGGCCTTGAAATCATCATATTAAAATGTAAAAATTTTTAATAGTTTCAAAAATATCTCTGGTAGTAATTCACAGCACAAAACACATTGTCGTCAGTAAAAAACAAGTTTATCCTAGTCAAATAGATCATATTTTTCTTTTAACAAATGACAGATGAAATTGCACTAAAATGGTACAGAGTTTGACTGGCCACACATCCTTTGACATCAACAACAAAAAGATATGGAAAGCATTTTCTCCTCCCTTTTAAATGTTTTTTTGGTTTGCAACTGACCAGTTGAGAAACATTGGCTACAACACTAGTTATTTAGAAATAAAACAGGGATTAAAGGTTCATTGAACCACTTTCATTGGTTAATTGTTTTATTCTCATTGCAGCGTTACATAGACAGGGGCACCAGAACCTACACTTGGGCTCCAGTCAGTCAGACAGACTACAGGTCTGCAAATCTTTTTTTAATTTTAAGTTCTTTGTTACATGTTTTTGTGTTGTGGAGGTGTGTTTGTGAACATATGAATTGCCACTAGAGGGCACTGTTCAAAGTCACAATTAACTGTATTCAACAGATATTTTACATTATACTTCCATAAGGACACATATGAGAGAAAACAGTAATTTAGGCATAGGATGAGGATAAAATCTCCTTCATTTGAGTTTGAATCTATAAATTCCACCCTACATGGACTAAAAGCTACAAAACACCAATTTTGATTCCACTGGGTGTTAATTTCTTATTTCAGATAATGTCAGGAAGACTACTGCTTTTCTTCATCATTTATTTTCTGTCTTCTCTCTATGTAGTCTTGCTTTAGTTCTACCCGATTACAGTGTGAGCTACATCAAGGCCACTATTGGAGATACCATCACTCAGGCAAAATGTAAGTACCCACGGGACCATCACTCACCTTTATCAAACTCAGTGGAATGCCAATCTCTCGGCCTCAGAGAAGCCGTAGTGTGAGCTCCTGGTTTATATTCAGAGAGCTCAACCCTGCGCCCTCCGTTCATCTCACATCTTTTGTTTTTTGAAACCCTCATCTCCTCTGGAGATGCAACAGCGTGGTTCCTCGGTTGTGGTCTGTCTTCGAGAGCGCCTCGCCAGACGGGACGACGACCCCCTTAAAGGCAAAAGCGACTCACCCTGAGCATATTACACCCTGTTTTTCTTCCAGATGCACCTCTGTGCGTGTGTTTACCCTCTCGTCCTCTCTCATGTGGCTTTTGGGAGAGGAAAGCCAATCTCAAATGCCCATCCATTCAGGAGAGCCCTCACAGTTCCTGTGCAATATTCTTATTCAAAGCTTCTGGGGTTGAATAAAATATTGTGAAACCCCTCATGTTCTTTCCTTTATTTTGCCTTCCCCAAACCCTTTTCATTCTCTCTCTCTCTCTCTGTGTTTTTCTCTCCATCTCTTCTCCTTTCCTGTTTTCCCTGTCTGTACATAGCTTGGAGTCCCTCAAATAATTCCGGCAAGTATTTTCCTTCTGTATTTCCTTCTCACTGTGTCCAGTGATACTCACTAGAGATCGGCCGATATTGTTTTTTGTGACGACATCCAGGCTCAGATGGAATCGTCTTTCACATTTTCTGAGCTGTTCATTGTCAAGAAAGATTTGAATCCAAATTTAACCCATTTTATTGTATGCACTTAGTCCAAGACACTCGTGTTAATGTAACTTTTTCAAATTTTAAGATTGGGGACAGAAAGACGCTTTTGGGGGTATTCAAAAAGACATGCAAAAGTTCATACATACAGTGCCTTAATTTTCTTCATTAAAATTCTTTTTTAAAGTAAAAAGCAAAATGTCAGGGTGGTACAACTGTCCTGATATTAAAATGAGGAAAAAAAATACAGGATGAAATTCTCAACGGTTTGGCATACTTTTTACTGATATATATATAAAGAGTACATTCCTGGGAATTTGGCACATGTGTTTTAAACTAGATTTTTGTTTTTCCTTATCGGTCTATCTCTAACCTGCTCTACACTTACAGTGTCGAAATCACAGTCACCATAGAAAATAATGCACAGACACACATACGTCTGCTTTGCATGTGTTAATGTTTCCCAGCTAAGTTTAACAGTTTAGATATGTTCTCTCCTTGCAACTTCACTGTGTTTGTCAGCAG